>NC_139681.1:89322203-89908327 GCF_964106915.1 Podarcis gaigeae | reverse complement strand
CTAATACCGGTGTACTGGAAGAAGCAAAGATCACCAGTGTCGAAGCCATGATTCTTCAACATCAACTTCGTTGGACTGGTCATGTTGTGCAGATGCCTGATGATCGTCTTCCAAAGCAACTACTCTATTCCAAACTTAAAAATGGAAAGTGTAACGCTGGTGGTCAACAAAAGAGGTTTAAAGACTGCATTAAGGCAAATTTTACAAAATGTAGTATAAACACCAACAATTGGAAAACACTTGCCTGCGAATGCTCCAGTTGGAGAACAGTCTTTACCAAAGATGTCATGGGCTTTGAAGACGCTTGAACTCAGGACGAAAGGGAGAAACGTGCTAAGAGGAAGGCACGCTTGGCAAATCCACACTGTGATCAACTCCCACCTGGAAACCAATGTCCCTACTGTGGAAGGACGTGTGGATCCAGAATTGGCCTCCACAGTCACCTACGGACTCATTGTTAAAACCGTGCTTATGTAAGACATCTTACTCGGCTATGAGTGATTGAAGAAGAAGAAGAAGAAGAAGAAGAAGAAGACGCCAACCGTCACACCACTTGCAGGGCTGTCTGATCCAAGCCTGGTCTAATGATAAAGAACTCTTAAGAAAGGAGAATAGTTGAGCTGTCCACTCACCGTTAGTACTGGGATGGCTCACAGAGCAGGCAGGCAGGTCACCAACTCACACAGTCTCCCCCACTATGATGAGATGCATTGCATTTCTATTTCAGTTATGGTAATTCTAAGTTTGCATCTGTCCATGTGAACGGTCATATGCAAATGTTATGCATATCTGCGCCTTCTTCTCCCCCCCCCCCCAAATGCATGCATGGCTGACTCTAGTCTGTAGGGTTGCCAACTGAGCAGTCACCCGTGAAATTGCAGCTCTTAGGACTTAGACAAGTTGATATATCTCAGTGTAGCCTACTTCACAAGGCTATTGTGGTCATCAATAAGAAAAACAAAGCGCCGCAGAAAAAAGTTCAGGAAATGATAAATAGAAACCCATTTTGACTGCCACCAAATTGGACTATGGACAGCATTAGATTTGACCGGAATGATGTAGTAAATCATATGAAATGTAATTTATGAAACCAAGACTGCCTCAGAAGAATTTCAAGCTACAAACAAACCACCTTCTGAAAACTGATTTGACAGCTCCTTTCTGTCAAATGAGATATTCTTCTCCAATACATATATAAGCCAACCACATCATTTCATTTCTGCATGCTCATATGTCACCAGAAGCAGAGTTTAAACCTACTTAACAATGTTTCTTGAAAAATATTTTTGCCAGTGCAACCACAAACCCCTTTGATATCCCCCCCACCGGCATGCCTTCTGAAAACATTTGTGTTTAAATCTATGTGGCCCTCTCTCTCTATTTCTCTAACTTGCTTTCTCCATGATGCAGCCACGTAGCCAAATCTAACTACCTAGACTGCATTGTGTCATCATTGCAGCATTGTCCCATTTTCTGATTGGCTGGAAGCATCCATTTGCTTGATCCAGGAGGGAGAAAAATGCAGAAACTGGTGGGGTGTATGGGTCAGATCGTGAGATCAGACAGAAGTAGCAGCAGTCATTGAAAACAATGGTGCCAAATTATCAATCTACCTGTGGTGAAAATTCACATAATCTTTGAGATTTTCAAGAAAATTGTCTACCTCATTGAAATTATTAATATCCGCCTCAAAACTGGATAATTTTCAGCAAAGCTGTAGTCATAAATGCAAAATATCTGTATATATGAAGGATTCAGGTGAAGCAATGGCAAATCAGCAGGGCTGACACTAGAAAGAATTACAGTTCCACAAACCTTCTAAATCCTGTGGAAAAAAAGATGGATTTTGTACTGAAAGTTTATGTTTGGCTTAATGATATTTGCTCCCCTGCCTCGCTCTTCTTTTTATCACACAGTCCAGTCCAGCTGCAAACACTTCCTGCATGCATATCGAAGTGCATCGAGATTATAGGATTATAAAAACAGGATCACTTAAAGCTGTTCACTTTGTGCTACCATTATGGCTGCAAATTGATATTCCCAGCCAAGTGGGTGCTTATTTTATTAGCCACAGGGATTCATCAAACATCCTCAAAATTGCCCTCTTCATAATGCGATGCAGCGCAGCTGAGCACATAAGGTTCCGAATCTATGCCAAACTCAAGGAGATAAAAGCACCGGGCAAACCTCTTTTGATGAAGCGCTGGGCAAAAAAGCAAAGGGTAGGGACGGGAGCAGGAATACCACCCAACAAAGACGGCAATTTGACCACAAAGTTCTTCTCTACCCTGTGTTCATCCAAGGAGGCCCTCAATAACAAACCACAGTCAGAGACCTCAGAGGATCCCTTTATTAGAATTTCACTGCTCACTCAGCCTTTGCTGCAATTCTTGTATTACATTTTGCCCATAAAATAATCATAGCTGGGATTGGGGGTGAGGACGTTGACCCACAATCTCCACAGTCCACAGAAGCATGGCCCTCACCTTTCGTGACCATTCTAACCCCTTCTCCCGCAAAAAAGAAAAGAAAGAAAGAAAGCAGGGAGTTTCCACAAGCACCAAAATTATTCAAAAACTGGAATTTTGCTAATGGGTGTATTGACTGTTCAGCAAGCGCAAGTCTATGTTTTCCTCTCGTTAACTGGGTGCAGCCACCAACAATATCAATGGTCGTTATAAAGCTAAAGAGCTCATAACTGCAGCCAACAAGTCTTATTTTCAATGTTTATGCCATTTGCCACAAGTACAGACCAGAAAAACAATGGGCAGGGGGATTTGACAGTAACCATATCCCCCCCTTCTAAAACACATAGGAGACATTTCTCCTTCACCTCCTACAATTGCACCCGTGAATATGATTTGTTTATCACGAGGCATCACTCTGCTCCATGTATGCCCTCCTTGAATCCCATTGATTTCAATGGGAGAAATGTAAGTCTGGAACCTAAAAGACAAAGGGTGGCTGGCCCATTATCTGTGCCCATTGGCTTACCAATGCCAGGTTGTCTGTGTCACTGAGCACTGCTTTGGGAAGAACCACTGCTGAATATGTAACTTGTCCACACTCCTCTGCATTTAATTTCCCTCTGGCCTGACTGTTTACCCTATAAACCTTGTGTGTACACCCCCCCCCCCCGATAACGAAGAATAACACTTCATGGATCTTCAGAAGCCCACCATAGCTTACTCCACCACAAATTTCAGGTGCCACAAGACTCTTGGTTACTTTTGCTGCAAGCAACTAACACGGAGCGTACCCCTCAAAAAGTCTGGACTTGACTCTCCCATTGCAACCAGCTGGAACTTAGCTTAGAAACTTAGCTTGGGCTCCGCCGCGCCCTGAGTTTCCTATTATTTCATTGCCACTAAATGCCCGGCAACCTCCAAGCAGCTTAATTTTATTGTTCTACTTACCCCCATTTTTCTTTCTGGCTCAAGGCGAGCTTGGTTTCCTTCGCGTGCTCCATGCTGGCTTTTGCACTTCACCTGACCATAATAATAAAAAAAGTCCCTTCTGCCAGAAGGAAGAGGAAAGCAATATGCAAAACAAACAAAGAAACCCAAGAGGAAAGCTACACCCCTATAGACCAGCACTCATAGCAACAGACGGAGAAAGACTATCCTCTCGCTGGTTGTTAACTTTTTCCAGTCGTGAAGCAGTAATTCCTCTGGAACTGCAACTCAGCATGTGTGATGCAAGGGGCTCTTTTGAAACGGCATTTTCCTCTCGCTTGCCAGCCATTCCTCACTGTCCCTGCCAACCCTGAATAAAACTCGTTCTGATGTGGCAAGGTCTGCAGAGCCAATTGGACAACAAACGGAGCCCATTTGTTTTATTGACAGATGGCAAGGGTGAGGTGATATCCGGACAAGGGGGTGGGGTGGGGAGGGTGATTGAAAAGGTTCTCTGGGCCATGCTCTTGGTTTAACTTTATTGTGGTGTGTGTGTGTGTGTGTGTGTGTGTGTGAAGGAGAAAGGTCTCTCTCTAAAATTAGAATTCTATTTTTAAATAGTTACCTACCACAAGACAATTTCTAGGAAATGCAGCTGGATAGTTGAAATAGTGAGTGGTCAGGCAGGGACAATATGTATGACAGAGATCTGATTGTTAAGAATATAATAACACAGTAAGATACTGCTGGATCGCGCCCATGGCCCATCCAGTCCAGCATCATGTTCTCACATTGGTCAACCAGGTGCATTGTGGGAAATCCACAAGACGGGGACCCAAGCAGAAGACCTCTCTCTCCTCCTATGGTGTCCAGCAACTGGTACTCAAAAGCACTACTGTGTTCAGCTGTGGAGGCACAGCACAGGTTTCCTCAACCTCGGCCCTCCAGATGTTTTGAGACTACAATTCCCATCATCCCTGACCACTAGTCCTGGTAGCTAGGGATCATGGGAGTTGTAGGCCAAAAACATCTGGAGGGCCAAGGTTGAGGAAGCCTGGCATAGCATAACCTCCATGCCTGGTAGTCATTGATACAGTAGTTTTCTCCTCCATGAAGTTCTGTTTTTAAAGTCATCTAAGTTGGTGGCCATCACTGCTACCAACAGCGAAGGCTTCATTTTGAGTTGCCGAAAAACTGAAAGGCAGAGTTTTATGGTTTCACATCCTCAATGAGTCTTTCCCCAACCTGCGGTCGTCCTGCTGCTGTTGGATTAAAAATCCCAGCATGGCCGATGGTCAGGGATGATAGGACATGCAGTATGGGGTCCATATCCCTGTTCTATACGGTGCAAGTTTTAGCCTCTATTTCTCACTCAAGCTCATGTGTATATGGAGAAAAACACCTGCAGCACTGAAACATTTATCAATGACATTTAAAAAGATGGTTGGGAATGAAATGGCAAAATTCATTTCCTTCCGCTAAAATAATAGCCTTCAACCAATTCCAGATTTACAAGGGAAACAAAGAGTTGAGTCATATTTGATAATTCCCTCGTATTTGTTTCCCTCCCTGTAATGGCAGTAACAGCATTGCTGATTTACAAAGACGTCTGGCTTTTGTGTAGTGGAAGGAAATGTCGTACATCAATAATGGGAATGGGGAAGGGTGAGTGGGTGGGTGGGTGGGAAATTTATAAGCCATAGTCCATGGGCTCCTATGAGAATCTATGTGTTGGATGGAGAAGTCTAGCTTTTATTACTTTTAAAGTCTGCTTCAAGTCATCATTGCACATCTAAAACATTTTAAAATATGTTAGAGGAAAATGCTTAAGTATTATGAATTTATTTATTAATTAAATTTCTATACCACCCTCCATCCAAAGATCATAGGACAGTCTACAATGTAAAAACACAAAAAATATAAACCATAAGAACACACAGAGAGAGAGAGAGAAGAGAGAGAGAGAGAGAGAGAGAGAGAGAGTTAGAGTTTAATAGGCCATGTATTGTATAATCAGCCAAAGACCTAGGACAAGAGGAATGTTTCTGCCTAGTGCCTAAAGATATGTAATGAAGGTGCCAAGTGAGCCTCCCTGGGGAGAACATTCCACAATGGGGAGCCACTGCAGAAAAGGCCCCGTTCTTGTCTTGCCACCCTCCAGGCCTCTCGTGGAGGAGGCACATGAAGAAGGGCCTCAGGTGATGATTGCAGGGCCTGGGGTGGTTCATATGGGGGGAGGTGGTCCTTGAGGTATTGTGGTCCTGAGCCATATAAGGCTTTTAGGTTAAAAAAAAGAGAGTTATGTTTAATTATAACAGTTAATTATAACAGCCCATATCCAGTAAACCCAGGATTTCTCTTGAGATGCCTGGTCTCCCTGGCTCCAGCAAAGATAGACAGAAGGCAAGAGTTAATGTGAACAGATGGTGTTTTCCAGACTGCATTTCCCATAAACCCATGTCAGCATTGCTAACAGCAAGGAGTTATGGGAGCTGTAGTCCAAGAAAAGTGACTACTTTTGTTACATTGTAGTGATGTCTTTTTTCATAAGCCACCTTGAGCACGGTTTGAGCTGTGGAAACATGGCAAGCAAATAAAATTGTGTACGTACATATGTATCTATGAATATCAACCGTGCAATGCTATGCATGCTTACTTAGAAGTAATTCTCATTTATTTCAAGGGGATTTACTCTATAGCAAATAAAAAATGAATTGCAGCCTTAAAGTGTTCAAATCTTCCTTGTAATCCTGATGCTCCGTTAGCATCTAATTTCATTCCTTACCTCACCCTGCTAGTGGACTTTATCCAATCCCAGAATTAACATGTGCATAAGAAAAAGCTTTATAATACAGTAGTATCTTGGGTTACATATGCTTCAGGTTACATACACTTCAGGTTACAGTCTCCACTAACCCAGAAATAGTGCTTCAGGTTAAGAACTTTGCTTCAGGATGAGAACAGAAATCGGGCTCCAGTGGCACGGCAGCAAAAGGAGGCCCCATTAGCTAGAGTGGTGCTTCAGGTTAAGAACAGTTTCAGGTTAAGTATGGACCTCCGGAACGAATTAAGTACTTAACCTGAGGTACCACTGTATAGAGGTGGGAATGCACAAACATCATTCCCAGGACATTGCTGGCTTGCATTTACCACCCTAAAGAAAGAAAAGGGGAGGGAATAGAAATGAAAACATTGTAAGATAAGCACGTTGGCAGCAACATATACTATGGAGAATGTGTTTAAGTGCATTGTTTGTGAGATAGGGAATTGAAGAGGAGAAGGTTAATGGAGCTTGAAGTGTTGTTGGAGATTTCTTTTCATTAACCTTCCTCAACCTCCTGACGTTTTGGACTGCGACTCCAGCCAGTAAGCCTGATACAGTTCTGGTTGCACTGTTTTCTTAAGGCCTGCCGGCTGCAGGCCAAGGATTCAGATTACAGGTAGTAGTTAGCTAAGAAATACCTGGAAGGAGGGATGCCTTTTTCCTGTTGACCTCGTAGGAAAGGATGTTGTTGGATAGGTAGCATGTGTGAAAGAGAGGCAATAAAACTGGCAGGCGATGGAGTGGAATATAAATGAAGAGGCAGACAGCTGCACCTTGAAGATTGCTTTGCTCCAGAGATCTTACGTGGATTTGGCTGTCTGTTCAAGTGCTTAAGCCATGCTCAACCTGTATATTTGTAAATAAAATACGGTAAAACACTTATATGCTTCCAGTGACGTTCCAACACATGCCAAACCTGCGTGAGTGCCACACGCTTGAGACATCTCATCCAAGAATGCCTTGAGTTGGTCATTGGTCCAATTCCCTATCTCAGGAAACTTGCTAAGGAAGGGGATCTTTGCAATTACCTGATTGTTTTAACAGATCTTCCAGGTCCAAGGAGGGTTTCTCAAGGAGTGGTCCCACTGCCACCCCTTTTAAGAAGTATACCTGAAGGAGCATCTCCACCTCCATCGTACTGAGGTCCAGTGCCGAGGGCCTTCTGGCGGTTCCCTCGCTGCAAGAAGCCAAGTTACAGGGAACCAGGCAGAGAGCCTTCTCGGTAGTGGCACCCGCCCTGTGGAACGCCCTCCCACCAGATGTCAAAGAGAAAAATAACTACCAAACATTTAGAAGACATCTGAAGGCAGCCCTGTTTAGGGAAGCTTTTAATGTTTAATAGATTATTGTATTTTAGTGTTTTGTTGGAAGCCGCCCAGAGTGGCTGGGGAAAGCCAGCCAGATGGGCGGGGTATAAATAATAAATTATTATTATTATTATTACTTCAGGGTATACTGCAAGCTTCCCAGGATTGCTGAAGTGAATGAACATGCTCAGGAGCAATGGTGCCGATCGCCTGTGTCATTTCTGCAGTCTACAAATCAGCCAAGGCTTCAACCATGTCCCCAGACCTAGCAGCTCTGGATTCCAAGTTGATCCACCAGGCTCCAAGGATGGAACATTTTAACACTGGGATACTGTGCACAAAAATGTATATATAAAGGAAAATGACATACATAGATTCAAGGAAATTGTTTGCAATGATGATGATGATGATGATGATGATGATGATGTATTAGAATTGTCCACAAATAATCAGGGTCACAATGTCTTGGGTTATAGGTCACCAAGTCTCCCTCCCCCCCAGAAAAAAAAACTCCATAGGAACCCACAAACATAATTTCAGTATTTCTGTTTCAATGTTTTGCTTAAGATTTTACTGGAATTTTATTGCTTTTTGATGTTACGTATCAATTTTTTTTGCTTGTGGCTTTATTGTTGCAATTTGCATGAACTGATTTTAGATTTTGTTATATTAAGCAGTGCACAGATTCCCTTTTCCTGTAAATGGATGTGGAAATGGAGTGAACTGAATTTAAGATTGGAAAATGAGCCAAACTGAAATGGACAGATTCATCCATTCTTAACTGTGATTGTCAGTACCTTTCCAGTGTCTTGGGCAGATGTTTTTCATATCACCTGATCCTCTTAACTGGAGAGGCTGGATATTGAACTTGGGAACTTTTAAATGCAAAAAGTGAACCCTCTTCAATAGCGGATGGACAAGAGGTGGAGAAGACATTTGATTCAGTTCACATTTAAAGACTGACCTGCGTAATTCACACATTCTGAATCAAGATAAGAACAAATTCATCATTGAAATATTCACTTCTCCAAAATTTGCAACCCAGCCAAGCCATATAATGTGTGCAAGAATGCTTATTGTTATGTACTGACTTGAATAGGATCCAAATTGCAGCAGTCTGATTGGTCCTAGAACAATAGGATTCAGAATGCAGCAGTCTGATTGGTCCTAGAACAATAGGATCCATAATGCAGCAGTCTGATTGGTCCGCAGGAGCCACCCAATCCAACTCCAGGTGGAAGTGAATCATCAACCTGATTGGCCTACAGGAGAATCCTGGAATTAGCCAATCACGTGGGGCCCATTGTGTAAATAATGTATATAAAGCAGACATTTCGGGGGAAATCCCATTCCTCACTACTATGAGCTGAATAAAGAGCATGAAATCCACACTCAACTCAGAGTATATTTCACTTATACTGTGGTAAAGAATGCATATATTCATGAAAAGAGCAAGCCCAAACATTACTCTAAGATTCAGCATCTCATGCTCTACTGACTGAGCTATCCCAGTGCAAAAAACCCACATATATTAGAGAAAATTGCTTTCAAACTTGTGTATATAGGGGAAATTAGCACTAACAACAGGCTGCTTTTGTCTCGCTTCACTTAATGACTTGCTGAGTATGGAAAGCTGAGGAAGACCGAACGTTGAACCTAAATTCTTCTGTGAATTTTTGTGAGTGTTCAGTTATTTAGTATCTAAATAGTATTTATACGCTCTGAGGCTTCTAGAAGTAGTTCCTAAGTCATCCGAAAATGTGCTCGACTCAGAAAGAATTTAGCACCACCTACAGTCGGTTGTGGGGTGAGTTTTTGTGTGTGTATGGAAAAAAAGCAATGTGAATATGAAGCAGAAAAACGAAAGCCCTCTGTCAACAGCGTGTCTCCTAGGCATGTGGAAACACAATTATTCACATTTGATTATGTACATCGTATAGAAATAGTGAACTCGTTTTCAGAGGGCTAATTGTTATGTAGCAAAGCAGCAACATCCATGCATGAGGGGGAATCAGTAAGCTGAGGGTGGGTGGGGGGAACTACGAATTTAGCAGAAGTTTAATGATGAAGTGGTGAATGTAGTAGGCATGTCTCTGCACACCCTCATACCCCCCCGACTTTCACCCAGGCGACACAGAGGCGATGCATTCAGGGGCATATTCCACCCAGGCAAAAACACTAAAGGAAGATATGAAGTAGGACTGCCGAAGGTGGCGTCAGCTGAGGACGTGTGTGTGTGTCCTTGGAGGACCACATCAGGACCCTGGCCCTACATGCCCTCCAATGTTTCTCCGATGAAAATAGGGACATCCTATTCCATAATTAAAATCCTTTTATTATTTATACCCCACCCATCTGACTGGGTTGCTCCCGCCACTCTGGGCAGCTTCCAACATATATAAAAACGTAACCAAAAATTAAACTTTAAAAACCTTCCCTATGCAGGGTTGCCTTCAGACGTCTTCTAAAGGTTGCCTGGTTACTTATTTCCTTGGCTTGAGGGTTGCATAACTCCATACCTTCCAACATTTCTCTGATGGAATTAAGGATGACCTAAGGAAAAGTGGAGGGATGCGGGTGACGCTGTGGGTTAAACAACAGAGCCTAGGACTTGCCAATCAGAAGGTCGGTGGTTCGAATCCCCGCAACGGGGTGAGCTCCCATTACTCAGTCCCAGCTCCTGCCAGCCTAGCAGTTTAAAAGCATCTCAAAAGTACAAGTAGGGAAGGTAAACGGTGTTTCCGTGCGCTGCTCTGGTTCATCAGAAGCAGCTTAGTCATGCTGGCCACTTGACCCAGAAGCTATACGCCGGCTCCCTCTGCCAATAAAGCGAGATGAGCGCCGCAACCCCAGAGTCAGTCACGACTGGGCCTAATGGTCAGGGGTCCCTTAACCTTTACCTTAAGGAAAAGCAGGAGATTCCAGGAACAAATCAGAAACTGGGAAGGCTTCTGGAAATTTGGGACTGTCCCTGGAAAATAGGGACGCTTGGAAGGTCTGGGACTGAGGTTCCTTGCCTCTGTTCTAGTGCTTCTGGGTATCATTTTCTCCCCTTTATTGTTACTCACAAGCCTCCAAAGTGAGGCAAGGAAGCATCACCTGTAATCTGATTTGCGTTCCAATATCATCATGAAGTTACATTTCATTGGCTACTTGCAAGTGAAAATAAAGGGTAGTGGGAAATTGTAGGAATAACTGAGATGACAGGAGGTTGAATGCAGGTGAGCTGTTCAGAAGCACGCTGGCAAGCATGCTCCAAGCAAGCTGCCGGCTAGCTTTGCACAGGCTCCTTTTATTAGCAGAAGTCAACAATTGGAAACAGTAGCGGAACCACCCTGAACTTAGCAAATACACATGTCAGCAGGTGTCTTCCCTCAAATGTTCCCCTCAATACTTGATTACGTCTGTGTCCCCAGTCATGCTCCAGCCAAGCGATATGTCTAAGAAACAAATTGTGAGAGGACAAAAGGTCAGGGGGGAAAACCTTGTTTTCTAGCCAAGAAGGCAAAAGGTCAAGGAAAGCAGGTGTAACGCTCCTTGACACACTGTTGCATGTCTGGTGCGAGGTTTGCCTTCACAAAGCGGAGCGTTACCTCCAGAGGAAATTGCCTCCAGTCATGACATTAAAAGGGTGAGTGGAGGTGTATTCCATGGAGTCATTTCTAAGCACACAAAGCACTCCTTCCAAGCTGCATATGTTTATTCTGAGAACTTTCAGGACAGCTTTACTTATGAGAGAATGTCCTCTTCTGCCGTTTGGTTGGCTTGCACACTGTAGCTGCCATTTGCACCAGTCACTTGTTGGGATCTATCTGTCATCTGTGTTGCTCAGCTGGAAATTCTGAGCTCATTTTCTTTTTTAAACTGCATTTGTTTAGAGGACCTGACCTAGGAGCAGCCCAGATTAAAGTGGCCATCCTTTTACGAAAGATGAGGAGGTGAAGGCAGTCATTATTAAATGGGCACAAGATACATGGCATAATATACAAATGGATGACTGGGGGGAATTGTGGAAAAGTAACCTACAATTCATGGATTGCATATTGTTGAAAGAGAATTATATGAAGGTGATGTACAGATGGTATATTACACAGGTGAAAATGGCAAAAATGTACAAAACAAGTTCTAATAAGTGCTGGAAATGCAAAGAAAAAGAAGGTACCCTTTTCCATATGTGGTGGAATTGTAAAATAATTAGAAACTATTGGGAGATGATCTATAATAAAATGAAAAAAAATGTTTAAGATAACCTTTGTTAAAAGACCAGAAGCGTTTTTATTAGGTATTTTAGGGCAGGATTTACCAAAAGATAAGAAATAATTATGCATGTATGCAACAACAGCAGCCAGAATTTTACTAGCTCAAAGTTGGAAAAGCGACGAAATACCAACGAAAGATCACTGCCAAGAAAAGTTGATGGAATATGCTGAAATGGTGAAGCTAACTGAGAGACTTAAAGATAAAGACAATAATGACTTTTTAAAAGATTGGGAACCTTTTATGATATATATACAGAAACAATGCACTGAAATGAACTCACTGGCAGGATTTGAGTAATACACTTACATTGGACAAATACAAACAGAAAATACAATTATGAGGTAAAAATGAGAAGAAGAGACAAATATTACAACCTTAATTTTAATATATAAGGAATACAAAATTATAAGCAGAAGAAACAGGGAGGTCATAAACCAGGAAGGGAAGTTGGGGGAAGTCACGAGGAGGGGTGTTAATTGAAATTGTAAAATATAATTGTAATTGAAATTGTAAAATGTATATTTAATTCTTTTAATGGTTTTCTCCATCTCTATATATCACCGAGGAAATCCCCAGAAGCAACAAAGTAGCAAGCAGGTAACTTTACCTGAAGCTAATTATAGTGATCCATCCTAATTAGAGTAAAGTGACACAAAGGTTATCTGGTACAGATCCTTTTATGAACATGGGAAGACCTACAACACAACTCATTGAAAAGCGTGCTAATAGGGTTGTAAGTAGAGTTGGGGGAGAAACTGGATTTAGTTTTCACTGAAAGACAAACCCACCCGATTTGCACTTTCAAAAACAATAAGTGAACTGATATATCACTGCTGGATAGCTCAGTTGGTTAGAGCATGGTGCTGATAACACCAAGGTCCCAGATTCGATACACATAATGGACAGCTGTCAATTCCTGCATTGGACTAAATGAGCATCAGGGTCCCTTCCAATTCTATGCTTCTACTGAGAATAGGCATCCTCTGAAATTCGCAGTTATCTGAATTTTGCAATGCAGTTCTCCGTCCAAGTAACATGTACAAAAATAGAATGAAATACATGGACTAGGGTAAAGTATTCATGCATACACGTGCATGGATTAATGATAATGTACAAAAATGCCTCAAAATGGGGAAAACCGCTTTGCAAAAATGTGTGTATTTATTGGGCAAAAAAAGTCTGTTCACAGAAATTAAGACAAAATGCTAACGGATTTTCAGGAGGAGTTTTTAAAACAAAAAACACTGATGTGGAAATGTAGAGAAATTGAATATAAGATAGGAAAGAAGGAAAAGTGACAGTTCCGCTGTCCCTAATTGTAATACGTTTCCCTTTTGTGGGCGGGATTAAATAAGGTTGAGACTGCACCTATGACCTCACCAGCCAAAGGGATAAGCCATGCTCAGAGCGCATGTTACCGTACTTTTCCGTGTATAACATGCCCTTGTGTATAAGACTCCCCCTATTTTGGGGGACTAAAAATTAAGAAAATAGGGGGAGATTGAACAGAGTTATTGAGCTTTTTTTTTTTAGGGGGAAGGGATTGCCAAAAATCACTCACCTGCCTTGCCTCCTAATGCCTGTCCCCTTGCTGGCAAAGGCAGCCTATTGCCTGCCCAATTGCTGCAGCAACACCCAATCAGCACCACCCCTTGCCGCAGACACCAATAACACGCTGCAGACCATCTCCGGCTAGTGGCAGTGGCATCAATCAATCCCACGTCCCCCGCTAGGCATCTCATACCCATGTATAAGCTGACCCCCTATTTCAAACATAAGTTTTCAGTAAAAAAAACCTAGTCTTATACATCAACAAACATACATCAATGTTGGTGTCACATTTGTCACTCCTAAGGGAGTGAATGCAGGTGCCCATGGACCAAGTAATAACTTTCCATGGCACACATTCAAATGCTTTCCAACCCGGTTATCCGGGAAGGTTCTTGATGGCTCTTTTGCCACCCATGCTATCAGTGCATAGAAGGCCATCAAATGACAAAGGGGAAGCTCTCCCATCTGAGGGTGGCTTTGGTCATCGGCATTATCTCCCGGCCAAGGAGAATTTTGCCACACATACAATGGAGGCCTGTGACGACATGTATGGCAGAACTGATCATAAGCCCGAATTCTTTAGCGTACATAGTGTCACATGCCTGCACTGTTTGAGTGGTTAAAAAGTCTTTTAACCACTTGCCAAGGTAAGAGGGAAGCTGGATGTAGATGAAGTGGTACATCTGGTTAAGAACTTAATTCGTTCTGGAGGTCCGTTCCTAACCTGAAACGGTTCTTAACCTGAGGTACCACTTTAGCTAATGAGGCCTCCCACTGCCGCCGCGCGATTTCTGTTCTCAACCTGAAGCAAAGTTCTTAACCTGAGGTACTATTTCTGGGTTAGCGGAGTCTGTAACCTGAAGCGTCTGTAACCTGAAGAATCTGTAACCTGGGGTATCACTGTAATGGCTTTTACCCTGTTTTTGGAATGCTCTGCTCAGGGAGGCTCACCTGGTGCCTGGTGCCTTCATTACATATCTTTAGGTGCCAGGCAGAAAGCTTCTTCTTCTCCAGGGCCTTTGGTGAATTAATCCACGGCCTTTCAAACTGTGGGAGTGGGGTTATTGTTTTTATTTGTCACTATGTTATGCATTTTTGTGTTTTTTTATATTGTAAACATCCCTGTGATCGTTTTATTAGTAATAATATTAATACAACAACAACAACAGGCTGTTTTTGTCTCATGTCACTTTAATGAATCCATGCCACGAAGCCATTTATAATCCTTCCATCCCGCCATTCAATATTCATTCTAAGCGGTATGAATATTTAAAGCTCAGTCTGCAGAGGTCAAGGCCTGGGCGCCTTGTGTCAGAATTCAGCTCCTTGCCTGCAGGTTGTGTATCCTGCATGACGACACTGGCGCAATCAGAATTTTATTAACCCTTTAGATACATTGCATTAAGGTTGATTGGCTGACTTGGGATTTGGGCAGGTAGGGAAGCCAAAATAAGGAACCATTACTTTGGGGGATACAGAACCCGGCCAAAAAAAGGGGGGGGTTACAGGTGGGTTTTTGCTAGGCCTGGCTGAGAATTCAGATATGTTGTTGTTGTTTAGTCGTTTAGTCGTGTCCGACTCTTCGTGACCCCATGGTCCAAAGCACGTCAGGCACTCCTGTCTTCCACTGCCTCCCACAGTTTGGTCAAACTCATGCTGGTAGCTTCGAGAACACTGTCCAACCATCTCGTCCTCTGTCATCCCCTTCTCCTTGTGCCCTCCATCTTTCCCAACATCAGGGTCTTTCCCAGGGAGTCTTCTCTTCTCATGAGGTAGCCAAAGTATTGAAGCCTCAGCTTCAGGATCTTTCCTTCCAGTGAGCACTCAGGGCTGATTTCCTTAAGAATGGATAGGTTTGATCTTCTTGCAGTCCATGGGACTCTCAAGAGTCTCCTCCAGCACCATAATTCAAAAGCATCAATTCTTCAGCAATCAGCCTTCTTGATGGTCCAGCTTTCACATCCATATTTAGATATAGTTTGCATTTATTTCTTTATTTATATGCCACCTTTTCCTCCCAGAAGTTATAGGTGGTGTGCATGCTTCCCACATCCCTGTTTTATTCTTACAACACCCCTGTGAGGTTGGTTAGGCTGAGAAGCAGTGACTGGGCCAAGGTCCCCCAATGAGCTTCATGGATGACTGGGGATTTGAACCCTGATCTCCCAGGCCATAGGCCAATGCTCTAGCCATTACACAACACTGCCCTTCATTTAAAAGCGAGCCCGCCTAACTTGCACTTTGCAAAACAAGATGTGAACTGAAGCTCTGAAGTCCCTTCCACTTCTCCATGCTTTGCAATGCAGTTCTCCAGCAAATAATGTGAGCCCAAAGCATATGCTACTGTTAAGCAGACATACAAATGCATATATTATTGAAAATAACAGAAAAATCCATTAGATCAGGGAGATTTTGCTTAACAAAAATAATGTATATGTTATGCAAAAATGCATATAAAAATGTATATAATAGGAAAAATTAGCACAAAAATGCTGATGAGTTCCCATGAGGACTTTTATTTTTTTCCAACCCACCCCCACAAACCAATGTAGAAACATGGATAATTGAACTAAAGAAAGAAAAAGCAGAGTGAAAACAAAATATTCACCCATCTCCTATCTGCACATAGCATGTTTTTCCATTAGATGTCAGTGTTTGCTTTGCTTTGGAATGAACTTTGCTTTTGTCAGCCATTCGATGCTGACCTAACTGATGTTTGTCATAATTCAGAGAGTCAAACAAATGGAATGTTGGTACAAATGGAATGTTGGTAGCCTTCAGTCATGATTCTCAGAAGAAGAAAAGTCTCCTCTGTTTATGTGTATGCGTATTGAATCTCCTTTGTTGCAGATGTTGCTTGTGGTTATCCAAGTCTGTTTTCATACACCCACCATACCTGTCAGGCACTCTAGAGGGGGAGCAGAGCCCCTGAGAAGAATCTTTGAGCAGTTTGCTTTTCCAATCAGTACCCCAAGTCTATCATCACCGCAGGAACCTCTGATTGCATCAAGTTTCTTTTCATTCTGTGTTTTTACAAGCAGTTGCGTGCATTGATTTTTTTTAAAAAAACCCACAAACAATTCTGAAGCAATTGTATGATCAGCTGTATCAAGGATACCTCTTTTTTATTTTTTGCATAGTACTCTATAAAGCAGAATAATGCACACTATGAGACCAAATTACTTCCAAACAGCACCTGCATTTAATACAGATTTTCAACCAAATACAAAAATCACTGTGGATCTCTGGTGAGACATCCATTTCAACAAATAGCCTTTCCTCCCAAGTTCCTGAAGACAAATGATAACTTCTAATTACTTAGTTTATTATTGCATTCTGGCTCGAATGATAAAGTGCACTAGTTTTTCCAGGAGAGCTGTGTGCTGCAATTCTTCCAGCTTGACGAGCCTTCATTTATTGGAAAATTGCTTGCTACAATATATACATGATTCTCTCCTTTATCACATGGCCCATGACGTTAACGTATCAAAACAAAATTGCATATGCTTAGTGGTTCCCAACTGTGCTTCATTGTAACAAAACAAGCTGTCTGAAATTTTATTAGTATTCCCCTGGCCCAAGGGAAGAATAAAATTTCCCAAAACTGTACTCAGTTTAGCTAGGTCAACCTTCACTCACCCCTGAAAGCAACACTGAGACATTTGTAAGTTTTAAACGACATAAATGCCCAGCAAAAGGTGGTGCATTGGTAAGATAGAGGGAGGCGGAAGAACTGAACAATGGTTAAAGTCTGCCTCTCTTTCCTCCTCCCTCCTCCCACTTGCCTACTTCATCTTCTGCTCCTGATTCTGCACTGCTCTCTGCCACAGACTCTCCCAGCTCACTAAGCCCTGTTACCACTTCCGCTTCCAACACCTCCTCTTCCCAGTCTTCTCCCTCTGACCACTCATGGTTGTCCCACCACCACTCCCCAGGCTCTGAGTCTTCTTCGATTGGTTGTTCCCCAGCTAGTTCCTCCCACCATTCCTCTGCATCCAACCAATCCATGACAGTGGGGGTTGAACTTGGGACCATCTGCATGCAAATCAGATGCTCTGCTACTGAGCTGCAAGCTACCGCTTGTTGATATTTGTGGTTTCTCTGCCAAAGGAACTCCCCTTTGTGTGAGCTCAGGAGAAGCAGTTTTGTGTAGGCTGTAGAGGCACATTTGAGATCTTGATAGGAGCACTCTGGCCATGTCAACTCAATCATGTCAACGCGGGTGATACTGTGGTCTAAACCACTGAGCCTCTTGGGCTTGCTGATCAGAAGGTCGGCGATTCGAATCTCCGCGAAGGGGTGATCTCTCGTTGCTCTGTCCCAGCTCCTGCCAACCTAGCCGTTCAAAAGCACGCCAATGCTAAATAGGTACCACTGCGGCGGGAAGGTAAACAGCGTTTCCGTGCGCTCTGGCTTCTGTCACGGTCCTCTGATACACCAGAAGCAGTTTAGTCATGCTGGCCACATGACCCAGAAAACTGTCTGTGGACAAACGCCGGTTCTCTCGGCCTAAATCGAAATGAATGCCGCAACCCCATAGTTGCGTTTGACTGGACTAAACCATCCAGGGTCCTTTACCTTTACCTAATACAGCACTAGTGATGGATTTGTACCAGAGTGTCTACACATTATTCTGCTCCATGAATTCTTCTGCACTGCTTCCCCAATTTTACCACATTATTCCTGTCTAGAAGGAGAAACAATGAAAATGGAACACACACACACATCCGCTGGAATGTTTTGTGGCATGAAATGTTACAGGATTCCAGCAGGACGTTTTGAAACATGGACCGATTGCAAGCAAAGCAGTATATCTGCACGTACAAGCAATATTAAAAGTGGTATCACCCAGACACCCTCATAAGCACAAATCATCAATATGCAGTAGAAAGGACTTCTGAAGGAGACCCAACCGCTACACTACTGGACAGATTACGGTAACTGCACAGCTGCAACTCCCAAAACAGCTTTGAAAAAGATCTATAAACAAGCCTAATCCTAATGTGATCTGTCTCTATGCCCTACAATTGAGATGACCTCATTCTTGTGTCCTTTTCCCTCCCTGAATGATGCCAAGAGTTTATTCCTCAGCTGTGTGTTGCTGCAGCTGTAGCTGCTACAAACATCTTTATTTTAAATGTAGACTCTGGTGATGTGCTTCCTTTGAGAACTGGAAACCTATTCTGGTCAGGATTAGAGCTGCAACTGGGGCAGGGGGCTGTAGGTAGAAGGTGCATTTGGACTCACTTTATCCCCTGTTAACTTTCAGTTTTCATCCATACATGTCTCTTTTTAAAAATAATAATCAGGAAACGCTACTGAACTTTTGAATGGCCCAGAATTGTGAAGAGAAAGAGAGAGAAGAAGAACTTAAGAAAAATCTGCCGGATCACATCAGTTACCCGTCTAGTCCATCAAATGCCTCAAAAAACTTTTGAGCTGTTATACTTTTTTAAAAAGATCCTGAGCACTTTAGGAGCAAACTAGAAGGTGATTGCCGATGCTTCTGTTGCTCCCCACTTCTTGCAAATATTGTGTGTGTGTATTGGGAAATGATAAAAGCTATCAAAGGTAGCAGAAAGAATAAGGCAGAATCAAATAAAGAGACAGCTTTTCTCAGTGTGCATCATGTATATAGGCTATGGAGCTGACCCTCCATTGGGATTGCCTTGGCACAGAATGCCCTATCCATAATGTTTTAGGCTGTGGATGGAAACAGATAATATTTTAAGAGATGAGCGGAAGCTTGAGAGTGTCCACATTTTGATCAGAATCCAACCACACCAATTTTTTTTGCCCTAGGCAGTGGTCTTAAAAACACACTTCACTTCTGCAAGTTGTCATCATGAACCAGAGGTTGGGTGGCCATGGATGCTTGAGTTGAGATTCCTGCAATTCGGTGGTTTTGAAGAAGAAGAAGAAAAAGCAGCAGCAGCAGCTCAACAATTTTGGGTATCCTGGTTTTTACTTTTTGAAATATGGCAACCCAATATATATGCATAAGTTCCGGCTAGTACAGAGAGAGGATGGATTTAATGGTATTCTAGGCGGGGGGAGTGTTCTGCCCCACAACGTTCAGTTATTTAGTGATAGCAAATCAGTGTATTAGTATAAGTAGAAGGAATAATAATGTTGCCCCTTTATGAAAAGGTAGTGCCTTTCCCCTTCCCGGGCCTCAAGGAAGGCTGGGAAATGAAGGCACAGTAATATTTTTGTTTCTATTGGCTCTGCCCAGAGCAGGGGAAATATGGCAACCCTAACTCAATATAGGGGATGTGGGTGGCGCTGTGGGTTAAACCACAGAGCCTAGGACTTGCCGATCAGAAGGTTGGCGGTTCGAATCCCCACAATGGGGTGAGCTCCTGTTGCTCGGTCCCTGCTCCTGCCAACCTAGCAGTTCAAAAGCACAAAGTGCAAATAGATATATAGGTACCTTCCCACTCCAGCAGGAAGGTAAACGCCGTTTCCGTGCGCTGCTCTGGTTCGCCAGAAGCAGCTTAGTCATGCTGGCCACATGACCTGGAAGCTGTACGCCGGCTCCCTCGGCCAATAAAGCGAGATGTGCGCCGCAGCCCCAGAGTCGGCCACGACTGGACCTAATGGTCAGGGGTCCCTTTACCTTTACCTTAACTCAATATAAAGTAGCTTCTTATGTTCCTATGATTTTCTGGTATGCACATGCGTAAGATGAGCTTTGAAAGCAGTATCACTTTGTGTGTTAAGAACCAACCATGAGCAATATTGAAATGTTACGTCTCTTCGCCCCCCTTTATTGAAGATTTCATTCTCAGCTGTGGCACCTTTTATTTCTTCAAAATCTTATCTTTCTTCTTCCTGTGACTCATGGAGCTTGTTTACTTTATCAGAGTCTCTAAGACACACTCGGGAGGTCTATAAATATCTGTGTGACATCTGCATGTCTAAGGTGGAACACTGATGATGTTCCAGCGGTGAC
This sequence comes from Podarcis gaigeae, assembly GCF_964106915.1. Classification (NCBI taxonomy): domain Eukaryota; kingdom Metazoa; phylum Chordata; class Lepidosauria; order Squamata; family Lacertidae; genus Podarcis; species Podarcis gaigeae. The sequence goes on along the minus strand of NC_139681.1, from coordinate 89,888,035 downwards.
GCAGATCGGGAAGGTAAATGCCAGTTGCTACAGCTATCGCAACTGCGTTGAGCAAACGGAAGCAAGGCAGCGCAGCAAACTCAAAACACAGCCAGCATGAACTCTGCTCTTGCTCTTTTTGGGGGGCGGTAATGGGGCTTTGCTGGAAATAGCAACACACCATTTGCTCACAGCTTTAGCCAGCTGGCATAAATCAGATACGGTATACTGAAGATGTACCAGTAACATTTGCTAGAATAAATTTGGGCTCCGCTTCCAAAAAACCCCCCTGAGCTTAGACTCAGAATTGTTGGAAGGCACCTCAAGGCTTGTTAGATGTTGCTCTTCTGCAGACATGTGGGAGGACACATTGGCTCTGGAAATCTGGCCGAAGCACCTTAGTCAAAAAATAAATGAGATACCGGTGCTGACATAATGTTTTCCTGCTCCAGAGTTGGATTAATCATCATTCTGATAGACAGCCACCACCAGGGAGATCCCATGCTAGGCAAAATTGCTGCTAACCATTGCGTGGCAAGGTCCCAAGCCCTCCAGGGAAGTGGAATAAAGACACATGAAACAGTATTTTAGGTTAATGGGTGAAAAAGGCCACAACTTTATTGGTTACAGAATGTGAGTGGTATTGGTTTAGGCACTGGAAACCACACGACTATATCTGACTCCTGCCTGTCTGCAGGAGTCTTGGAAGGGTTAATCACCAGAAGGGGGAGCCCTGCTGATGCACATCAACTAGGAACTCCCCCAGGGTCACCGCTAGGGGTCGTGCCATGGCCCTAGCCCCCCGTCTGGGGCTTCGGACAGAGACCCCGCCCCTCAGATTCCTTGAGTGGTACCTTGGGTTAAGTAATTAATTGGTTCCCGAGGTCCGTTCTCAACCTGAAACTGTTTTTAACCTGAAGCACCACTTTAGCTAATGGGGCCTCCCACTGCTGCTGCGCCACCGGAGCACGATTTCTGTTCTCATCCTGAAGCAACGTTCTTAACCCGAGGTACTATTTCTGGGTTAGCGGAGTCTGTAACCTGAAGCGTATGTAACCTGAGGTACCACTGTACCCTTGAAATAGGAGGGAGAGGTGATGGCCAATACGTCCCCTCCCCTTCAACCTAATACTCCAGTGCTTAACTGCCAAACCTTACAAAGTTGTGACGATTTGCTATGAGGTAGGTGAAAAACCAAATGGCTGGTGCCAATTTGCCAAGTGGAAAAAATTCTATTAAAAAACAGGCGACCAACCGAAGTCCATAGTAAGGTCAGGAGATAAAGAGCCCAACCTAAGGGAGAACTGACCGAGCAGGGAGAAAAGGAACATGTCCTCGGCCTTGGGCAGTTTAAATAGCCTGCACCACACCCCTGGATTGTCCAGATTGGACAGCCTTGGGATGACGTGGCCGAGGACCAACCAATCGAACAGGGGCTATCCTGCCCCATGTGCATGGGGAGAGCTTGCTCCCAGCCCGCAACGTCATCTCCCTGGGGACGGGAAATGGCTTTATATGGGAATTAAGAGGAACATGCATGTGCCAAGCTTATATTGGATTGCATGGTATGGGAATATCTACTCTTTAGGTTTCAAGAGATTCCCTTTCGTCTTGGCACCCTGCAAACTGTACTTCCGGGAGGAAAGTTGGAGAACTGAATCAGAGCATTTATAGCACCCTCATCAAACAATAATTCACAAAGCTTCTTGGGGGACAGTGTGTCAATTTAATTGGTATAAAGAGAATGTAATTTTGCAGCATAGATGTACTCAGCATCATTCAGCCTTGAGTCAGTGACAAAGACAACATTTCAGTATTTGAAATTGGCTTTCTTTGTTCTTCCCTGTTCAGTTTAGAGAAGGAGAAATATTCCAAACAAGTGGATCGTGAAAAGATTAAACACTTCTGGCCAGTATGCGCTATTCCTCTTCCCCTCCCTTTCTTTTCCAGGAAGTTAATAAAAACAGAACTATCTCCAGGAAAATCATACAAAGCACATAGCTTTGGAGAGTTGTAATTAAGGTATTTTGGCAATTAACTTCTAATCCTTTGGAAATAAACAACGTAAAGAGATAATCTTTTCCATCCTGCAATTTGAAGCAATTACAAGCCCAATTATGCAAGGCAGCGAGTGCCCTCAACTTTGCTGAGTTCAGTTACAATGGAGAATTCTCAGCCACGAGCAAGAAAAGCTCAGCCATTGGCAGGATTAAGCCCCTTGACTTCCACTGTGCTCCTAATGCAGAAACGCTTCAACATGTGACTTGGGGGTATCTTAGTTTAGAGGAAAGGTGAATAAAAGGGGACGTAACAGAGGTGCAAAAATTATGCATTGTGTGGTGAATGTGGATAGCGGTACGTTTTTCTCCATTTCTTATAATACTAGAACTCTTGTACATCCAGTGAAGCTAGATATTGAAAGATTCAGGATGGACAAAAAAGAAAGTAATACTTCGTTCAGTGCAGAGATAAACTATGGAAACTGGTCGCACAAGAGGTAGTGATGGACACCATCTTGGATGTCTCTAAAAGAGGTATCTGAAGAAGTGTGCATGCACACGAAAGCTCATACCAAGAACTGACTTAGTTGGTCTTTAAGGTGCTACTGGAAGGAATTTTGTTTTGTTTTGACTATGGCAGACCAACACGGCTACCTATCTGTATCTAAAAGAGGATTAGACAAATTCATGGAGGAGAGCCTATCAAAGGGCTGTCACATGGAAGATGAAGCAAGCTGGTTTTCTCCTGCTCTGGAGAGTAGGATCTGAACCAATAGCTTCAAGTTACAAGGAAGGATTTTCTGACTAAATACTAGGAAGAACTTTCTGGCAGTAAGAGCTGTTCAACAGTGGAATGGACTGTGGGCTGTCCTTCATTGGAAGCTTCTAAGCAGAGGTTGGGTGGCCATCTGTCATGGAAGCTTTAGTTGAGATTCCCACATTGCAGAGGGTTGCACTAGATGGCCCTCTAAGGTTTCTTCCAACTCTACGATTCTATAATTCTGTGATTCTGATGAGTAGTAGCCACAATGGCTTTGTTTTACCTCCACTGTTGGAGCAGTGAATGCCAGTTTCTGGGAATGGCAAGTGTGGAGTGCTGTTGTGTTCAAGTCCTGCTTCTGGGCATCTGGTTGTTTAGGGAAGCTTTTAATGTTTAATAGGTTATTGTAGTTTAAAAAGCAGAGACATCACTTTGCCAACAAACGTCCGTATAGTTAAAGCTATGGTTTTCCCAGTAGTGATGTATGGAAGTGAGAGCTGGACCATAAAGAAGGCTGACCGCTGAAGAATGGATGCTTTTGAATTATGGTGCTGGAGGAGACTCTTGAGAGTCCCATGGACTGCAAGAAGATCAAACCTATCCATTCTGAAGGAAATCAGCCCTGAATGCTCACTGGAAGGACAGATCGTGAAGCTGAGGCTCCAGTACTTTGGCCACCTCATGAGAAGAGAAGACTCCCTGGAAAAGACCCTGATGTTGGGAAAGATTGAGGGCACAGGGAGAAGGGGACGACAGAGGACAAGATGGTTGGACAGTGTTCTCGAAGCTACCAACATGAGTTTGACCAAGATGCAGGAGTCAGTGGAAGACAGGAGTGCCTGGCATGCTCTGGTCCATGGGGTCACGAAGAGTCGGACACAACTAAACGACTAAACAACAACAACAACAATTTTAATATTCTGTCAGAAGCTGCCCAGAGTGGCTGGGGAAACCCAGCCAGATGGGTGGGGTATAAATAAATTATTATTATTATTATTATTATTATTATTATTATTATTATTAGCCTTCATAGAAAGCAGAATGCTGGACTCGATGGGCCTTTGCATGACCCACTATGGCTCTCCGCATGGTCTTATGTTATGCTCTTCCATAGCCTTACACCAGATCACACCACTGCTCCTTCTACCCCTGTACTGCCCATATTGACTGGCAGTGCTTCCTCAACCCTGCTGCATGAGCATCTTATAAAGTGGAGGTGCTGGGTTGAAAATCAAATGGGGGAAAACCCTTTAACTTGACTCGGTGTGGTATATTTAAGAGGTTTCTCGGTGAACTTTTGGTGGTGCTGATGGAGCTTTCACATCTCTCTCCCTTCTCTCTCAGTTCCCCCTATAGAAGGAGATGAAATTCAATCAGTTTGTAATTTATGCGAACCTGCCTAACTCACAGTTCCCAAAGAGATATGCAAAGCAAAACATAGCTCTCCTCCAAAAGTCACACTTTTCGATTAATAAATGCAAATTTTGGAATAATTGCTATGATTTAAAGACAGATCCAGTACTTCTCAACAGTGTGGGGATGATTGTGACCAAGCAACTTATGTGCTTGATCAGTCTGCCATGAGCTGTTTCTGGGCAATTTCAAGGCCTAGGAGGCTCTTCAAGGCAACATTGAGGCTCTCCCTGCTCTCCCTTCTTAGGGTTCTTTATCCTTAAACTAGACTTGGCTCAGACAGCCTTCCAAACAGAGGACACCTTCAAATTGGAAAGCACAACACATGGCCACTGTAAACCTCACTCAAAATAGGGGTTGGGCTATTTCAGTGCTAGAGGTTTGCACTTCCCTTTCCAAGCTGTGTCCCATCCTTATTAGCCTGCCTGAGGACAAATATTAGTCACTTACAGTGGTATCTCGGGTTACATACGCTTCAGGTTACAGACGCTTCAGGTTACACACTCTGCTAACCTAGAAATAGTGCTTCAGGTTAAGAACTTTGCTTCAGGATGAGAACAGAAATTGTGCTCCGGTGGTGTGGCGGCAGCAGGAGGCCCCATTAGCTAAAGTGGTGCTTCAGGTTAAGAACAGTTTCAGGTTAAGAACAGACCTCCAGAACGAATTAAGTTCTTAACCTGAAGTACCACTGTATTGGCAATTTTTTAAAGAACTTCCTTGAGGTTGCATGCTTTTCAGAATCCCTGAGACCCCTGAGGAGACTATCCCCTTGCTTCCTCAAAATGGTAGCTTTGTTTGACAGACCTGGATCAAATAAAGGAACGCTTTTTTATATATAATCAGGGAGAGAAGTAGCAAAAAACCTCTACAAAATCTAAACAACACTTTTGGCCTGATTGCTGTGCTATGTGAATAGATCATTCTAAGGTCTGGAACTGCGGCAAGCCAGCACTGTGGGAGTTCTTGTTCTCTGCACCGTGCCACGAAAGTCCTTATTTACGTTTTGCTAAACATTAACTGTCTGGTTGCCATGGGAAAGGCTGTCGTTGTCCGGGATACCCTCCCTGAACACGTCTGTGCTCATGTATCCATCTAATGACTTGACAGCACTAGTTTGAATGCAGTGAGGCGAATATGAAAAGGCTTGTTATTTTCAGTGCGACACCAGCTTTAATGTGAGAGAAGTATTATTAGATTATTAGCAGAGCTTCCTGCTGTTTTATCATTTGGCTTATTTTTCTTTCGCCTATAATTTTTCTGCGCTGTCTCTCTCTTCCTCACGATGATCCCATTGAGAACTGTAATAGTTGTTATAATGGGTTTTGGTGGTAGAAACGAGAGGGGGGCTTCTCTGAGGAGTAGAGGTTCAGCTGAACTTAGATGTACCCTGAAATATGAGCACATTTACAAAGTGGCCTATTATTAAGAGGAGAGATTTGGGAGTACTAGGTGATTTAGCCAGGAATTCTTCAATGGCTCAGATTTTAATCTGACCCAGATAATATAAGAATTCATGAAACTCATAAGATGCACCTTTTCTTTGAGGTGAGCATCATAATTCCTCTAGCCTAAGCCCACAAGCCTCTATGGAATCTCTACCTGCCACCAGCCATCACTGCTGCTGGTAGAGTAGTTTATTCTAGGTTAGTAGGAATGGGGAACCTGTGGCTCTCCATTCTTGGACCAACATCCCTGAGCACTGATGATGATGATGATGACTGGGGCTGATGGGAAATGAGGTTGATCTGCTCTAGATTTTTATGTTGTCCCACAGCATCCCTAGCATCTTGCCTGAATTAGGAAACTGCTTGTTCAACATCCATTTGAGATGATACCTATTCTTGGGTGTTTAGGTAACTAAATAAAGAGCACTCCCTTTCTCATTAAACTGGTAAATCAGCCATAGCAGCAGGGCATTTGAGTAGAGCTTAAATGCCAGGGGACCTGAAACGAAGAAGGAAAGCATATACCCAGTTGAAAAGAGAGGGTTTGTCCGTCAACGCTAACCATAGCATATGAATGATACTTTAACTCAAGTTCTGTAAGACTTCACCGGTCATGTCAGACAAATGTTGAATCAGTGTTGGTACAACATATGGCAATTCTCAGGCCACCAAGCTAAAATTGCCAATGAACACACTCTACATGCGGTTTGATGGAAATAAATGAAATCATTAGAGTGCAAGCCCCAGACATCCTGATCAATTTTTCAAATTGTTTTACAAGAATGGCATGATCCACGGTCTAAAAAATTGCTGAGCAGTCCAGAAAGATTTATACAGACAAGGACATATTCTCCTTATCAGCCTGTAGGAAGATTAGATCACTCTTCAGGGTTATCAAGGCTCTCTAAATCCTATACTGTGCTATGTATTGTGGGTCTAATTCTGCAGAACTCCCTTCTGGCTAAAATCAGACAGGTTCCCCTCCTTTTTGTACTTCCAGCAGCTGGATAAAAACTTTGTCATAGAAAATTCACCAGCAATTTTGAAGTAATTTTATTTTTATTTAGAAGCTGAATTTTAACTGTTTTTTAACTGCATTCCTTTGATATCCCTCCCGTCCCTATCTTATATTCCACTTAGATACTGCAGCTTTACATGGTGTGTTAATTATTAAAATAAATAAATTCAACTAATAACCAGGCCAGAAGAAAACTGGAGCATAACAGTACTACTACTACTACTACTAATAATAATAATAATAAACAGACAATTTCCCCATGATGTAAGGAGAAATATCCATGATGGATAACAGCCATTGTACCTCCCCAACTCCCAACTCATGGTCCATGATGGACTGAGTCACCAAATGGACCAGCTGTGTTGGTATTGACCCAACCATCTCATATAGCTGGCTCTCAACAATATTTACAAGTCTGGCTTGCTCCTTCCATGATAGAGAAGAGATGTCTTATTATTCACTGGCAAAGGGTTATGTACTGAACTTGGATCCTAGAACAATGGGCAGGTAGGATCCTAGAAGGCAGCAACCTGATTGGTCTGCAGGAGCAGCCCAATCCAGCTCCAGGAGGAAGTAACTCAGCAACCTGACTGGCCTGCAGGAACATTCCAGTCAGGCTCCAGGAGGGGAGTTGAATCAGCCAATCACACAGGACCCATTGTGTAAATAACATATACAGTGGTACCTCGCAAGACGAATGCCTCGTAAGATGAAAAACTCGCAAGACGAAAGAGTTTTTTGTTTTTTTGAGTTGCTTCGCAAGACGAATTTCCCTATGGGCTTGCTTCGCAAGACGAAAACGTCTTGCAAGTTTGTTTCCTTTTTCTTTTTCTTAAAAGCCTTTTTTGAGGTTTTTGAAGACTTTGGTGATTTTTGAAGCTTTTCCAAAACTTCTTTTGCAGCCATTTGGTAAGTTAAACTTTTAAAACTTTTTGGGGGGTTTTGGATTTTGGGTGCTTTGCAAGATGAAAAATTCGCAAGACAAAAAAACTCGCAGAATGAATTAATTTCGTCTTGCGAGGTACCACTGTATAACGTTTCAATAACAACTGGTTTGGAAAAAGTATGGGGTGGATGCCTTAAGTGGATTTTATCTGGACATAATGGACTGGATATCTGCATCTGCATGTAATGGGAGGATTCTTAGACTGATTTGGCAGAAATACCAGCTTGTGACGAGACACTGCGAACCTACTTAGGTGAATCCTGGACATAAAATCACACAGAAACATATTGTTTGATTTAGCTCGCTTGTTGGAAGAACTCAGAGGCTGTGGAAAATAATGAGGATTAACATCAGAATGACTTATGGGAACTCTCGGAAATGAACATGAGAAGCAGTAGAAGTATGAGATGATCAGATCCCCTCTGACCTCAGAGCATGTTGAAGTCTCCCTGAAAAATCTATAATTTGGCATAATATTTGGATTGTTTAATTTTTGAATAATTTGTATAATTCGGAATATATGATGTGATTTGATTGGAGTGTTAAAATGGAAAATTTAATAAATATTATTTTAAAAAAGAAAGAAAAAGAAATCAACACTCAACTCCGAGTATATTTCACAAAGCATTTGCTAACACGCAAGCCAGGAATTCTGACATACGAAGACAACGTGGTGCCCTATCAGATGTTATTGTACTCCATCAGTCCCAGCCAGTCATGGATGATAGCAGTTGTAGTCCAACAACTTATGGAGGATACCATAAGTTGGCTGCACCTGAATCACGAGAGGGAGATCCCAAAATCACGGCAGCTTAAAAGGGAACCATACTGTGAAAAATTACATGTAGTTGTTTTGACCCTTGCCTGTCTCACAGATGCTATTACTTGAAAAGGCTCCAGGTACTAATAGGTGAATCTGTCAATTTCAGGTCCATCCATCCCTCAGTCGTTACCATCTTAAACTCGGTTCTCCACATCTCCCCATCAGTTTGTGAGATATATATATATATATATATATAGCAAATATATATATACGAAAGCAAATATATATATATATATATATATATATATATATGGTCCTCCTGAAAGTTCATGAACATTTTAATGCAAGTTTCTTGTAATACAGTTTTAGTATGCAATTTAGTATGCATTTTTGCAAAGTGATATTACAAAATGGAATGCATTTCTATCTTCCTTTCACAGATACAGTGGTACCTCGGGTTACATACGCTTCAGGTTACACACTCCGCTAACCCAAAATAGTGCTTCAGGTTAAGAACAGAAATCGAGCTCTGGCGGCGCGGCGACAGCAGGAGGCCCCATTAGCTAATGTGGTACTTCAGGTTAAGAACAGTTTCAGGTTAAGAACGGACCTCCGGAACGAATTAAGTACTTAACCCGAGGTACCACTGTAGATGTATTTTTACGATAACTTGCCTTTATATGCAGACTATATTGAATTCCTCCCCCATCCATATCTACATACCATCAGGCATGGGAAAATATGGAGTAAAAATACAAGAATGAAAAGTGAACCTTACCAGCATCCAAAATGCATTAACTACTAGTTCCCTGCCCCGTGTTGCTGCCTTAAAGGTAAAGGTAAAGGTACCCCTGCCCGTACGGGCCAGTCTTGCCAGACTCTGGGGTTGGTGCACCCATCTCACTCAAGAGGCCGGGGGCCAGCGCTGTCCGGAGACACTTCCGGGTCACGTGGCCAGCGTGACATCGCTGCTCTGGCCAGAGCCAGAGCCAGAGCCGCACACGAAAACGCCGTTTACCTTCCCGCTAGTAAGCGGTCCCTATTTATCTACTTGCACCCAGGGGTGCTTTCAAACTGCTAGGTTGGCAGGCGCTGGGACCGAACGACAGGAGCGCACCCCGCCGCAGGGATTCGAACCGCCGACCTTTCGATCGGCAAGCCCTAGGCGCTGAGGCTTTAACCCACAGCGCCACCTGCGTCCCTGTGTTGCTGCCTTACCTTTCTCCTATTCTGTTAGAACATTAGGCTTCTTAATTCCACCCTCTGAGTTTTATTATCAGTTCCGGTTGAATACAAAACACAAATGAATACAAAATGTGTATGTCACGGGGAAAATTTATATAAGACGCCTATTTTAGGGGAAAGAGAACAGGCACAAAAATTTGGTTCTAGGAAAAATGCTTACAGACAGTAAGGTGGAACAGATTTACAATTGAATGCATGTGAAACTGATTAGCAAAATTAGCAACATTTGTTGGTTTATGGTTTTCAGATCAATAGTAGAAAAGAATTGTATCCACTTTCAGAAGTCCCTCAGCCGCCCTCTGGCCAGTTTTAGGATTGCTCCGTATAGCTTATATTTTATATCCTGTTTGATTTTATTTTTTCCCCTCTAGAGGTCAGTATGACTTTGGAAATAGAGGGACCAAATGGACTGTGGAGTGTAATTTAATTCTCCAAACAAAGCTCTAATTTTATACACCATCTTTACAGGACATGGGAAATAAATCCCTGTGTGGAGGGAAATATGCATTTAAAAGAACAAGCATTGAGTACTGAAAGCCCAGAGGGAATCAAGGGAAACAATTATTGAGGTTGTTAGCCAAAGAAGTGTTGATGAGTTTACTAGCATTCGTCTTTGAAAACTTACAATCTTTATAAGATTAAGGAAACATAATTATCAGGAGGAAACTGAAAGATGGGTGTGTCTAAAGCTCATCTACTCCTCCATGTCAGTATATAAATGCTGGTATAGAAAAGAGGAGAACATGGGTAAGGATTAGGTAAAGGAAAATGGGGGCACAGATCTAGGAGGGGAAGTAATTGCCACCAAACTCAATCTCCTTATGGAATCATGGAAATGAAGAATTGGAAGGGACCCTGAGAATCATCTAGTCCAACCACCAACACATGAATCTTAACTAAAGCATTCATGACAGATGAGAATCCAACCTCTGCTTAAAAACCTCCAAGGAAGGAGAGTCCACCATTTCCTAGGGAAGACCATCTCACTGTTGACCAGCTCTTACTTTCTTGTAACTTGAAGCCGTTGGGTTCAGGTCATACCCCCTGGAGCAATAAAAAAAACAAATTTGCTCCATTTTCCATGTGACAGCCATTTTGGTATTTGAAGATGGCTATCATATCTCCTCTCAGTCTCTTCTTTTCCAGGCTAATCATATACAACTCCCTCAACTATTCCTCATAAGGCTTGGTTTTCAAACCCTTGATTATTTTGGTTGCCCTCCTCTGTTCACATTCTAGCGTGTCAATATCCTTCTTAAATTGTGGCACCCTGAACTGGACACAGTATTCCAAGTGTGGTTTGACCAAGGCAGAATAGAGTGGGATTATTACTTCCCTTGATCTGGACACTATACTTTTGTTGATGCAGCCTAGCATAGCATGAGCTTTTGTTTGCTGCTGCATCACATTGTGTACTCAAAAACTGGGGACTGTAGCTGGGACCTTCTGCATATGAAGCAAGTGATCTGACACTGAGCTATGGTCCTTTCCTGAAATGGATTTATTTCTAGTTTTATTGTATTGTATCTGGGGTGACCAGGTTTCCACCTAGAGCAACACTGTCATGGGGCATCAAGAAACTGTGGGAACAAAATGGCAGGAGGATCACAGCCACTGCTGAAAAACCAACTGGGTGAGGGACTCTGCTATTGCTGGAAGAGTCCCACAGAAAGGTACTTGATGTTGGCCTTGGACAACAGATAGTATTTGGTGTGACATTCATGGAATCTTATAATGTTTGCATTGTAGGTTTAGAATGAACTCCGAGGATCATCTAGTCCAAACCCTTTCAATGCAAGAATAATAGCTAAAGAATTCTTGACAGACAGCCATCCAAGGTCTGTTTAAAAATCACCAATAAAGGAGAGTCCACCACCTTCTGAGGTAGTTTGTTCCGTTCTCGAATAGCTCTTACCACCAGAAAGTTCTTCCTAATGTTTAGATGGAATCTCCTCCCTTGTAACTTGAGAACTAAGAAGCAAGGAATTAACCAACTAAGACCAGCAAATTGCATTTTGAGTTTAACCAGCCAAAGCTAGCCAGGGCGTCCATCTTTGCACCAGATCTAATCTTGTCAACCCCAGTGACCATTACACCTACACTCCAACATTTCTCTGATGGAAATAGGGACATCGCATTCCATAATGATAATTTTACTATTTATACCCCACACATCTTAGTGGGTTGCCCTAGTCCCTCTGAGCAGCTTCCAACATATATAAAAACATAATAAAACATTCGACGTTTTTTAAATTTTCCTATACAGGATTGTCTTCAGATGGCTTTGGGGTTGGATAATTCCATACCTTCCAACATTTCTCCAATGAAAATAAGGACGTCCTAAGGAAACGTGGGAGAGGATGGCTTCTCTGAATCAGGGACGTCTCTGGAAAATAGGGACACTTGGAGGGTCTGTTCTATGGGAACAAACATGCAAACTATGAAGCAAGCAACTAATCAATCAAACACCCAGTCATTACTTTAACCTGTAGCATTAAGCTAGACTGATTCCATTAAGAATATAAGAAAAGCCCAACTAGATCAGGCCAATGACCAATCTAGTCCAGTATCCTGTTTCTACAATGGCTAACAAGTAGTTCTGCATTGTAACAGGCTTATCCTAAAATGTCATTTGAGCCATAATGTTCTGAGGTTGTATTTTTATTTTAGGTGAAATCTTCACAAGTGCCACTTCCACATCTCATTGTCAAATTATCATTGTGCAGAAAGTAAGATGGGGTCTTTTCTGGAAGATAAATGGCAAGAGGTTTTCCAACAGACAGAATGTGTTACATCTTCTGACGAGTTTGTCATTTGAACTTTGAAATCAGTGGGAGAAGCCAAAATGTCAACTGTTTGGCTTCAGTGATTGGTGGCATACCCCCAAGATTTTTTCAAGGGCAAATTGCTAACCAGTGGAACGGTGATATAATATTGCACGTCATCGAGGACGTGAATCAGAGGCAGGCTCCTAACAAAGACTTCATTGTGTGTGTTGCTTCTTTTTAAATTTAATTCAATTTCAGGAAAAAAACCATAGCAGAAGTCTGGTGTTTTGCATGCCAAAATATTCAAAGCAACCTTTTAAAGAAAAGCAGAGTTTTCACAGATTGTGATAATTGAGAAACTGTAAAGTGAAGATGTGCATGCTTTATAGTATTTTATTTTGTTGAGATTTTAGCTTTGCATATCCTTGACAGCCCAGGTTCCAGGCCAATAAATAAGTTTAGACACCAGAAATCAGCTAATTAAACAAATTAGTTGGTTTGAATTCAAATTCTAAGGGCATGTCTACATTCAAAATTGGAAACCGCCTTTATACCTGTTTTAGTCCTGGCCTCCAGCCATTGGATTTATGAGAACATGAGTTCTTTGAAAACTAATGTACACAAAACAAGATTCGAAAGAGAGGATCTATAGGAAGCGGCCTAACTGAGCTGAGCATTGATACATTTAGCTTAGTATCTACACTGGCAGTGGCTTTCCATACTTTCATACCCTGGTTCTCTCCAAGCCCCACCAGCAGATGCTGTTAACTTTGGACCTGCTGCATGCAAAACCAATGCTCTACCACTGAGTTGAAGCCATTCTTTTTATAAGGATGTTTGAGGCTGAAAAACTTGAAGACCACTAAGCCCAGCAGGCACTTTCCTCCCATTCTTTCTTCTTCAACAAATGGATTTCACAAGAAACCACTTCCAGCAGCTCATCCATTCCTCTGTTTTCTTCTGAGAACTGACGACTTTCCTAGAATCACGATGCGAAACTCCATTTGCTGGCTTGCTTCTCCACCCGTTTATTCAGAACAGATTTCCTGAGGCGTTGCCAGTGTTGCAGACCAGTGACCAGCTTTGAACAGAGGGAATTCAGAACGGGTGGCAAACTGTACATGAAAGCATGGGAAGTTTTTGACATGAGGCCATCCCTGCTATTCCATACAGTATTGTGCCTTGACAGCACTGTGTATTGTTGATCTAGATGGGAAGACTGATAATGATTCGGCTTACAAGAATGTATATTCATTGTGAGATGTTGAAATTTCTTTTTCAGGATAAGGGGAAAAAAACCCACACAAAATCCCAAGGCTTAAGCGTATGGATTAGGAAATCTAGGATCTGTAGCTGGGCTGGTAATTATTTTGGCTAGTCCACTCCATAGTAAGATTTAATCAAAATATAAAACACTATGTTCTAAAACAAAAGTATCTTATCTCTGTCTAGCCTCGGTCATAAAAGCAGGCAAAAGCAAGACAAGGTATTGTAGTGTTTTTGAAAATGCTCAGATCAGAGGTGGGGAAATGTTTGCGGGGGCGAAATTCCAGCAGTGGGGATGGCCAGAGGCAAAAGTGGTTGGAGCAATGAATGTGTTTTCTGGAACATGGAATGCATGATGTCTGAAAGGAGGAGCCAATCCATGAGCCTGTGAGTAGGTAACGAATGGCAGGCCAGATCCTGGGATACCCCATCCCCAAGGGGCACTTTGACAGGTGGGTGAGTGACATCACCATGATGCTGGGGGACCAGCCCACCTTCAGAGTAAAGAACTGGGAGTGCACTCAAAGTGTGCTCTCCATGCATTTCTTTGGGCTGAAGCTGCCATGGCAAAGGAAAAACATAGATGGGCACCAAATGCAATGGCTCAGCAGGGATTGGCAATGTGCATGGGCTCCCAGTCAAGAACGATGGACTGCGACAGATCTCAGTGTGAGTTGCAGCAAGTGCTGGTTAGCTGACAGATCCCAGCATGTCTTGTAAAGGTATAGGTAAAGGGACCCCTGACCATTAGGTCCAGTCGTGACCGACTCTGGGGTTGCGGCGCTCATCTTGCTTAGCCGGTGTATAGCTTCTGGGTCATGTGGCCAGCATGACTAAGCCACTTCTGGTGAACCAGAGCAGTGCACGGAAACGCCGTTTACCTTCCCGCCAGAGCGGTACCTATTTATCTACTTGCACTTTGACATGCTTTCGGACTGCTAGGTTGGCAGGAGCAGGGACCGAGCAATGGGAGCTCACCCCGTCGAGGGGATTCGAACCACCGACCTTCTGATCGGCAAGTCCTAGGCTCTGTGGTTTAACTCACAGGGCCACCCATGTCCCTAGCATGTCTTGTATATGATGCCAAATTATTAAGGCGCCAAATACAAGTCATGTATGCCAAGGAACAATTGGGGGCACACCTTAAAGATCCTGGCTGCTGCTTTGCCTGCCCCACACCTCGCCTCACATAAGATCCCCCCCCCGACAGGTGGGTGTGGTTTGGGAGAAATGGCTTGAGGGCCAAATTTGGACCCCCATCTAGGCCTAATTTGGCCAGGGCCTGGAGGCTCCCCACCACCAGTGTTTGTGGTCCATGGAATTGGGACACATATATGATTGTGTGTCCTGAGCGTGTCACTGCATGTACAGCTGCTCCTGTATAGGCTTCCTAGTTCCCTCACAGAGCTACAATTTCCAGAGGGATTAAATTCCTCTGGGAATTGCAGTTCTGTGGGGATAATAGGGGTCTCCCAAAACCACCCAGGACCCTTAGCAGACTGCAGTTCCCAAGACTCTTTGGGGCCACTGTTCCAATTCAGAGCCAGACCATCTGATGTGAAGTGTGAACTCTTTGAAATGAGACAATTTCCCACAAGGACCGTGACCTATTTTATTTTTACCTCAGTGATGCTTACAGTCATATCATTGAATGTTGGGGATTAGCTCATTAGTAATGATGTTGTTTGGCCTGCAACACGATTACCTGGCTCTTTAACTTCACTGGGCAGCACATAAAGCAAACAATGACAAATTGCTCCTTCATTGGCTTTCGGGAAATACCATTTTCGTTTTCTTGAAAGGAAAGAAGGATAAATAAATGCATGCTGGTTGTTGTTGTTGTTGTTGTTGTTGTTGTTGTTGTTGTGTGCATCATCTCATAAATGTATTCACTTAAAGGAGAGCAGATAAATACAGCTGGAACTTTTGCCACAGTATGACTGCATGGTTCATCAAGTGGAAAGCTGGTTTGCCTTGACTGAAAAGAATTAAACAGAGGCCATTATATGTAGGTCAGCAAAGTTATTGCTCTCTCTCTAGCTGCCAATAGCAACTGGGTCCTAGGTGGTGGTTTTGGTGTACTGTATAAAGAAGGCTGATCACTGAAGAATTGATGCTTTTGAATTCTGGTGCTGGAGGAGACTCTTGAGAGTTCCATGGACTGCAAGAAGATCAAGCCTATCCATTCTGAAGGAAATCAGTCCTGAGTGCTCACTGGAAGGACAGATCCTGAAGCTGAGACTCCAATACTTTGGCCACCTCATGAGAAGAGAAGACTCCCTGGAAAAGACCCTGATGTTGGGAAAGATTGAGAGCACAAGGAGAAGGGGACAACAGAGGACGAGATGGTTGGACAGTGTTCTCGAAGCTACCAGCATGAGTTTGACCAAACTGCGGGAGGCAGTGGAAGACAGCAGTGCCTGGCGTGCTCTGGTCCATGGGGTCACAAAGAGTTGGACATGACTAAACGACTAAACAACAACAACAACATAAAGCCCTATACAACTTGGGGCCAGGGTACCTGAAAGATTGCCTCACTCCTTGTATACTGAACCAATCACTGGACTCTGCAGGTGAGGGTTTCCCACATATCCCTTCTTATTAGGAGATCCATTCTGCACAATGTAGGAATCGGGGCCTTTAGTGTTGGCGTGCCTACTCTTTGGAGTTCTCTCCTGTTAAATATTAGACAGGTGCCATCTCTTTTAATGTTGCGTGTGTAGGTCCCCAGGCCACCCCTCAAATAACTTCACACATAACACGTAATTTTAGTTTTGGTTTTTGGGCACTATTTTGGCCACAACTTTATTAAAATACAAAATCAGTGAGTGGTTGTTTAGACATTGGTTATGACTATCTGTCCCCCCGCCTGGGACAGAACTGACATCCCGAGGTCCGATCGGTAGCCAGTAGAAGAGAAAGTCAAACTGGGGGTCATTTGAGCTAAGCGTCGGACCCACGCCGCTCACCCCAGCAGCTCCCCGAAAGCTTGCCTGCCCGGTCCTATAACAAGGATTCCCATAACAGGGATTGGGCGGCCCTGGTCCCATAACAGGGATTGGACGAAATCATGGCAAGCCCCAGGATTCCTTTAACGGAATTCCCTTCAGCGCAATAGGAGGGGCAGGCACCGCCTGAACCCCTCCACCACCAGCATATTATAACCAATGCCTAACCGCAACCTTACAAGTTGTGACGAATTGCTGAGTAGTAGGCAAAAACCAAATGGCACAGCCAATCACCAAATGGCAAAATTCCTACTAGGCCCCTGCTCCAAGGCAGACGACCCCATGACAGGCAAAGCAAGGTCAACCGGAAAGAGGGCGGGCGGGCGGGTGATCCGATGCACTCTGCAAAGAGAAAGAGAAACCAGAGTGCACCAATATTTAAAGACTATGGTCCCTCCCACCCAATTTGCAACCCGGTTGCCCAACCCGGTTACCCAATCCAGCAACCCGGTTACCCAATCATGATGCCAGGCAACAATTATTAACCTGCCTGGCAACAAGAGGCCTGGCCTGGTGGCCCACACCGCAACACGTGCTCTCATTTATTGGAGAACACGCTTTATGGTACCTATTGGAGAGCTTCCTCTTTCAACAAACTGTTAAGCTGATATCTTTCTCAGTCTGCTTTCTACATTGAAATGGTTTTAAAGATGTTTTAATATGTCTCTGATCTAAGTGAATTCAGATGAAGCGTAGTGGTGAGTGCAATATTTGCCCTTTGTGACAACAGTTGCTTTAGGAAGGGAGCAAGTATTGCCCTGCTTCAACAGCCTTGTTCCTTGCAGACTCTTTCTGTCTTCATGTGCAGTAGGAGTGGGCAGTCATTTTTCCTACTGAGACCAGCACTCCCTGAGGAATAATCTGCTGAATGCCAGATACTATTGGTGGAGCCTGAGTCAAGCGTGGGTGGGGCCACCTCACCAGATGTGAGCTCTCTCTCTCTCTCCCTCCCTCTCTCTCTCTCTCTCTCTCTCTGCATGTCTTCTTCTGAGTCTAGGGTTGCCATATTTTGCAGAATAAAAAAGAGAATGCTATAACGACTCTCCTTTTAAACACCCCTACTACAGTGTTACATACGCCTCAGGTTACATACTCTTCAGGTTACAGACTCTGCTAACCCAGAAATAGTACCTCGGGTGAAGAACTTTGCTTAAGGATGAGAACAGAAATCGTGCAGCGGCGGCACAACAGCAGCGGGAGGCCTCATTAGCTAAAGTGGTGCTTCAGGTTAAGAACAGATACAGGTTAAGAACGGACCCCCGGAACGAATTAAGTATGTAACCAGAGGTACCACTGTATATATAAGCTATAAAAGCTGTAATATTGTGCTGAGGGGGGCAGGAGAAAAGGAAAGCAAATCTTCAACCACCAGTTATTTCAATGTCTCATGCAGAAAGTATAGCCAGAATCCACCCGGACAGAAATTTTACCCCTGAAAAAGAGGCCATATCCTGGAAAAAGAGGACACATGACAACCCTGTCACCCATTCCCCTCCTAGCTTCTCCCCGCAATGTCACCAGGATGAAAGTAGGCCAAGGACTCCATAAAATTAGATGGAGGGCCACATGATGCCCAAGGGAAGCATGTTGTCCACTCCTAGGATATGTGCTGGTGGCGGTGGCGGCAGCGAGGGGTGTGTGTGTCAGAATCTCCACTAAGACCGAGCTCCTCCGATCGAGTTCCTCCGGAATCGCCTCCAAGGATGATTAACGACCTGAGCCTCTGATTAGGCTCTAAGCACATTCCCCATTCAGCAGAGTATCCAGCACAGGGAAGGACGAGAAATATGAACTACATGCTAAGAGTTTTATTTCTAGTTACGCAGACAGAAAAGAAATAAACATGCTCTCTCTGTGAGAGCAGAGGGCAACTGGAAAACGAAGGAAGAGGAAACCAGTAACATCACATCCATCTCCTGACTTCCTTGAGACTTCCAACAGTCTGGAACGTCTCTGAAATGCAAAACAGAGTTTCGTGACTCAAAGCACTGCACAGTGGCAACACACAGAAACCAACGGGGGAGAGGGGGCTGGTGTGAGTTGTAGTCCAAAACATGTGGAAGGCACAGCTTTGTTGGACCATAACAAAATGTGACAAAAGGATGGAATCCGAGAAGTGGCATTTATGAATAGAAATACCAATGATGTTGAGAATTAAGCACTAATTATGGTGATTAGAAGCTGCGCTTTACATGTGTGTGCCTCTGGTGGTCTTAATGAAGGCCAACGAGGCTGGTTTTATGTCTCAATCCATTTTTTGACACTCTTCTCCCCAGGTGAGCTGCACTTTCCTCCTTAGCCCGACAAACAGCCTGGGAGAAAAAGGAAAGCTGATTGTGCGCATGACCACGATGGGAGCCACGATGGGGGAGTAATCACTAGGTGCATAGCCATATATTTATCCTCTCCAGCTGGCCTAGATCCAGCCAGAAATTTCAGGCGGCTTCAGTGGAACGGCTACCGCAGGTTATCATTATTCTATACACAGGAACAACTCAAGGTGAAACGGGAGCTTGCCAGAACAGCAGATGGAAAGTGCTGCGGACGCCATTCTGCCACGATGATTATTTACTTCCCCTGTAAGCAACTATTTAAAATACCTGGGCCATGTGCATGTCAATCACAGCATGCAGTGTGTTTTAATACAATGCATCCCACTCTTAGGGTTGCCACCTGGCCGTTCTTTTTTTAATGCAAACAGACAATTATATATGCATGGTGCTTTAAAAGTACCTAACCCACAGATGTGATGCATTTTAGTCTTTGCAGCACCCTCACCCTGAGAGCTAAGGGCAGGTAACAATGCTTGGAAACCCACTAAGGCTAACAAAATGCTCGCTAAGCTATTAAGTGCTGCCTACTTTGTATCCCTAATCTCAAATTATCCTCTACCCAATTAACCCCGCCGTATAAATGCCTGCTCACATTAGAACGTTTCAGAGCAATTCCAGGAAACGCTCAGTACTTAGATGCTGCAGGGTCACCAGGGAGATGGGAAAAATTGCAACTCTGGAGTTGTTCTAGCAGTTGCAAAAGAAAGAAAGAAAGAAAGAAAGAAAGAAAGAAAGAAAGAAAGAAAGAAAGAAAGAAAGAAGGAAGATCTGGAAGAGTTGGGTGTCCTACAGCCCGACAATAACGGGCTTTCACTGGAAAATGTTCACAATGAAGTGGTCTTATAAAAGTAGATATTTATTACATACATTTCCCCCTTACCTCTTATTGTGATGCTGGAAACGGCTTCACCCATTGGGTTTCTGCCTTGCGCACAAAGCATCCCAGAAATTGGCAATTCTACTGTCTTTTCACTGGCATTTAAATAGTCCCCTTTATTTCTTGGGGACTCTGGCTAATAATTCATATACCTCTTTATGTCCAGGGCAGCTGTTTACCAGCTCCATCTGGTATACAGGATGAGACCCCACTTGCCTGCGGACTGTCTCGCCAGAGTGGTGCATATTCTAGTTATCTCCTGCTTGGACTACTGCAATGCGCTCTACATGGGGCTACCTTTGAAGGTGACCTGGAAACTGCAATTAATCCAGAATGCGGCAGCTAGACTGGGGACTGGGAGTGGCCACCGGGACCACATAACACTGGTTCTGAGAGATCTGCCTTGGCTCCCAGTACGTTTCCAAGCACAATTCAAAGTGTTGGTGCTGACCTTTAAAGCCCTAAACAGCCTCGTTCCAGTAGACCTGAAGGAGCGTCTCCACCCCCATCGTCCAGCCCGGACACTGAGGTCTAGCACCGAGAGCCTTCTGGCGGACCCCTCACTGCGAGAAGCCAAGTTACAAGGAACCAGGCAGAGGGCCTTCTCGGTAGTGGCCCCCGCCCTGTGGAACGCCCTCCCACCAGATGTCAAAGAGAACAACAACTACCAGACTTTTAGAAGACATCTGAAGGCAGTCCTCTTTAGGGAAGCTTTTAACGTTCAACAGACTACTGTATTTTACTACTTTGTTGGAAGCCGCCTAGAGTGGCTGGGGAAACCCAGCCAGATGGGCGGGGTATAAATAATAAATTCTATTCTATTCTATTCTAACAGGGAGGTTTGAGGGAGGCAATAGTGCAGTTGTAAAGCATATGTTTTGCATGCAGAAGATCTCAGGTTCAATCACTGGCAAAATAATGAGGGATTCTGGAAAGCTGCTGATTGTCAGAGCAGACCAAGGGTAGCCAAC
This sequence comes from Podarcis gaigeae, assembly GCF_964106915.1. Classification (NCBI taxonomy): domain Eukaryota; kingdom Metazoa; phylum Chordata; class Lepidosauria; order Squamata; family Lacertidae; genus Podarcis; species Podarcis gaigeae. The sequence goes on along the minus strand of NC_139681.1, from coordinate 89,867,243 downwards.
ATGCTGTTGTCCTCCAGATTTTGTTGGGCTACAAGTCCACTCACCCTTGACCATTGCCCTTGCTGGCTGGGGCTGATGTGAGTTGGGAGTCAAGCCTATCTGGAGGTCTCCATATCAGCTACTCATTGAGTGGACACTAGTGTGCCAGATGGATCAATACCATAAGTATAGGAAAACAGCATAGGTTCAAGTTCAGTCCCCATAATACCGTATTGGCCCGAATATAAGCTGCACCAGCAACTAAGCTGCACCTTTAGAATTCGGGTGTGTGTGTGTGTGTGACAATACTCAAATATAAGCCACTCCCTTAAAATTGGGTTACAGGCTGAAAATCGCTGCGGTAGGTAGAATTGTAACTCCGAGGCAATTAAAGCCTTTGATATTGCAAGCCCGCAAAAGTTACCATACAATCGCTAAAATCGCAAATCGCTAGTCAGTTGCTATAATTCCACAGGCACCCACACCAGTAAATGGCAAATGTAGAAGAAAATCCTGCAGCTTAATTGCACAACAGTCTCAAGCTCGCAAGTCGGCAATGAAACATTTTTTTGTCCCATTTTACCGTATGTCTGTTTCAGCAGCAATATCATAAAAGCCAATTTTTGCAAGGTCGCGAATTTAAGCCGCACTCAAACTCTTCACGGTTGGAATTTGGGGGAAAAGGGCAGCTTATATTTGGAGCAATACGGTATATATCTTTACTTTAAGGGCAAATGCAGCCAAGAACCCTTGAAATTCAGAAACTCAAACCCAAAGGAGGTATTACATTAATTGCATGCCTGCAGCAACATCAGGTTGATATTCTCCCCACCCCCTGCCTTGCAGCATGAGGAAGTTCAACCCTCATAACTCCCATTGGCAGCAAGGAGAGCTTCCTGCCCCTGCAAGGCTAATTCCATTGCACTGGGGGAGGATTTTCCCTGGGGTTGTGTGCTGGGGAGGGAGAGTTTATATCTCTTCTCCCTGTGCTCTGTGGTCCTGATGAAAATTGGGGGGAGAGCACTCCCAGGATTAATTTTTTTAAACAACAACAACCTGGCGCGGCTGTTTGTCACAGAATTAACAAGGCACACAGTTTGACCCACAGTGTAATTTGGCAAACAGAGTGTACTTTTACAGACACATGCGTTTTACAAACAGATGCAAAGGAACGGAGTTTTCCATAGTTCTGTTACTCTGCATTCCCATATTGATTGTAAAAAAAGGTCTTCTGGTCTATAAATGCTTCCCCTATGATTCACTCCCCTACCTACCCCAACCACAGTATGTTGTGTAGAAGATACGTCAACTCTGCTAGAGGATAGGGTAGGTATAAGCCTGACTCCATAAATAAACATGCTTCTCTAATAATATAATGATGATCAAATGCTTCCTTAGACCCAGTTCTGGTGGTCCAGTAATAGGACTCTTGCCATCCAAGGTCAGGTGTTTCCTATGAGACACTCTGAGAAGTCTCCCACTGTATCTGAGAGATAGTGTTTCTCCTGTTGGCTAGCTGGTGGTGGGGTAGAGACGCTTGAATAATTTGATTTCTGTGAATTCCAGTGCAAAGCGACCTGATTCACACCTCAAGGACTAACGTGTGGATCAGAACATAATTAGGCCTAAGATCTCACACTTCTCCAAGTTTTGCATCACAATTCTTGGCTGAAACAAACAAACAAATGAGAGCGTGTTAAGAACGTGCGGTTTTAGGATAAAATATGCTTATTAAATGCATAAATCGAGGTGAAACGCACATCTAAAGACACATTCTGTGATAAAATAAGTACTGAAATATGCATTGATGTATGAACCTTTGTGAGGAGTGTGTGTGTGTGTGTGTGTGTGTGAGAGAGAGAGAGAGAGAGAGAGAGAGAGAGAGAGAGAGAGAGAGAATCAGATTAATGAAGGGATGGGATGGAATGGACTTCCAAATGAACTTGTGTGAAATCAACATAAACCAGAAATAGATAATCCACAGGGGTCATCCCATTACAATCATGAAAGTGACCTTGTATAACTAAATATAAAGACATGCCTTGACTTCGAAATGTACAAATGTAATGGATTCGAAAAGCAAAGAACTGAACACAGACGTCGTCATGTTCAGTTTCTACTTGTAAGCTTAAGAAATCTGTTCTTTACTTTTCCTGAATGATTTTTTTTTTTGCCCACTTAAAACACACTGAATTACATCTTGCCAGCATGGATTAAATTTAATCTTAATAAGACATTTATTCTGCATACTGTTAGCCAAATGCCACATGGTTACTTGGGGGAAAGAAGTTTAACTGTGTTTGCTGCCAACTAATTTTACAGGATGTTGTGAAACCTGAGTAAATGTTCTCTGGGATCATTATTTAATATAAAGTAACTATCACCACAGCATGCATTTCTTTCATTTATTAAAATAAAATTGCCCTCTAATTCAACACCGAGTGGATAAAAATATATTTGCTTTGCTTCGTTTTTAGAGTACAGGACGGCACTTATAGTAAGCTGTGAATTTGCTAATGTGTGCTCATAATAGAGACGAGGGCTCTGTGATGGGCCGCTAGGATTTTGAGATCCAAGGAGGAATTGCTAAAAGTTTGACCATGGAAAGTCTACAGCAAAGTCAATGTCTCCCACAAATGCACCCCAAAATCCCTCAAAGGAAAACGTGCCAACAAAGAGGAAGCTTTTCACTGGGGCTCTGCCGACTTCAGAGAAAAGTCTTCTTGGTTACCCCATTCATGGGAAAACTCATAATTGGTGTCACCTTAAGCAGCTATATAGGAAAAAAGAGTTTTGATAGTTAAGAGATGCACTTTCCACTCTGACAACTGCTTGATACTGTTTTCTACGCATCTGATACAAGGCCCAAAAGAGACCCTCCAAGTGTCCCTATTTTCCGGGGATTGTCCTGGATTTTCAGAAATTGTCCCAGTTTCTGATTTGATCCTGGGATGTCCCACATTTCCTTACGATGTCTCTGTTTTCTTCAGAGAAATGTTGGAGGGTATGGTAGGACGTCCCTATTTTCATCAGCTAAATATTGGAGGGTATGGAGTTATCCAGTCCTCAAGCAATCTGAAGGCAGAAGGTGGTTTTTTAAAAAAAATGTTTAATGTTTTATTATGTTTTTATATATGCTGGAAGCTGCCAACATATGGCTGGGACAACCCAGTCAGATGGGCAGGGTATTAATAGTAAAACTATTATTATGGATAAGGAAAGTCCCTATTCCCATCAGAGAAATGATGGAAAGTATGCAAGAACCTTCTCCTCCTTTGGATCTGGCTACTCTAAATCAAATTTCTCCAACCTGGTGTCTTCCAGCTGTTTTGAACTTCCCATCAGCCCCAGCCAACATGACCCAAGGGTCATGGATGATGGGAATTGTAGTCCAAAACATCTGGAGGGCACCAGGTTGTGGGAGGCTGCAAAAAAATAATCCAGGTGGGTCCAGCCATTCCCTCATTGCAATATATTCACACTGAGGGAGGAAAATGCTGTTTATTCTTCCTAATGAACTTGACCAGCTTTTTAAAGGTTCTCCCCCTCGCTCCCGCATTCTCCATTTTTTATGATGCTGTCTGAGTTATGAGGCAGCTGAAAGTCCTCATTACTCTGTATTTGTCAGCTCTGGAGCTCTCCGCTATTAACTTTCAAATGACGTAAGCTTCTCTCTGTCCTGACAGCAGCGTTCCCCGTTTATTGCTCCTCCAGTTACAGCAACGAAGATGGATAAGATCTTTGCTCATAACGGTCCTCTTGGTTGTGCGAATTCTCAATTGCCTCTCCGTTTTGTCTCATGGCTGCCATGAATGCTCTTACCTTTGTCCTCGAGCGAGATCTTTGTTTAAAAATATCTAGAAGCAATGTAGGCAAGGTGTAAGCAACGTGAACCTCTCAGTCATCTAACCCACTGAGATGGTTCATCCTGGGAAAAGGGCCTCCTGCTATTTTTCTCTCAGCCCACAAAATTTGGAACGCTGAGGAAATGTCATGAGCATCAGTCACAAAACGGCTGCTGTGGTGAGCGTGGCCTAATGGCCTTCACATCCAAAACAGTGACAAGACCGCAAAATGGTGCAGGATTGTATTTGTCTATCTGTTGGTTCAGTGCATCCCCTGAGGCACCCCAAAGTGATTTACAATCAACATATATAAAACAGTTGCATATGTACACCCCTCTGTCAGTCACCCTATCAGTGGGGTGAGGCAAAGGCATCTATACCAGTCACCATCTTGCTTGCAAACAGAATAATGTCATTTACACCTTTCTTCTGTTCGGAACAGATGGGAAGGTGGGTGTCAAATCCTGCCATCTAACAAAATGTGTGTGTGTGTTTGAGGGGACATGCTTAATGTTGGAAAGGCTGAATTGGTTCATACAGGATCTGGACTGAAAGAGCCATCATAGTGTAGCACCCTGCTTGTGGTTAACGCTTAGCTGGAATGAAATATTCAACGCAGCAATAGAGAAATTAAAATAATAATTTATTTGTCAGACAAATAAATGAGAGGCACAGTGGTATGGTTACCAAGCTCTGGCCTGGCCTCCTGCCATTCTGGCCAGCACTTATATTTCCTTAATCCAGCCCCCTTGCTCCTCCTGTGGCTGCCTCTGTCCAATCAGCCTGGTTGAAATTCCTATTGGCTGTTTGCTAGAACCAATCACAAAAGATACACCCATTTCCTTCTGTCCTTTTATGGAACACAAAGAGCTATATATTCTTCCATCTATAAATGACAAATAAGTAGTAATATATCTTACATGTGTCTCAACAAGGAATCTTAATTACCAGCTCACCTCTTGCCCTCCTTGCCCTATTGCCTTCCAAAACAGATAGTTAATCTTGAATTTTTATCTTCAACAGATGTCAAGGATCTTGAGTTCACATCAACATTGAAAGATCTCCTTCATTTGAAGGTTTCTAAACAAAAAGCCTGACAACTATATATCAGGAGTGCTCTATGGTGTCTCCTGTCTGGCAGGGGGCTAGGCTGGTGGCTGACTTAATTTCAGGATAGTTAAAACTCTTACAACTATATGAAATAAGAATCTAGCATTTCTTAAATCCTTTGCATAATTACATTTAAGCCAATATATTTAATACATTATCATAGGTAGCCTTTTAAAAGGAATAAGGCCTTTGTAAAGTAAAAAAGGAACTCAGTAAAAAAACAGCTTCAAAAGAAGCCTCTTCAGTTTACACCCCTCCTTTCACCCCTCCTTTCCAGCCAGCTGCTTTCCCATTAGCTCTTCCCAACATTTATTGCCCTTTAACTCTCTCAGTTTTAAAAAAAGAAACAGCTTTAAAAGATTTCCTTAAAATGCTCTCTTTTTCTGCCAGCTAGATGCCTCTCCATTGCTCTTGGCCTTTTTAACCTTAGGAAGAAGGTATGGCTCATTTTACTGGGAGGCACATGGTATCATTTTATTATTTACTCATTCCTAATTATGTTTATCTCTGCTTTTTTATCTTCTGTAACATGTAGGATCAGTGTCTGCTCTCAGCCTGTAATTTCCTTTTTTACGACTTTGAGAATTGTTTTCTGCTATAAATCAGGGGGCCCCTTGTCTAGGAGGAAAAAACATTGCCAAGGCCTTTTAGGCAGCTGGTCTTTTGCCTGGCATGAAACATTTGAAAATCTTTAAGATACAGGCCCTGATTGAAATATATAAACTTTGATAAAAAATGCAGGCTTATGATTAGATGCCTCATTCCCCCCTTTCAAGCTCAAGGACCTTCATCCCAAGTGTCCTTGATAGCTTGACCTTCATCATATTCCTGAGGTAAAGCTCTGTATAGGGCCATGATATGAGGTAAAGTTTCATTTGAAATCATCTTGCTAATTGTACTTCTAAAACATGAAATGATACATGGCATCATACATAAAACCATTACTACTACTGTCAAAAAAAACAAGCAAGACAATAGTATCCCTTTGAGTCCTGCGACATTAGGTAACCAATTGGTGAGCCATCCCATATCCCATCCTTCCCATGTTTGTACTGGGACATGTGCTATATTCTCCATCTTTGTGGCCAACACACGGATTGCCTCACCATTATCAGAAATGTTAAAGCAACAGGCATTCCCTGTCAAGTTCAAGACTCCACATAGGCCTCCCTGCCTGGCAAGTACATAATCCATTCCCATTTTCAGCTGCAAAATGGCGGCTCTACTTTCATCCAACTGTTGTGCAATAAGTCTCAAACTCTGGGCCGTTGCATTGGTTACAAGTTCCACTACTGCTTGCAATCGAATTATTCTGTTTAGATTATAAATAGGATCCCGTGCCCCTTGTATGAGCTCACCAGGATTCCAGGAGGCAGGATCATAATAGGCTATAATGCGCTCTGGTGGCCAATCATCAGTATCGCTCCAACTTTGGGTACTTCCTCCTGCTATATGAGAAATATCAGCGTTTCTTCGTGTACGCTTGGCCGAACTAGTGGGCATAATCCACATTGGTGGTAATACCCATCCCAAGAAACAAGTCCCACTCCATTTGGAAGGGAGTTTCTTGTATGCCCATTCTCCACATATCCACCACAACCATCGGGTCTGAGGTTTTTGGTACGTGGAGTGCAGAAGGCGAAATATCAAAAGGGGTAGAGAGTTCACAGTGCAGTATGTTAGATTGCCTTTTTCTGTCACAGTTATGTTCCATACCACTTTCCATGCATGAATAAAAGGAGGTGCACAGGGCAAGGTATTCCGAGTTCGATAGGTAGTACCGTTTGCCCAGGTTTGACTATTCTTAATATAATCCCAAGTATAGTGGCAATGAGAAGAGCCTATCATGGTAGGATCAGCTGCATCTGATGATTTATGCACACAGATTTCCCCTTGTACAGGTATAACTCGTATTGGTTTAGTTGAGTTCCATCCGGGGAAATTCTGTACTTCTGTTTGGTGTGGCATTTCGCTTACCATACCAATGGCACTTAATGGTATTGGTAATAAGGGCATACCTCCCTCTGAATCATCTGGCCCAAGAGAGCAAACAAGGCAATTAGTCCTATTTGCAACATTGGCTACCATCTCAGCTAAGCCTACCCACATATTGTGGTCATGGCGGAATCCATATTTAGCAAATTTGGTCAGATTCAAGGACCCTTCCCCTTCCCAAGGGATCAGGATTAATAATAAAATCATGTTGATGTCTAGCATATGCATTCCTTCCACAAAAGATTACCTTATTGTGATAGCAAATAAATATTAGTCCCAATATAATTCCCCCAGTGACAGAAATGGGGAACCACCAAGACCAAAACATATATCCCGAGGATCCCCAATGAGTAATATCCCTTATAATTGTTCCACAAGGGGGCAGTCAATCAATTGTATAAGAGAATCTTCCCGTTCACAGTCGCTGGTTCAGACGCTCCTCAAGCTTCAGGCGTGCGCAGGTCAGCCAGCTTCCAGGTTGTGGCTGCAGCAGGCCGGTCGTCTAAATGTTGCCCGTGACCTAGCCCGTTCCCGGTAGGGCTAGATACAGGGGTTTTTGGAGAGAGTCAGTTTTAAAGGATTAGAGGGGTCACCTTTGCACGTCCAACTGCCTTCGGACTTCTTCAAACGAGAGTGATGAATCCAGGGGGTCACCTCAGCTACCTTCACCGCTGTTGGAGTAGAGAGCAAGACGGTGTAAGGTCCACGCCACTTAGGTGCAAGTGGATCGCGTTTCCACTCTTTCACCCATACGCTATCGCCAGCCTGGAACTGATGAATCGGCTCGGCAATGCTGCACGGCGTGCGCTCGAGGGCCCACCTGTTAAGAGAAACAAAAACACGGGAGAGAGATTGCACTTGTCCCTGTGTCACATGATCTCCTATTTGTTTAAGGTCAGCTGGAATATCCTGAACAAAGGAGGGCGGCCTCCCATACAGGAGCTCAAAAGGTGACAACTTAAGTCTTTTTGTGGGTGCACACCGAACACGAAACAGTGTTATGGGTAACACATCTACCCATCCCAATCCCGTTTCCTGGGTTAATTTTGCCAATTGGGTTTTCAGAGTCCGATTCATTCTTTCAGTTTTCCCTGAACTCTGAGGCCTATATGCTGCATGCAGTCTCCATTTTACTTGTAGGACTCGACATACATCTTGTACTACTTGATCAATGAACGCTGGCCCATTATCACTTCCAATGCATCTAGGTAATCCAAACCTTGGGATCAATTCAGTGAGGAGTCTCTTAGTTACCTCTCGTGCTTTTTCAGTTCGGGTGGGAAAAGCTTCAACCCATCCGGTAAGAGTATCTACAAACACAAGGAGATACTTGAATCCCTTAGAAGGGACCAGCTCTGTGAAGTCCACAATTAGGCTTTCCATGGGGACGTATCCCACATGCTGAATTCCAGGAGGTTGTACCGGTCCCTGCCTGGGATTGTTTTTAGCACAAAGAACACATTTCTGTGAAATGCAAGTTGCTAATTGTGATAGATTAATAATATACAACTTCCGACTGAGACTCTCTCTGGTTGCAGTACCGCCAAGGTGAGTAGATTCATGATAATTTCTTACAATTGTGCCTGCTAGATGATGAGGTACATAAATCCTATTGTCCGGCAGGATCATCCAACCGTCCTTCACAACTGCTCCTTCCTGTTCAGCCCACTTCCTCTCTTCTGGGGTATAGTGAGGTTTAACTTCTTCTGGAACTATCTCTGGTATGAGGGCTGCTATAAATCCTCCCACAGGCTTTAGGGCTGCCTCTCGGGCTGCTTTGTCAGCAGCATGATTTCCTCTGGTTATTGGATCCCTTCCTCGTCCATGACCTTTGCAGTGCATTACAGCAATCTGTTCTGGAGCCCATACTGCTTCTAACAGGATTTCTACTTCAGGTCCATATTTCAAGGCCTTCCCGTGGGCTCCGATTAGACCTCTTTCTTTCCATAGAGCTCCATGTGCATGCAGGGTTAAGAAGGCATATTTAGAATCAGTATAGATGTTTGCCTTACATCCAGCTGCCAATTGCAGAGCTCTAGTTAAACCTATAAGTTCAGCTTTTTGTGCTGAGGTGCCAGCAGGCAAAGCTTCAGCTTCCACAACTTCCTCATTGGTGACCACAGCATATCCTGCTCGTCTGGCACCTTCATGCAGGTAACTGCTACCATCAGTATAATATACAACATCTGGATTTTTCAATGGCTCATCTTTCAGATCAGGTCTACTGGAATAAACTTCATCCATTATTTGGAGACAATCATGTGATTCTTCATCATCTACCTCTGGTAGGGGCAGCAAAGTCGCTGGATTGAGCATATTCACTACTCGTAGATGAATCCTGGGATTTTCACACAATAGGCCTTGGTATCTAGCCATCCTTGGGTTCGTTAGCCAATAACTACCCTTATATTCCATGAGTGTCAGAACAGCATGAGGTACATTCACATACATCGTCTGGCCGAAGGTAAATTTATCAGCTTCTTTGACAAGGCTTGCAGTGGCCGCTACTGCCCTTAGGCATGGAGGCCATCCTTTTGCTACTGAGTCCAATTGTTTAGACAAATAAGCTACTGGACGGTTCCAACTTCCTAATCTCTGGGTCAGGACTGCCGCTGCAATCCCATTCTGTTCATGTACATACAGCTGAAAGGGTTTTTCCGAATTAGGCAATCCAAGGGCTGGTGCCTCCATAAGTCGTTGTTTGATAACTAAAAAGGCTTGTTTCTGCTCAGGTCCCCATACGAAGGGGTCCTTTTCTGCACCTCGAGTGCTTTCATGTAAGGGCTTGGCCAGACTGCTGAAATCAGGTATCCATAGTCTACAAAACCCTGCTGTTCCCAGGAATCCTCTAAGTTGTTTTCTTGTGGTAGGTTCCTTGATAAGGCAAATAGCTTCTTTCCTCTCTGGTCTCAATGCTCGTTGTTGGTGTGAGATGTCAAAGCCCAAATATTTGACCTTTTCTAAACATAACTGTGCCTTTTTCTGGGAAACTCGGTAGCCAGCTTCCCAGAGCAAGTGGAGCAGTTCCTCTGTCCCTTCTTTACAGGTATCAAAATCCTTTGCCGCTAGTATAAGATCACCCACATATTGCAGAACCACCTTTTCTCCCGGTATTGAAGGGTAACTTGTTAGATCCCTCGCCAAGGCAGTGCCAAATAAAGTTGGGGAATTTTTGAATCCCTGGGGCAATCTTGTCCAGGTTAGCTGGCCTTTTGTTCCTGTCAAAGGGTCTTCCCACTGGAAGGCAAATATAGGTTGGCTCTGTGGTGCCAGCCGGCAACAGAAGAATGCATCTTTCAAGTCCAATACAGTAAAAAATGTTGCTTCTGGTGGGATCAAACTCAGCAAGGTATATGGGTTTGGTACATTTGGGTGCAAGGTCTCGATAGCCTGGTTTACGAGCCTCAAGTCCTGTACTGGCCTGTATTCATCTGTCCCAGGTTTTCGAACAGGCAAAAGGGGTGTGTTCCATTCTGATTGGCAGGGCTTAAGCAGACCATATTTTAATAGGCGGTCCAAATGTTTCTGGATGCCCTCTGCTGCTCGCCGGGGTAAGGGATATTGCTTTACAGATACAGGGGTAGCCATAGGTTTTAGGGTTACTACAATTGGAGCTATATTCTTAGCCATTCCTGGTGGGCTATTTTCGGCCCATACTCCTGGTGGCACCTGTAGAGTTCGGAGGAGCTTGTTTAATTCTGTATCCAATGTGGGTTGGACTTGCAAGGCTGACATTAGGCGCCATGATTGTTCCTTAGGTACTGAGAGGGTAATTATTCCTGCTGCTTTTGATGGCAGTTTCATTTCTGGACCTCGAGGAGTGAAGGTGATTTGGGCCTGCAATTTGGACAGCATATCTCTGCCTAAGAGAGGTATTGGACACTCAGGTATATACAAAAACTGATGGGTTAAACGATGTCCCCCAATCTGGCATTCCAAAGGTTGGAGGAAAGACCTCTTAGCTGACTGTCCAGTGGCACTTTTAATGATTACACTTTTGGATGCCTTTTTCTGCAATAGTTCTGGGAGTACTGAGTATTCAGCCCCAGTATCTATCATAAAGTCTATTAAATGGCTCCCTAATTGAATCGTGACCGTGGGCTCCTGGAAGCCTAACTTTATGGAGTCCGGTCGTTCCTAGTCTTGGGTAAAATCCTCTTCTGCCAGTCCAATGAAATTGTCTCTACTCCGTCCTTGTCCAGGTCTCTGATATCTTCCATCTCGGATCATTCCCCGTCCCTGTCCCTGGTTTCTTGGGCCGGAGCCTGGGCCTGGGCCTGAGCCTGGGCCTGGGCGTACTTCTTCCAACCTCAAGGGTTCAGGACACTCCCGCTTCCAGTGACCCTCCTTCTTGCAATTCGCACATTGATTCCTTCCCAGTGGTGGATTCTTTCCTCGCCCTTTCCCTCCATTTAAGGGGCGGTGGTCTTGCTTCACTGCTGTGGCTAGCATTACCATCTTTTCCTTCTGCCACTTCTTCTTCTCTTGTTTCTCAGCCTCATCCCTATTCCGATAAACTTGGCGTGCAATGGCCATAATTTGGCTCATCAGCATCCCTTCCCATCCTTCTGATTTCTGAATTTTCTTACGAATGTCAGAAGCGCACTGGGCCACAAATGTAGCAGTAATCATTCTGCTGTTTTCAGGGGCTTCAGGGTCAAAAGGAGTCCATATACGATAGGCTTCCTGCAGCCTCTCTAAAAAGTCTCCCGGACTCTCATTTGGTTTCTGTTCTACTTCTGAGACTTTAGACATATTAGTGGGCTTCTGGCATGCCCTGCGGATACCTTGCACAAGTGTCTGGCGGTAGGTGGTAAGTCTGGCTAGGTGAATTGCATTGTTTGGATCCCAATTAGGATCTTCCAAGGGAAAGTTGTCTTGGAGATGACGGTCAATATTAAAAATATTTCCCACTCTGGCCTGCTCACGCAAATATATCTGTGCCTTTTCAATTATGTCTCTCCTTTCCTCAGTGGTGAAAAGAGTATTTAGGAGCTGGCGACAATCTGTCCAAGTAGGGCTATGAGTATTTACTATTGAAGTCACCAAGTCCATCATAGCCTGAGGTTTTTCTGCGAAAGATGGGGTGTGTGTTTTCCAATTCATCAGATCCGTAGTCGTGAATGGAATATATTGCAGGGTCGAAGTTCAAGGTGGCCGTGGTCCGGGTTGCCCGTTAACCAGCACAGGCTCCTCAAGTGCATCAAATACTCTTCTAAGAGGGGCTACTACGTGACCTTTCTCTTCACTTTGCTCTAGGGGCCTCAAATCATAGGGGATGGTATCTGTCCCAAGGCGTTCTTTTAGCAGCTTTATACGCCTGGCTGTATTGCTTGCTGACCGATCAAGGTCTCCCTGTAACTTCTGTAATATTTCTCTGGGACTTGGATGTACAGGGGTTTGGGGTGGGCAATCAGTTGTTCCACTAAAGGAGACTGTAGATGGAGGTCTATTAGGAGTCACAGGTGGAATAACCACTTCTGCTTGGGTTTTATTATAGGACTCCAATGCCTCCTGAAGATATTTATCATAATCTATCAAGGAATCAAGCTCTGTGACTCCACCCCCATTATTCATTCCAGTTTCTTGCCTTGGGGTTACAACTGGTGGAGTGTTTGGATTAGGCTCCCTTCGATGTGGAGCATAGGGTGGAGGTGGAAGCACCTCTTCCTCTGGTCCCTCAAAAATGGGTTTGAGTTTATTTGGCAAGATTCCTTTCCTAGCTTCGGCTTTTACAGCCAATAATTTGCATCGTTTGACTTTGCATTCCCTTATCCATGGAGGATTTTTATTTAATGTGCTCAGCCAGGAATCTATATATGAAAATTGTTCTGGGCACCCTCCAGTTTCTTTGGCGATATTAGTCCAAAGTTTGCTTACTAAATTTATATCAAAGGTTCCCTGAGATGGCCATTCAGTATTTTGTTTTGGCCATTCTAATTCACATAACGTTCTCAAGCGCTCTGGCGTCATTTTGACTCCATATGCCCCTGAGAAGGCTTTCTTAAAATTATTTAACATACATTCAAGAGGTGTATTTCCCCCCTTTGAACCCCCAACTCCCATTGTATGGCCCTGTGAAGTATCCACTCAGTCACTCACACACACGCTTTGTGAGGTTCCTTGCCCAGTGAAGTCGCCTTACTGGGAACCGAAGTACTACCCACTCCACACTCAGGTCAGCTACAGATTGCTCTGTACTTTCTCACACATACAATGCGCTAGATACTTCACCACACTCTACCTCCCAATTTTCCCTTTTCCTCCACCAGACCAACATCTGATGTACCCAACCACCTAGCATACTCAGTTCCCCCTTACTGAGACGCAGAAGTTTGATCAAGACTTCTCTTCCTCCCAATTAATTGGAGGGCCAAAAATCCCTTTGTGCACTTACCCTTGGCTGGTTCCCTGTTTCCCCCCGGTCCGTCGCCGCCAGTGAGCAGGGTATCAGACAGACGAGTCTTCTGCGTTCCCCCTGGAAAAATTTACCAGTGCGCGCTGGGTAAGCAGTTTAGAGATCCTCTCTCTTGTACCCTGCCCAGTAGGGCGAAGGGGCTGCGTTCCAGCAGACCACTTATCCGAGTCACAGGGGCACCATAAAATGTAGCACCCTGCTTGTGGTTAACGCTTAGCTGGAATGAAATATTCAACGCAGCAATAGAGAAATTAAAATAATAATTTATTTGTCAGACAAATAAATGAGAGGCACAGTGGTATGGTTACCAAGCTCTGGCCTGGCCTCCTGCCATTCTGGCCAGCACTTATATTTCCTTAATCCAGCCCCCTTGCTCCTCCTGTGGCTGCCTCTGTCCAATCAGCCTGGTTGAAATTCCTATTGGCTGTTTGCTAGAACCAATCACAAAAGATACACCCATTTCCTTCTGTCCTTTTATGGAACACAAAGAGCTATATATTCTTCCATCTATAAATGACAAATAAGTAGTAATATATCTTACATGTGTCTCAACAAGGAATCTTAATTACCAGCTCACCTCTTGCCCTCCTTGCCCTATTGCCTTCCAAAACAGATAGTTAATCTTGAATTTTTATCTTCAACAGATGTCAAGGATCTTGAGTTCACATCAACATTGAAAGATCTCCTTCATTTGAAGGTTTCTAAACAAAAAGCCTGACAACTATATATCAGGAGTGCTCTATGGTGTCTCCTGTCTGGCAGGGGGCTAGGCTGGTGGCTGACTTAATTTCAGGATAGTTAAAACTCTTACAACTATATGAAATAAGAATCTAGCATTTCTTAAATCCTTTGCATAATTACATTTAAGCCAATATATTTAATACATTATCATAGGTAGCCTTTTAAAAGGAATAAGGCCTTTGTAAAGTAAAAAAGGAACTCAGTAAAAAAACAGCTTCAAAAGAAGCCTCTTCAGTTTACACCCCTCCTTTCACCCCTCCTTTCCAGCCAGCTGCTTTCCCATTAGCTCTTCCCAACATTTATTGCCCTTTAACTCTCTCAGTTTTAAAAAAAGAAACAGCTTTAAAAGATTTCCTTAAAATGCTCTCTTTTTCTGCCAGCTAGATGCCTCTCCATTGCTCTTGGCCTTTTTAACCTTAGGAAGAAGGTATGGCTCATTTTACTGGGAGGCACATGGTATCATTTTATTATTTACTCATTCCTAATTATGTTTATCTCTGCTTTTTTATCTTCTGTAACATGTAGGATCAGTGTCTGCTCTCAGCCTGTAATTTCCTTTTTTACGACTTTGAGAATTGTTTTCTGCTATAAATCAGGGGGCCCCTTGTCTAGGAGGAAAAAACATTGCCAAGGCCTTTTAGGCAGCTGGTCTTTTGCCTGGCATGAAACATTTGAAAATCTTTAAGATACAGGCCCTGATTGAAATATATAAACTTTGATAAAAAATGCAGGCTTATGATTAGATGCCTCAATAGCAACACAGGGCACGGTCTTGCACTGAATCAGACCGTTGGTCCATCTGGTATTGGACATTTTTCCACCTTCGCCGCATCAAGCAGTTGGTCCCTTACCTTTCCCGCCCCGACCTGGCCACAGTGATCCATGCGACGGTCATCTCCAGGCTTGACTACTGTAATTCGCTCTATGCGGGGCTGCCCTTGAAGCTGTCCCAGAAACTCCAGCGGGTACAGAATGCTGCAGCGAGGCTCCTCACGGGGTCTCTGCCATGGGAGCATATTCACCCAGTGCTTTTCAAGCTGCACTGGCTCCCGGTGGAGTACAGGGTCAGATTTAAGGTGCTGCTTTTGACCTTTAAAGCCCTTGACGGCCTAGGACCCTCGTACCTATGGGACCGCCTCTCCTGGTATGCCCCACGGAGAGCCTCAAGGTCCATAAATAATAACACCCTAGTGGTCCCAGGCCCTAAAGAAGTTAGATTGGCTTCAACCAGAGCCAGGGCCTTTTCAACTCTGGCTCCGGCCTGGTGGAACGCTCTGCCTCATGAGGCCAGGGCCCTGCAGGATCTGATTTCTTTCCGCAGGGCCTGTAAGACAGAGTTGTTCTGCCTGGCCTTTGGCTTGGAGCCAGTTTGATTCCCTCCCTCCCCCCCCTCTCTCTCTTTTCCCCCCTTTTCCTTCTCCTCCTGCGATGAGGCTACATTTTAATTTTTTAATGTTCCATTATTTTAATTGTTGTGTTTTATTTTTGTTTTTAAGTTCTAATCATTCATCTTGTTTTTATTATTGCTTGTAAGCCGCTCTGAGCCCGGCCTTGGCTGGGGAGGGCGGGGTATATTATTATTATTATTATTATTATTATTATTATTATTATTATTATTATTGTTTACACTGACTGCCAGTAGGGCTCCATGATTTTTCTCTCAACCCTAGCTGGAGGGAGAGCATGAGACTCTTAATCTCATGGTTGTGAGACTCTTAATCTCATGTGTGAGTGTTTGGAGGCGGTTGGAGGATGGATGGCAGCTAACAGATTGAGGTTGAATCCTGACAAGACAGAAGTACTGTTTTGGGGGGACAGGAGGCAGGCAGGTGTGGAGGATTCCCTGGTCCTGAATGGGGTAACTGTGCCCCTGAAGGACCAGGTGCGCAGCCTGGGAGTCATTTTGGACTCACAACTGTCCATGGAGGCACAAGCCAATTCTGTGTCCAGGGCAGCTGTTTACCAGCTCCATCTGGTATGCAGGCTGAGACCCTACCTGCCTGTGGACCACCTCGCCAGTGGTGCATGCTCTGGTTATCTCTTGCTTGGACTACTGCAATGTGCTCTACGTGGGGCTACCTTTGAAGGTGACCTGTAAACTACAACTAATCCAGAATGCAGCAGCTAGACTGGTGACTGGGAGCAGCTGCTGAGACCACATAACACCAGTCTTGAAAGACCTACACTGGCTCCCCGTATGTTTCTGAGCACAATTCAAAGTGTTGGTGCTGACCTTTAAAGCCCTAAATGGCCTCAGTCCAGTATACCTGAAGGAGCGTCTCCATTCCCATCATTCTGCCCGGACGCTGAGGTCCAGCACCGAGGGCCTTCTGGTTGTTTCCTCCCTGCGAGAAGCCAAGTTACAGGGAACCAGGCAGAGGGCCTTCTCGGTAGTGGCACCTGCCCTGTGGAACACCCTCCCACCAGATGTCAAAGAGAACAACAACTACCAGACTTTTAGAAGACATCTGAAGGCAGCCCTGTTTAGGGAAGCTTTTAATGTTTAATAGACTATTGTATTTTAATACTTCGTTGGAAGCCGCCTAGAGTGGCTGGGGAAACCCAGCCAGATCGGCGGGGTATAAATAATAAATTCTATTATATTCTATTCTAACAGGGAGGTTTGAGGGAGGCAAAAGTGCAGTTGTAAAGCACATGTTTTGCATGCAGAAGATCTCAGGTTCAATCACTGGCAAAATAACGAGGGATTCTGGAAAGCTGCTGATTGTCAGAGCAGACCAAGGGTAGCCAACATGCTGTTATCCTCCAGATTTTGTTGGCCTCCAGGTCCACACATCCTTGACCACTGCCCATGCTGGCTGGGGCTGATGAGAGTTGGGAGTCAAACCTATCTGGAGGTCTTCATATCAGCTACTCATTGAGTGGACACTAGTGTGCCAGATGGATCAATACCATAAGTATAGGAAAACAGCATAGGTTCAAGTTCAGTCCCCATAATACCGTATTGGCCTGAATATAAGCTGCACCAGCCATATGGGCGGGGTATAAATAATAAATTGTTGTTGTTGTTGTTGGTTCAAGCCCCACGTTGGGCAAAATATTCCTGCATTGTAGGGGGTTGTACTAGATGACCCTCATGCTCTCTTCCAACTCTGCAATTTTATGATTCTATGAACTTCAGATGCTCTACTTCTGAGCTAAAGCCCTTCCCCATCAGTTTGCCTTTGACTCTCCTCCACCTCTGCTCCCTAAATTCACCAAGTCATATGAATTCACCAAGTCATATGGCATGTTTAGCCTGGAGAAGAGGAGGTTAAGGGGTGATATGATAACCATGTTCAAATATATAAAAGGATGTCACATAGAGGAGGGAGAAAGGTTGTTTTCTGCTGCTCCAGAGAAGCGGACACGGAGCAATGGATCCAAACTACAAGAAAGAAGATTCCACCTAAACATTAGGAAGAACTTCCTGACAGTAAGAGCTGTTTGACAGTGGAATTTGCTGCCAAGGAGTGTGGTGGAGTCTCCTTCTTTGGAGGTCTTTAAGCAGAGGCTTGACAACCATATGTCAGGAGTGCTCTGATGGTGTTTCCTGCTTGGCAGGGGGTTGGACTCGATGGCCCTTGTGGTCTCTTCCAACTCTATGATTCTATGATTCTATGAATTCTTCCTGTGCAACAAGAATGGGAAACACGCAGCCCATGCACAAAAGGCTGTATTCCAGGCCTTCCTGCCTGGCACTCAGAACTCCCTGCAGGCATTACCCCTGCTCTGCACCCTTCTTGACTGCTCTTGCCTCACTGGAATGTAATCTCTTGTACAAAAGCAAGAGTCACAGCTGTTCAATTCTTCTTTCTTTCTGTTTAATAGGCATGCAGTGCCCAGAAATTTGCAAATGTGGAAATGTACCCCCACAACTGCTGTATACCACTGCAACAATAAAACCCTTCTCCTCCATCTCTTTGTCTTAAACACATGCCTGCACTCTAATCATCTCCTGTCTTCAACATTGCAACCTTCTTTCTGGGCTTCCATCGTGGCAGTTCCCACTCCTCACCACTTGGCTAGAGCTATCCAAAATGCTTCACCTCCCTCATTTCTCAGACTGTAGACCTAGCCCTTGTTGGTTTCCTGTTTGCTTCTTGGTCCAGGACTGGCACTTTAGGTCCATTAACTGGCATTTGATGTGCATTCGCAAGCAATTCAATTAAACTAACTTAACTTACGCTATTAACTTTTAGGTGTTTTAAACACCCCACTAGCATCTCCATCGAGGGAGTGGTGCTTAAGACCACTCTGACAGCAAAGCGTGCCAATTGTCCATTTGGGCCATTTGCATGAAAATGGCTCCTGTAAGCCACCGTCAACACTTTTCTTGAAAGAAGCAAAGAACGCTGCAATATTTCTCCAATCTCCCCCAAGAGATTTATCTACAGGAAACATATGCGGTGTGTCGGTACGCATAAGCCTTGGCTGTCCACTAATTCTTAAGTGAAAGTAGTCTGTTGACAACCTTCTGATTAAACTTCCCTTTTTCCTCCCTTTCAGCCAATTTAAATCAAAATATCGACAGAAACAATTCCTGCGGAGCAGATTGAATAGCTCGTAGGGGCATGGCAGGTAGGATTCTCTCCTTTGAATTACACAGCCTTTCTGATAAAAACATATCCTGCTTTCATAGCATTTATATCCTGCTTGTTTGTTTGTTTTTATTTTTGAAGCAAAACTCAAAAGGTCAACGTCTGAATCTGTTGTGGCTGTGCAGATCCTGGACCTGGTCTCAGAGACAGGGCCTCTGAATTCTAAAAAGATTACAGTGGTACCTCGGGTTAAGAACTTAATTCATTCTGGAGGTCTGTTTTTAACCTGAAACTGTTCTTAACCTGAGCCAATGGGGCCTCCCACTGCCGCTGCACTGCCACCGCACAATTTCTGTTCTCATGCTTAAGCAAAGTTCTTAACCCGAGGTACTATTTCTGGGTTAGCGGAGTCTGTAACCTGAAGCGTCTGTAACCTGAAGCATCTGTAACCCGAGGTACCACTGTATCAGTACTAACATGAACTTATTTATTGCCTTCTACACAATTGACTCAAGGCAATGTATAATAAAAACAGCCCAAACCCTGCTGTCTCCTGGCCATGGCCCTGCATCATCCTAAGAATGGTCACCCCTGATTCTTTTTAATAAAATAAAGGTAAAGGGACCCCTGACCATTAGGTTCAGTTGCGGACAACTCTGGGGTTGCGGTGCTCATCTCGCTTTATTGGCCAAGGGAGCCGGCGTACAGCTTCTGGGTCATGTGGCCAGCATGACTAAGTCGCTTCTGGTGAACCAGAGCAGCGCACGGAAATGCCATTTACCTTCCTGCTGGAGCGCTACCTATTTATCTACTTGCACTTTGATGCATTTTCGAACTGCTATGTCGGCAGGAGCAGGTACCGAGCAACTGGAGCTCACCCCATCATGGGGATTCGAACTGCTGACCTTCTGATCAGCAAGCCCTAGGCTCTGTGGTTTAACCCACAGAGCCACCCGCGTCCCTATTCTTTTTAATAGGTTTTATATAAATTCTGCCCTGGCTTGGACTCGATAACATAGGTTAGCAGAGCAGGGGCATTTTGTGGGGGAGACTGCTTTTGCCAAACTAGTGCCCTCAAGTTGTTCTAGCTGGGGCTGATGGGAGTTGTAGTTCAAAGCACCTAGAGGGTTTGGGGTTAAACTGATTGCTCACTAGTCTGCTCTAGTGTTAGAATTCTATGAATGGTTGAAACTTCCATAGATCAGCTCCTTCTGCACAGAACAGAAGGGACAAGACCTGGAACTGGGTCTGTCACTGTAGTGAATACCAGTGGAGGAGAATTAACTTTGATTTGACAAAAAAAATATGACTGGGAGCTGAAAGTCAGCTTTTATCTTTCCCTGTGATCCCATCGGGATAAACACTTCACTCTAACGTAGCTCATCAAAGGGGGTAAAACACAAATATTACTAAAGCCTGCGGTGTCACAGCCATGTGATATTCAAGACACGTTCATCAATAGCCTCTCCAAAGATTGTCTTTATCACATTATCAATGCATTTGCCATATTAAGCAGATAAAAAAAGTATGCTCAGACTTTGAAACATGACACACAAAAATAAAGCCGACCAAATGAAATCAGTATTCAGATGGTATTACTGGCATTCAGCGTGACAAACTGCGTGGGAAGGTGGTTGTCAAAATCTTTGTGATAATGAAAATGGCTCTATTCACATTACAAAGATATTGCTTATCTCCTCCATAAGGTTTCATTCTCTCTCTCTCTTTTTGTATGCGTGTGGAAAAGAATAGGTTGCAGAAACGCCTTTATATATTTCATATTTGCATTATAGGCATCAGCAGAACAGTTAAGTGTGTGACATTTGCATTCTGCTGTTCTTCGTGGGCTGTGCGTGAGAATTTATTCCGGAGAAGGAAGCAAGAATCAACAAAGCTGAGCAGCCTGACCTGCTGAGATATTCAGGGTACGCTAGTACAGTTCTTCTGTGTGCCTCTGTTCCATCGACACGTGGAGGGGGTTGCTGATCTCATGGCCAAAATATCACTCGCAATCTGTTCGTTCCGCTTCTGCAGCAAGAAGCATAGAATTCACCAGAAATTTATACGGAACAGTGGCTGAACAGCTGACTTCCATGTGCAGGACTATTGCCAGGTTTGGTCAGATGTCTGTCAATGTTACCCCCTTACAAGCCCTTTCAGTGAGCTTACTAGGCAGTGGCACCATTGCCCAAAACACCAGCATGAACTGGCAGATGTGATGCCACAGAGAGCAGTAGCTGCTGCTGTTCTCTCATCACTGTCCACTTTCTGTCTTTCTTACTATATATTATTTTTGTAAAGAAAAAATGTGTCTTCTTTCTGTAGTTTGCATGGCTGCCAATAGGCTGGCAGGTAAGCAAACAAGTGGTGCAGGTGTGGGTGGAAGAGCCAGGAGAGGCCGGAGCAGTTCCTCTTTAACCGTCCTGCTCTGCTGCTGCAAGCCTGACACTTCTGACACCATTTTGGCCTCATCAGCATCAGATGCCAAGGAAGAAGAAAGCAGCTGCAAAGAAGGAGGGTTGATAGGGACCTGCTCTGGCAGCTGAACAACCTCTAGGTAACTGGAGGCAGGTGAGCAAGCCTTCCCGTTCTTCCCCTGTCACTGCCACTGGTTGTGGGAGATAGGAGGGGGGAAATCTTCTCTGGCTCCCCATGGCATAGTAGTGCACCCCTCATGGATCCAACCTTCTCCTTACCAACCCAACTGCCTGGGTGAAGGTAAGGAAGGTTTCAGGTGAGATGTGATGGAAGAGTTGCATTTGGAGCAATCTGTGAGAGGAGGAGGGATTTAAGTGAGATGTGTGGGCAAGGGCATTGGGGCAATATGTGAGGGGTGCCTTTGGAGCAAGACATAAGGGGATGGGGCTTCTTTTTGGATATCTGTGACTGCAAGACCTCGGGAGGTTGATCCCCACTATGATGTGTTTGAATACTGTACAACCTTTAGAAGACCTCTGCAGGCAGCACTGTATAGGGAAGATTTTTTATGTTTAATGTTTTATTATGTTTTTATTGGACTCGGGTGGTGCTGTGGATTATTATTTTTTTATTTTTTTATAATATTTTTTATTAGTTTTATGAAATACAGAAAAAAGAATAAAGAGCATATTATAAAAGTAGAGAAAGAAAGTTACAAATTTTCTTGTTCTTTTTTCCAAATCTACTGGACTTCCCCGCGTCCTCCCAACCCTGCATTCTCTGTGATACATAACATCAGCAATTTGTTAACTTGTTTCAATACTTATTGTATCTTTCATTTTATCATGTTACCCAATTTCAAATATATTATAACCCAAATCATGTACGTTTTCATTTTAACACAATAAAGTTGTTTCATTATTCTATCTCTGACTTCTTGTACCTTAATTTCCATTTCTTTAGTTTAACATTACTGAAGCTAGAATTTCCTAAA
Organism: Podarcis gaigeae; assembly: GCF_964106915.1. NCBI lineage: Eukaryota > Metazoa > Chordata > Lepidosauria > Squamata > Lacertidae > Podarcis > Podarcis gaigeae. Next base: position 89,845,202 of record NC_139681.1, on the reverse strand, counting down.
AGGTGCATTTTTTAACATTCATACAACTTATAATGTTTTTCCAGATAGTCCTTAAATTTTTTCCAGTCCTCCTCGGGTGGTGCTGTGGATTAAACCACAGAACCTAGAGCTTGCCGATCAGAAGGTCGGTGGTTCGAATCCCCAGGACGGGGTGAGCTCCTGTTGCTCGGTCCCTGCTCCTGCTAACCTAGCAGTTCGAAAGCACGTCAAAGTGCAAGTAGATAAATAGGTACCGCTCTGGTGGGAAGGTAAATGGCAATGAAGAAGAGATGGTAAAATCTGCTATGATTAAATGGGCACAGGATATAGGACACAATATTATGTTTGCTGACTGGGAGCAGTTGTGGACCACCGGGATCAAATTTACGGCATGTAATGCCCTAAGAGAGAATATTATGAAAATGCTATATAGGTGGTACATGACCCCAGTCAAGCTTGCAAAAATCTATCATTTGCCCAATAATAAATGTTGGAAATGTAAAGAAATTGAAGGTACATTCTTTCACCTTTGGTGGACGTGCCCGAGGATTAAGGCCTTCTGGGAGATGATTTACAATGAAATGAAAAAGGTATTTAAATATACTTTCATGAAGAAACCAGAGGCTTTTCTCCTGGGCATAGTCGGCCAATTGGTGCCAAAGAAGGATAGAACTTTCTTTATGTATGCTACAGCAGCAGCAAGAATACTCATCGCAAAGTATTGGAAAACACAAGATCTACCCACCTTGGAAGAATGGCAGACGCAAGTAATCGGCTATATGGAAATGGCGGAAATGACGGGCGGAATCCGAGATCAGGGAGAAGAGTTGGTGGAAGAAGATTGGAGGAAATTTAAAATTTATTTACAGAAGCATTGTAAAATGTATGAATGTTGATGACATTGAAATAATATGAAGGGGTTCTGGTGACAAGAGAAATTTGAGTTTATAAAATTGGGAGGTAAAATATTTAAGGGTAAAGTAGCAGGATTTGAATTTGCTGAATTAATTGTCAAATTGGGATACAAAAAAGGGAGGCGTGAGGAAGTCAGGAAAATAAGTGAATCAAAGATAAAAATTTAAAAAGAGGGATTTTTGTTTTCTCTTTCTGTGTATGTTTTGTGTTTTTTGTGTGTTTTCTTTTTTTGTATGTTGTTATTTTTTAAAAAACCTAATAAAATATTATATATTTTTTAAAAAAAGGTAAATGGCGTTTCCGTGCACTGCTCTGGTTCGCTAGAAGCGGCTTAGTCATGCTGGCCACATGACCCGGAAGCTGTACGCCGGCTCCCTTGGCCAATAAAGCGAGATGAGCGCCGCAACCCCAGAGTGGTCCGCGACTGGACCTAACGGTCAGGGGTCCCTTTACCTTTACCTATGTTTTTATATATGTTGGAAGCTGCCCAGAATAGCTGGGCAACCCAGTTGAGGGGGATGATGATAATGATAATGATAATGATAATGATAATGACAACAGTTCCTATTTTCATCAGAGAAATGTTGGCATTTTTATTTAACTCTATTATCTCAGTTTACCTTTGAGGTCCCTTCTCTTTTGCTTTCCAACCTGATTGGGCCTGGGCTGCCGCAGGGAACAAGGCATTATGATGTCATTTGGCATCAGGAAAAACCAAGGGCAGGGGCCATAGCTCGGTGGCATAGCATCTGCCTTCCATGCAGAACATCCTGGGTTCAAACCCTGGCACCTCCAGGTAGAGCTTGAAACGTCCCTCCTTTGAAACCCCAGAGAGGTGCAATGCTGAACTAGTTGGATCACTAGACTGTCTCACCATGAGGCAACTTCCTATAATGTTCCCTATTTTCTGCCACTAACCTCACTCCAAGCACAGTGGGGCAGAACAAACATGGTGCTGATGCCAGTTGGTGGTTCAGTCAAGTCTTCATGGCCTGATGTCATCAGCCCTTGGCGCCAGCCATATCCCTCTTAGGATGAGATTGCGACAAAGGCGTTCTGCAATGTTTTGAAATGGTTAGTCCTTTTCGAGATCTCTGCATTGTCTCATCCAATGCAAGCAAGCAGGCAAGCACCACTGTAGGTGACTGGCCTGCCCTTTATCTAGCAGGGTTAGCATTTGCAAAAAGGGTCTTTGGAGAAGGAGAGGGAGCACTAATGATGACAACAGCGCAGATCTAAGCCTTCTATCAATGAACAACGTGGCGGGTCTATTTGTTTGAGTCTTCCCTGACACCCGCAGGCTCACTAATTCAGTTTGACAGATTCAGGCCGTGCTCCACATCTCATAAAAAGAGGCAGAGGTGGCTATTGATCCTCCGTTTACCAGGGCTGATTTACTGCTTTGTGCTTTTTTGCAAATGCATTAATAACAACAGCAATAATAGTAATAGTAGTAGTAATAGTAGCAGCAGGTGAGGTTGAATCAATAAGTGAAAAAATTCACAGAAATAGCTTTTGTTTGGCTTGCATTTAGAATCTCTTTAAAAACAAAATTAAGAATGCAAGATTGTTATTTGCAGGCTCACACCAAGGTAGGGTTGCCATATGGCCACAATTTACCAGAATTTAGCCAGGATTTGGCCGTCGTAAACAGTGTCTGGGTCAAAATTGCTGAACTGTCCAGGAAAATCTGGATGTATGGGAAACCTAAAAAAAAGCTCAACAGTTTTTGTGTCCGGATTTTCACTTTTTGAAATATGGCAACCCTACACTAGGGTAAATCTGGGGGTGAAGTCCACTGCCACTCCTGTAATTGGAGGGGGGGCACACTCCAGAAGCCCAGCTCTCACCAGTGTGTTGAATGTGTGCCACTCCAAAGCCATCAACGTTATTTAAAAGAAAGTAAGATGACTTCGTAGCAATTAATACACTCAGCAAAATAAAGAAAATTGGCAAGTCAGGTATAAAGACCCTTGAGAGTTGAAAGGCAGTTTATAAAGGTTGTGAAGAATAAACTAGCATGCTATTTTTCTATGTGGGGAGGGGCAATTAAGATGAGACAGGGGGGGGAATGGTTCTGTTATTGTAAGCCTGAAAAATCTATGGCTTATGTAAATGGCACCTCCTGAGTTATAAACCGAAACTTGGCATACCTGATCCATTTAATGAGATCCTCAAATGTGCCAAATGTCAAACTGATCCAAAATAAAAATGTAACAGTTACAGCACTCTAAAAATGCTGAAAATTGATGTGCCTCCTTTTGCTCCATTTTCTAACTGGCATAACATGCATTTATCTCGAATGTTGGTGGAAGCTACTGCTGTGCTGAAATCAGGTTTATCAAGGGACACAAGAACCGCTTGCTGCTTCAGGCCAGGGGCCCATCCAGTCCAGCATCTTGTTCTCACAGTAGCCCACCAGATGATGATGATGATGATGATGATGATGATGATGATGATAATAATAATAATAATAATAATAATAATAATTTATTTATACCCCACCCATCTGGCTGGGCTTCCCCAGCCGCTCTGGGCAGCTCCCCCCCCAAAAAAAATATTAAAATACTGTAATACATCAAACATTAAAAGCTTCTCTAAACAGGGCTGCCTTCAGATGTCTTCTAAAAGTCTGGTAGTTGTTGTTCTCTTTGACATCTGGTGGGAGGGCGTTCCACAGGGAGGGCGCCACTACTGAGAAGGCCCTCTGCCTGGTTCCCTGTAACTTGACTTCTTGCAGTGAGGAACCGCCAGAAGGCTGGACCTCAGTGTCCGGGTAGAACAATGGGGGTGGATACGCTCCTTCAGATATACTGGACCGAGGCTGTTTAGGGCTTTAAAGGTCAGCACCAACACTTTGAATTGTGCTCAGAAACGTACTGGGAGCCAATGTAGGTCTTTCAGGACCAGTGTTATATGGTCTCCACGGCCACTCCCAATCACCAGTCTGGCTGCTGCATTCTGGATTAGTTGTAGTTTCCAGGTCAGCTTCAAAGGTAGCCCCATGTAGAGTGCATTGCAGTAGTCCTAGCAGGAGATAACTAGAGTATGCACCACTCTGGTGAGACAGTCCGTAGGCAGGTTGGGTCTCATCCTGCGTACCAGATGGAGCTGGTAAACAGCTGCCCTGGACATAAAGAGGTATATGAAATTAATCCAGAATGCTCGGTCACCTTCAAAGGTAGCGCCCCCCCCCACATAGAGTGGTAGTTGTCCAAGTGGGAGATAACTAGAGCATACACCACTCTGGCGAGACAGTCCACGGGCAGGTAGGGATTCAAGATGCTCTCACCTTTGTCCCTAGCCTGCCGGAGATCATCAACCAGTGCGACCAAGGCAGTTTCAGTTTCAGTCTCAGATGTCTCTGGGACCCCTGCAAGCAGGACAGAAGCACAAGAGCAGCCTCTTCTTCTGTGGTTTCCAGCAACTGGTATCTAGACACATTGCTGCCTCCCACTGTGGAGTCATCATGTAGCCGTTGATAGCCCTCTTTTAAAGTCTTATTTGTTGGTGGCCATCACTGCCTTCTTAAATCAGTTATTTTGAGATTGAATTTCTATCTTTGGTAATATTGGCAAATACAGTGGTACCTCAGGTTAAGAACTTAATTCGTTCCGGAGGTCTGTTCTTAACCTGAAACTGTTCTTAACCTGAGGTACCACTTTAGCTAATGGGGCCTCCCGCCGCTGCCGCACAATTTCTGTCTGTTCTCATCCTGAAGCAAAGTTCTTAAGCCGAGGTACTATTTCTGGGTTAGCGGAGTCTGTAACCTGAAGCATCTGTAACCTGAAGCGTCTGTAAACAGAGGTACCATTGTAATCATATAGTATAACATAAAAATGGCCCATACACATACAGGTAATATTCATTAACTACCTGAGCCCTCAGCAGTGGTTCAAAACACAGTTCAGGAACTCACATACTAAGAGGCTTCCAGTAGAATTCTTCGTCTTGCGATTCCTTTTTCAGATATCAGTCTCTTGCTATTTTTGACGGGAGCCATGTATCAAACTGCCACTTCCATCGCTCTTTTGTGGAACGACTCTCAGGCAGCCTTGTCCTTAGTCATTAAGTAACTGCAATGAAAGAATCACTTCATTTACTATTATTAGGAAGGCAGCCTCTCTTTGCTTATTTAACATAACACAATCTGTGCTGTCTTCTGGGTTCCTAAACTGCCTCATAGAAAGTCAGATCTGTGACCCACCTTGACCCCTCAGAGCTGAATCTCAGTGTCCAGGCTAGCTAATTTTAGCTAAATTAGCTAAAATGTACAGAAAAAAAGAAAGAAAATGTTGGAAATGTAAAAAGGCAGATGGGGACTATTTCCATATGTGGTGGACCTGCAATAAGGTAAAAAAAAAAATTGGGAATCAATTTATAATGAACTCAAAAAAATATTTAGATATACTTTCTCCAAAAGACTGGAAGTGTGTCTATTAGGCTTATTAGGAACAGAAATTAAAATGGGAGATCAAAATTTGTTCATGTATGCTACAGCTGCCGCGAGAACCCTTCTGGCCCAAAGATGGAAAGTACAAGATATACCAACTATACAGGAGTGGCAGGCGAAGTTGACAGAATATGCAGAACTTGCCAAACTGTCAGGGAGGATCAAAGTTACCAAAATAACTGGAGTAAATTTATTGATTATTTAAAGAAGAACTGTAAAGAGGTCAAGATACTAGCAGGATTGACATAATACCTCCAATGCATAATAGTACTAATATGAGAATGATGTGCACGATGGAAAGGGGTTAAATATACCAGTTGTGGGGAGGGAGGAGGGTCGCAACTCGGCAGAATGTATACATTCAAAGGGAATGTATGGTGTTATTACAATTTGTTGGAAAAGAATATGTAAGGAAAACAAGAACAATTTACTTTTTTTTTTTTTTAAAAAAAAGAATCTCAGTGTCCAGGCTGAATGATGGGAGCGGAGATGATCCTTCAGGTATACAGGGCATCCATGACAGATGACCATCCAACCTTTGCTTAAAAACCTCCAAGGAAGGAGTGTCCACAGGGCCGTCATTAGCAGATGTGGCGCCGGGGTGCAAATATCTGCCGAGAGCCCCCAAATTACCATGGATAGTGTTGGGGTGGCCATAGCTGTACACTGTCAGCAATCGGGGGGAAGCGCAACTCTCCCCATGCCGCTGTGGGAGAGTGATCCCCGCAGAGGCTTGGGAGTGAAGTTGCGCCCTTCCCAAGTCTCCTTGGGAGGAGAACACATCTTCCCTCCCAAGCCCCTTGGGAGGAGAGTGATCCCTGCAGAGGCTTGGGAGGCTAGCTGCACACCCGCCAGCCTTATGTTTGGTGGGGCACAGCTGGTGGGCATGCAGAAGGGAAAGGGGAGACCACCGGCAAAGCCGCACAGTTCCCCCACTTGCTGGGGCGCCCCTGAGAGGCTGGCACCCTGCCGTGACGCACCACTAAGCCCAATGGGAAAGACGGCTCTGAGTGTCCGCCACCTCCCAAGGGAGACCGTTCCACCTTGTAAGAACGGCTCTTACTGTCAGAATGTTCTTCCTGATGTTGAGTCAGAATCTCCTTTCTGGCAACTTGAATCCATTGGTTTGAGACCTACACTCTGGAGCAGGAGAAAACAAGCATGCTCCATCTTCCAACTTGGGTCCCAGATTGTGGGTGCCCAGTGGTGCGTGCGACGTATATTAATGTCATAATGTCGCATTGCGATGTGACGCCACGTTGTATGTGCTGCAGTGGTGCCTGGGAGCCCCATAAGTTGCTTCTGAGGCCTCAAGACCTGCAAGGCCTCTGACATGACCTCTGAAGCCACCTGAGACCCCCAATGCTACTTCCGGGGCCTCACGAAGTGCCACAAGTCATGTTGGAGGTCCCTCGCTGTGGGTGCTGAGGACCCACAAAAAACAGGGCCCCCTATAGTTGATGCCAGTGCCATCTTCCACATGATGGCCCTTTAGATATTTGAAGTAAGTACTCCCACCATGCAGAACACTGCTAGTGCCAGGGCTGTCAGTCTGGCAGCATAGCATAGTGGCAACTGAGGGCTTCCTGTGGGCAAATGATTGACCACTGTGAGTAAGGATAAAAAAAGAACCCTGGACAGTTAAGTTCAGTCAAAGCCAACTATGGGGTGTGGTGCTCATCTCATTTCAGGCTGAGGGAGCTGGCATTTGTCCACAGCTTTCCGGGTCATGCGGCAAGCATGACGCAACCGCTTCTGGCTCAACAGAACACCGTGACAGAAACCAGAGCGCACAGTAACGCTGTTTACCTTCCCACCACAGCGGTACCTATTTATCTACTTGCACTGCATGCTTTTGAACTGCTAGGTTGGCAGGAGCTGGGACAGAGCAACGGAAGCTCACCCGATTGCAGGGAATCAAACCGCCGACCTTCAGATTGGTAAGTCCAAGAGGCTCAGTGGTTTAGACCACAGCGCCACCCACTGTGAGTACAGAGCGATGGGTTAGATTGGTCTGATCTAGTGGAGCAACTCTTGCATTCGTATGTGAGGCCGGCAGGAGTCCTCGGATGGGTATTACAAGCGCAGCACAGCAAGTTTCTTTTTTTTGGCAAATGGCTGTGTATTATTTGCTCTCTATTGTTACCAAAAGATGAAGGCGGCAGCTTCCCCAGCCATAAATTCCCAAAAGCGCCCTTAAATGACCATTCCCACACTTTGCGCAATGCTTCCCTGCCTGTCCTAGTCAGAATCCTGCAGGGAGAAAAAAGGAAATCAACAGTACAGACTGTGTGCTCAGAGAAGCCTGCTTGGCACATCTAACTCCATTTAAGAAGGTAAATGAGTAATTTCTCCACCACCCCCGCTGCTGCAGTGGCGGCTTTTCAAATATAGACTGCAGCAGGGCTGAGGCTTATTTCTCAAAATTTATATCTTTTTTTTTAAAAAAAAAAAACACAACCCAGGTTTTTTCCTTTTCATGTAATGGGTGTAGTGTGGGGGAGGAAGCAAATGAGTCATGTGAATCCAGCCGTGAGATTAATATAGACAACGATGTCATATCCTCATGCAGGCAGCTGCGAACGGCCGATCCAGATCACCATCCACAGATTTAATGGTCAGAGGCTCCCTATTGCTGCAATGTGTGTGTGTATGTTTTGAGAGTGGGAGATGAGTGAGATGAGAGGATAAGTTGTTCAGCGGCAGCTTTGATCTTCTGCTGCATAATATTTAAATTCAGCACCTAAGGGCAAATGTAAGCATGAACTGGGATGTTTGTGATCGAGATCTTTTGCATTTTTAAATATAACCATAATTGGGGACCCCATCTGGCTGCCTTGAACGTTAGGGAAGCAGCAATGGAGGAACAGGCTTCAATCCTTTTATATCTGTGATGTTTCTCCAAAATTATTATTTTCTGTGTAGGGTGGATAGCTCAGTTGGTTACAGCATGGTGCTGATAACATCAGGGCTACAGGTTCAATCCCCCTAAGAGACAGCTGCATATTCCAGCACTGCAGAGGGTTGGACCAGATGATTCTCAAGGTCCCTTCCCACTGTATGATACAGTGGTACCTTGGGTTAAGTACTTAATTCATTCCAGAGGTCCGTTCTTAACCTGAAACTGTTCTTAACCTGAAGCACCACTTTAGCTAATGGGGCCTCCTGCTGCCGCCGCGCCGCCGGAGCACGATTTCTGTTCTCATCCTGAAGCAAAGTTCTTAACCTGAAGCACTATTTCTGGGTTAGCGGAGTCTGTAACCTGAGGCGTATGTAACCTGAAGCGTATGTAACCCGAGGTACCACTGTACTTTGCAAGGGAAAACATGCGTCCTTGTCACCCAACCCCCAGAGCTAATAACAGTTTTGACAATTATGATTTAGATCAGAAAATGGCACAGGAGGAAATGATGCTCCCTCACTCCAATGTCATTACCCTGGTCTTCAGAGCAACTGCGTGGGGTTGAACCTTATGAAAACAATGGCATCTAAAACTCCCCACAGTTCTTCTGCACCATGTTTTTTCTAGCCCTGTTGAACATCATTTTCCAGTGTCAGGTAAAAAAAAGGTACAGGTAAAGGACCCCAGGGCGTTTAAGTCCAGTCAAAGGCATCTATGGGGTTGTGGCACTCATCTTGCTTTAAGACTGAGGGAGCTGGTGTTTGCCCACAGACAGCTTTCTAGGTCATGTGTCCAGCATGACTAAACCACTTCTGGCACAATGGAACACCGTGACAGAAGCCAGAGCACACGGAAGCGCCATTTACCTTTTCGCCACAGAGGTATTTATTTATGTACTTGCACTAGTGTTCTTTCGAACTGCTAGGTTGGCAGGAGGTGGGACCGAGCAATAGAAGCTCACCCCGTCGCGGGGAGTCAAACTGCTGACCTTCTGATCAGCAAGCCCAAGAGGCTCAGTGGTTTAGACCACAGCGCCACCCGCGTCCCTACCCAATGTCATTAAACTAGAGGAACATATGAAGCAGGGAAGTTGTCCCTTTAAAATTAGCATCACCTCCTTGCTGTGGGTGTAGCTCTCCAAGCCAGAGGACAGGATTCTCTGGGTCATGTTTTGATAAAGGGGGCGTACTCTTTCCTGGAATTAAAATTCAAGTCCCTATGATGTGTGTCTCCCCAGTAAATGCCAGGATTGAAGATCACTATACTGTTTCCAATTTAGGAATGAGTAAGCCAGAACATTTTTTCAGCTAATTAGAATAGTGTGAAATATGTGCAGGAGGTCCTACAGACTGTCATTGTGTTTATGGGAAGCTGGTTGGTTGACCTGCATGCTAAAAATTATTCTAATGCAGGCAACATTTTTCAGAAGTCAAATAATCCCTTCTCACATTCACACTGGAATGAGATTTTACCATTGCCATATTGTCTATTTAGCATGGCATCCCTGTCACCTCACCATCCATGGCACGGCAGAGCTTCCATCAGGCAGATTGAAAGGAGACCAGGTGTAGTGCAAGCACTTGGCAAAAGGAAACAACCATGTATGGAAACAAAAGCAAAACTGCAAGAAGGGAAGGTTGAGAAAATGAAAGCTGAAGACGCTGATAATTATGCAATTAAAAAACAGAGGGAGGTCGGGAAAGAGCCAGGGATGGTGCTTCCTGATTGCCGGCACAGATTAGAAGCTGCACACAGAGATCCTGTTCAGCTATTAGAAAAACAAAAGAGTTGGAAGAAGCTGAGCATAAAAGGTGTGGCAGAAACTGGGGGAAGGAGAAGGCTTTCTTTCCAGCCAACCTGCCTTACTCCCAAGGAGAACTTCTCCTGGGATTGCCATTTTTTTTTTACAAGTCCTCCATGTAAAGACCAGTTTTCTCTCTCTGTGTGTGTGATGGTAGTCATCATTTCTGTTTTTACTGCCCATGCCAGTCAGAGTGTACCAGCATCTCATAACAAAAGTAAAGAATTTGTCCCCCATTCCATACATATGCACTGCCACACCTGAAATAAAGAGGGGAGGCACTTTCCCTCGAGTCACAAGTATGAATAGAAGAATTTCTCAATTTTGGTTTCTCCCTGCTTATTTCTTCACATTTCTGCATCAGTGTGCAATTAAAAAAAAGACATGCTCATGAAAAATTGTCAGTATTTTAGTGCGATTTTCTCCCCACAGAAACATTCCTGTAAATTTTGCCCAGTGTGTACATTTTTCAAAGCCTTCTCACAACAGAATGCATTTTAGATCTTATTTTCACTAACACACACATTTTTAAGCATGCTTCCTCCTCACGTACACTTTTTTTGGTACACATCATTTGGTCAGAGAGCTGCCTCACAAAATTCAAAGAAGCGCAAATTTCAAAGTACAGCTGTATTTCTTTTCACATCTTGTTTTGGAAAGTGAGAGGTAGGTTTGCATTAAAATTCAAACGAAACTGAATTTCTGCCCCACCTCTGTTCAGAAGTCTCAGCCTCCCACTTTGATACATTTCACTGGTTCCCTTTTGGCAGTGTGGAGTGGAGAAACCCACAGGTTTTACCCCCACTTAGCATTATAGGGGGACACGGGTGGCGCTGTGGGTTAAACCACAGAGCCTAGGACTTGCCGATCAGAAGGTTGGCGGTTCGAATCCCTGCGACGGGGTGAGCTCCTGTTGCTCGGTCCCTGCTCCTGCCAACCTAACAGTTCGAAAGCACGTCAAAGTGCAAGTAGATAAATAGGTACCGCTCTGGCAGGAAGGTAAATGCCATTTCTGTGCGCTGCTCTGGTTCGCCAGAAGTGGCTTAGTCATGCTGGCCACATGACCCGGAAGCTGTATGCCGGCTCCCTTGGCCAGTAAAGCAAGATGAGCGCCGCAACCTCAGAGTCGGCCACGACTGGACCTAATGGTCAGGGGTCCCTAATAAAGCTGCATTTACACAGCAGTTCATTTCATTTTCTCGACATTTCCCTAATGGTTAATCTCCACATTATATTTGAGGTTTCACAGAATGTAAAAGCCACTTCTGGAAATCTAGTGGAGGTTTATCCCTTGTTTCCGTATTAATTGGTTCCAGAAACAATCTTTTTGCAACCCTACTAACTCAGAAAATTGGAAGAGCAAAGTGAGGGAATTTGGAGTGTTCTTGCCATTTTTGTGGGGGAATTAGGGGGGAACAGAAACCCACATCTGTGGCAGATGCAGCATCGTCCAATGACATTCATTGTTGTGTCATACCACGCCCACTGGTGTGAGTGAAATTCAGCACCGCATGCGGGTTTGAGACCTTCCCTTCTGAGATGCAGAATACACTCTGAACTCCAGGAGGAAACATCTTCAGTCAAGTAGAAGTGGATCAGAACACCACTACCACACAGGCCGTGGATGGATTGAAAGCACCCCCAAAATGAGGGGGGTGATCTATCATATCACAGCCTGGCAGCTGTTCTAAGCTCCGGGTGTACTAAGCCCCATAATACACAATTTCTGAAGGAGACCATCTCTTCCCCCACCAGAGGTCTCTCTACATTTCCAAAACAGACCTGGAGACTATCAGAAAACAGGGGACCATGGGAATGTTTCATAAATTCTTCCATCCAAATCAGAAGTTGTGGGCCCTGCCCGGTTTCCACTTGGGTTAGATGAACTTCCTCTCATCCCAAGCCATAAAATGTAGCATTATCTTAAACTCCCTCAGAAGAGAAGCTATATTCTCCCAAGCAACTTTCACTATTGTTTTCCCTCACCCCACATTTTCCTTATCAGCTGGAATAAAATGCTAACAATTACTTATACGTAGTATGAAATACTTGGACACTTAAGACTAAATGCATATAGCACAATTGATTTTGTTTGCAGTGTTTTGCTGAAAAATATATTGTTAATCTACCCCACGCATGTAAGAAAGTGCAGACAGGCTAAGATTTTATTAATGTAATAATTATTGTGACCATCTATCTTCCATGCAATATGATCAAACAACCGGCAAAAAAAGCTTTGCACCTACTAAATACAGAAAAGGTTTGATAGCTTAGCATGTTGGCCTGGTCTATGAATGCAGCAGGAGTGAAAGAGGTGAGAGAACCCTCAGGAGGGAGGGATACAGGAGGAATTTGTTCGGTTTCCTTTTCATAGCAGGTGGTCCAATTTTTTGGCCCCCGACTAGTTTGTAGAACAGGATGCAGCTCCAAATTGGATGATGAACTTCTCCAGATTTTGCAATGCAGTTATGATGCACAAAAATTGCACACAAAAATAACCAAATTGTTTGCTGGCTGTGCTAGCTTTTTCATGCTATGCATTAAAGATATAAGGCTGTCGCCATGCTGCAATATTTATGGCCACCAGTATCTACAAATAGGAGGGGGAGAGGATTGAGGTGAGGTGAGGGGAGGGGGGAGGGGAGGGGTTGGGGCAAGCTGTGGGGGGATAAGCAAGGGGATGGGTGTGGTGTAAAGGGAGAGGGTAGGTCAGGTGTGGGGGCAGGGGTGTTGACAAAGTAGTAGGCAAGGTTGACAAGTGAAGCAAGCAGTGGCAGCGAAATAATAATAATAATAATAATAATAATAATAATAATAATAGTAATAATAATAATAATAATTTTATTATTTATACCCCGCCTGTCTGGCTGGGTTTCCCCAGCCACTCTGGGCAGCTTACAGAATATATAAAACATAATGAAACATTAAACATTGAAAACTTCCCAATACAGAGCTGCCTTCAGATGTCTTTTAAAAGCTGTATAGTTCTTTATCTCCTTTACATCTGAAGGGAGGGTGTTCCACTGGGAGGGCGCCACTACCAAGAAGGCCCTTTGCCTGGTTCCATGTAACTTTGCTTCTCTCTCTCTCTCTCTCTCTCTCTCTCTCTCACACACACACACACACACACACACACACACAAAATATATGGTTCTCCCATCCTGGATCTGAAAAGCCATATGCCATTTTGTCACCTCATTCCCTCTACCACTTTTGACTGCCTGCCTAAACAAAAGAAGCAATGCATAGACGTGAACCGCTCAATTCCCTCCCCACAATATTGCACAGGTAAAAATTGAGGCACACTGTAACAACCGCCATCTCAGACAGGGGTTTGCTGAACATTCTTAGCCTAGTGTGGCCATGTGTCCTAAGTTATAAAGAACCACCCTCTGTTTGAAGGGCTGTTGGAGGGTGAACCTCTGTTTGAAGGGAACCCCTATCTGAAGACCAGTCAGGTCCATGTCTGATTGAAAGATGAAGAACCCCTAAAAAGTTGCCCTTCAACAATTAGCCCCTAGACAGCAGGCTGAACCAGGCATACCGATTACTAAGTCACTGTCTTCCTAGTCTGATGAGTTGTATTGTATGTCTATTTAAATTATAGTCATTGTTTCTATATTTGCATCTATTCGTATGAATCAGCATACAATTTTAATGCAAATCTATGTCCTCTTTTATCCCCTTTTTTTTTGGGGGGGGGGAGGAGGTTGGAGTATATAAGTGGTCAGTCTACCTTAGTCTCAAATGGGGGTTCATTATCCATTATCCAACTCCACAGCCATTACACGCTGCTAAAATTCCTCCTGCTATAGCCTTATAGAATTTCACTCTGCAATAGTCTGCCCCCTCCACTGCTGTACAAAAAAAAACACCCCACAGGTGCTTGTCCTTCAGTTAAAGTGAACAATACATTTTTAACAGTTTGAAATACACCTTGGTGGCTGCGATGTGTGAATTGGTCGGCTGTGCACTGCATGGGTGTTAGAGTTCATGGGCATGCATTTAACCTGTGTATGCATGAAGGACAAGATGCAACCACTCAGAGATTTCACCACTAGAGACTTGGAAGAAAGAACGGAATGCAGAAGAATTACACAGGTAACTCAGGCTACAGAAAGGTCATGAGGACTTTCCCAAAGGGAGAAAATAAAGACAGTGATTTGCCAGTGACAAGCACATGAGAATGAGATTCTAGATAGATAGATAGATAGATAGATAGATAGATAGATAGATAGATAGATAGATAAATTTATTGTCATTGTCCGTATATACACAGTATACACAACAACGAAAATCAAACACCCAAGACCGGATTCACATACACATTCGCACGTATCTCCAACACTCTCATCCTATTCAGACATAATCTATTAGAACATAACATAATCCAGAATATAACATAACCTATTAGAAGCATAGCATAACCTAAAAACTATCTCATTCCTTACTACTCACTGCTTGCTATTTCTTACAACTGGCCCTGAGATCATTATTTAGTGCAATCAGAGCTCCCTAGTAGATAGGCGTAGCTAGAGCACATGGGTTTCTCAGTTACAAACAAAGAGAGCACTTTGGAGGTTTAAAGTAGGGGGCGCTATTTAGATGACAGGAAGCCCATACCCTCCCAAATTTATCTGATGAAAATAGGGACATCCTATTCCATACACTCCAAATTTCTCCCCTGAAAATAGGGATGTCCTACAATATCCTACAACAATTCTCCAATGAAAAATGGGATGTCCTAAGGAAAAGCGGGACATTCTGGAATCAAATCAGAAACTGAGACGGCTTCTGTAAATCTGGGACTGTCCCTGGAAAATGGGGACACTTGGAGGGTTTGGCCAAGCCATCAGCAGTAACAGGATGTACAGTGGTACCTCAGGTTATATACGCTTCAGGTTACAGACGCTTCAGGTTACAGACTCCGCTAACCCAGAAATAGTACCTCAGGTTAAGAACTTTGCTTCAGGATGAGAACAGAAATCGTGCAGCAGTGGCGCGGCAGCAGCGGGAGGCCCCATTAGCTAAAGTGGTGCTTCAGGTTAAGTGCAGTTTCAGGTTAAGAACGGACCTCCGGAACAAATTAAGTACGTAACCAGAGGTACCACTGTATATAGCTGAGGTCAAGGGATGACCAGGACATAAAGGAAATTTCTGGCACTGGTGTTTACCATTAAAGCTATAAATGGCTTGGGAGACCCAAATGCCTTTAGGAAAACCTTTTCCCATTCCAGTTTCACCTGTAGCCTTATCCAGACATTCAGACATTCTGAACAGGGCCATAAAACAACACATGAGGAGTAGAGCCAGTGTGGTGTAGTGGTTAAGAGTGGTAGTCTCGTAATCTGGGGAACTGGATTCGCGTCTCCGCTCTTCCACATGCAGCTGCTGGGTGACCTTGGGCTAGTCACACTTCTCTGAAGTCTCTCAGCCCCACTCACCTCACAGAGTGTTTGTTGTGGGGGAGGAAGGGAAAGGATTTTGTTAGCCACTTTGAGACTCCTTAAAGGGAGTGAAAGGTGGGATATCAAATCCAAACTCTTCTTCTTCTTCTTCTAGAGAGCACGCACAAGTGTGCTAGCTCTGTTCCCCCATCCTCCTCACACCCACCTACCCCATGTCCCAGGTCATAAGAATGTAAGAAGAGTCCACCCCTTTTGCTCCCCCCCCCCACATTGTCATGTAGACCCAAGAACATTGCTCAAGAGTCAATGTAGTCCCTGGGCTAAGAATGATCACCCCTGCATAAGGGGACTGCCCTAATGATAAATAACAATTTTTCTGAGCAGACTATTAACACAGCCTGAAGATGAAAGTTGTGTTATGGAAGTTGCAGGCAAAATAATTTTCAGAATCTATGTGCCTACCATATTCATGGATAAGAGTTATTTCTTCTCTCAAATCCCCTGGTAATTCACTGGAGCCCTTTATTCTTCCGTCACTCTGGCATGTAATTTGGCTTTTGTATCAGTACATGAAAAATGAATAGACCCAGTTTCTGAACTTCTTTAGACAAAGAGGCAAGCAGTACTTCCATTAGCAATGCTAAGAATAGGTTTTGACCCTAATGTGGCAATTGTGGCTCCTACACTTCTGTGAGAATGACTTTTCCAAAGAGAGCTCTACCTCTCTTTTAAATCAGAACCAGTGAAGGCGGTGAAGGTCCTGTGTGAGTGTCTGGAAGCGGTTGGAGGATGGATGGCGGCTAACAGATTGAGGGTGAATCCTGACAAGACAGAAGTACTGTTTTTGGGGGACAGGAGGCGGGCAGGTGTGGAGGATTCCCTGGTCCTGAATGGGGTAACTGTGCCCCTGAAGGACCAGGTGCGCAGCCTGGGAGTCATTTTGGACTCACAGCTGTCCATGGAGGCACAGGTCAAATCTGTATCCAGGGCAGCTGTTTACCAGCTCCATCTGGTACGTAGGCTGAGACCCTATCTGCCTGCAGACTGTCTTGCCAGAGTGGTACATGCTCTGGTTATCTCCCGCTTGGACTACTGCAATGCGCTCTACGTGGGGCTACCTTTGAAGGTGACCCGGAAACTACAACTAATCCAGAATGCGGCAGCTAGACTGGTGACTGGGAGCGGCCGCCGAGACCATATAACACCGGTCTTGAAAGACCTACATTGGCTCCCAGTACGTTTCCGAGCACAATTCAAAGTGTTGGTGCTGACCTTTAAAGCCCCAAACGGCCTCGGTCCAGTATATCTGAAGGAGCGCCTCCACCCTCATCGTTCTGCCCGGACACTGAGGTCCAGCTCCGAGGGCCTTCTGGCGGTTCCCTCACTGCGAGAGGCCAAGTTACAGGGAACCAGGCAGAGGGCCTTCTCGGTAGTGGTGCCCGCCCTGTGGAACGCCCTCCCATCAGATGTCAAAGCGATAAACATCTACCTGACATTCAGAAGACATATGAAGGCAGCCCGATTCAGGGAAGTTTTTAATATGTAACATTTTAGTGTAGCTTTTATCTTTGTTGGAAGCCGCCCAGAGTGGCTGGGGAGACCCAGCCAGATGGGCGGGGTACAAATAATAAATTATTATTATTATTTGACGAGCAGGATTGCATGGAAGAAGAAGTGAAAATGACTCAATTTTTTTGATCAGAATAAAAGTTATTTTTATGCTGGAAAGAGCTATCGACCACATCAGTGAGGCCGAGAGGGGGATCCTGCTATCTGGGCAGCCCAGGACCTCCATACACTCTGCCTAGGCTTGCACCCCATTGTCTCTTGAGACAGACGGATGCCAACAATTTATGAATCACTTCCCTTCCTGGAAACTCTCTTTTCCCGCAAGGTTTTACCCTTTAAACCCCGTACCTCACTGTAACGATGCCTAAATCTGCTTCTGGGGTGTCTAAATCTACTTATTAGGGCCAGGCATTCAGAACATCTTACCCGTATGCTGCACCATCTGCATTGACTGCTAGTTCGTTTCTGGACCTTGTTTGAACGTGGTGCTGTTGACTTTCAGACCTCCAAATGTCTTGGGCCCATGTTATTTAAAGAACAATCTATGTCCATACAAATCTTCCCTACCTTGTCCCCTGGAAACTCTGCTCAGAGGCCCAGGATCAAGACTGAATAGATAGGTAGGTTCTAGAGACAGGGTCTTTTTGTGGCTTCCCATATCCCAAACAATACACATCTGGTCCTTTCTTTACTAGCTTTTTAACGGGACTTTCATTTCACTCTTCTTTTAATTAAAGGCAATGTGTTTACTGTTTAAAATCAGCTTTATATTGTCTTTTGACATGTTGTTCTGCATTACAGAGTGTTTTTAAGCTGTCATGTTATGATGGTTGCTGCTGTTATTGTTATTTCTACCATCCTAATCCCACTTACTCTTGGAATTATTCGGAATAGACATGGTTAGGGTTGTGATGCTACCAACAAATTTCAGGCCTTGGGAAGAGGGATGCAGACAGCCAAACGCCACCTACACTTTGTTGATGACCCAAGCTTAGAGGCCATCCGCAAATGATACATGCAATTCTGCCACCCGCCCACTCCTCTTTACCGGAGGAAAGAAACATCTGTCACCGCTGACATTCCATTTGTCATAAAAAAAGAGAGAGGCATCTTTGTGCTTCGCAGAGAGGAAATGTTTCAGGTTGTGCCTTTCGCAGGCAGTGCTGTAAGAAGTGGCTGTTCAGCTCCCAACTAGGGTACTTATTGGGCATATGACTAAGCGGGGATTCGAATCCTGTTCTCCCAGGTCTTAGTCCAACTCCCGAATCACAACCCCACACCTGCTCACAGAGGCCTCTTTTGGGCCACTGTAGGGAGAGAATGGTAGATTATCAGATAGGCCTTTGATATGACCTGGAAGGACATTTATGTTCTTATCTTACCCTTTTAGGTAAAGGTAAAGGGACCCCTGACCATTAGGTCCAGTCGTGGCCGACTCTGGGGTTGCGGCGCTCATCTCACTTTGTTGGCTGAGGGAGCTTCCAGGTCATGTGGCCAGCATGACTATGCCGCTTCTGGCGAACCAGAGCAGTGCATGGAAATGCCGTTTTCCTTCCCGCCAGAGCGGTACCTATTCATCTACTTGCACTTTGACGTGCTTTCGAACTGCTAGGTTGGCTGGAGCAGGGACCGAGCAACGGGAGCTCACCCCGTCGCAGGGATTCGAACAGCTAACCTTCTGATTGGCAAGCCCTAGGCTCTGTGGATTAACCCACAACGCCACCCACATCCCTATCTCACCCTTTCATTTCCCCCCAAATAGCGAGGTAAAGAAGAGCTCTATTGCCAGACACTGAAGAGGACTGCTCTCCACCGGAATAATATCTGAAATTCCTAAGAGACAATAATACCGCTGTTTCGAAACAAAAAGCAATTTCCTCATCATGCGTCAAATGCTTTCTTTTCACAGCAGAAGTGCCCCAGCGTGAGCAGGGGATGGAGTGTCATTACCCGAACTCTGCTTCCAAAGGTCCATTTCATATTGTCACCGCCTAAAATAAAACAAAATAGAGAAAAGGAGATTCAATCAGTTTCCCATTTCCACTTCCTCCAGAACACATTTGCAGCGGGGTGGGGAATTGTATATATCTGTTTTAATTATGCTTCCCTTCTCCTGCTTGCCGCCACCCCCCCCCCCCGCAAAAAAAAAGAAAAAAGAAAAAAAAGGTTAGTGCAAATTGGGGCTTCTACTTCTGGTAACTTTGCATTCCATTTGGATTCCTTCCCTGCATCTGTTGCCATGGTAACTGACCCAGTTCTTAGAAGTGCTGAAAGCCTTCAGAAATGACTCATTATTTGTTCCTCTTTAATATATGCAGCTATAGAATCTATAATATATTAGGCAGGAACCCTGTTTTCTGCCACATTGGAATTATTGCGGTCGTCCTTGCAGTCTTTGTGAGGCTGCCCCAGTCCCAATCTCTAAGATTCAAAGAACCAAGGCTTATATTGTGAGAAAGCCACTTCCGCCTTCAGGAGGATGTGGGGTTGCGGGCTTCATGGCCCTTCCATGTGTGCAGTGGATGGAGGCCAGCCCCATGCGATTGGGGGGGGGATTCCCGGCTGCATCATCCCCTAGCCGGCCAATTGGCTGGCTCAGGGGTGTGGCCTGCCCTATATAGGGCAGGATGCGGCTGGAGATCTCCCTCTTTGCTGCCCGCCAGCTGTTCCTGTTTTTCCACCCTCCCGCCCTATAAGGTTTTCGTTCTTTGACCTTGCTATGGACCTTGGCTAGTCACCGTTGAGGGGCCTGGTAGGAATTTTTCCACTTGGCAAATTGGCACCAGCCATTTGGTTTTCACCTACCAAATCATCACAATTTTCTAGGTATTGGCAGTTAGGCATTGGTATTGTTCTGTAGATGGAAGAGGGGAGGTAGAGCCATCACCTCCCCCACATATTGAAGGGTCCATTAAAGGATTCTGGGGTGGGGGGGTGGGGTGGCCCTGTCTGAAGCCTAGGGAGGTTAGGACCTAAGGCACGCCCCCTATCAGTGACCCCGGGGGAGTTCCTAGTTGTTGTGCATCAGCAGGACTCCCCCTACTGGTGGTTAACCCTTCCCAGACTTCAAGTGGATGGGCTGAAGCCGGATATAGTCGGTTAGGACCAATGCCTAAGCCAATACCACTCATCACCTGTAACCAATAAAGTGGTGGCCTTTCTTAGTCCATTAACCTTAATAATTGTGTCATGTGTCATTATTTCCGCCTGGGTGGGTTGGGAACTCACCACGCAACAGTGTTGCCTAGATAGTTGAAGAGACTGGAAGGGAGGAAGGAGGGAGGAACATCCATCTTGGCTCATGGACACTGGTCCATTATGGCGAGAGGGGCACCGCCAACCTTGGTCTGCCCTCAGATCACCCTGTGAACCTCATGGCTGAACGGGAATTGGAACCCTGGTCTCCCAGGTCCCAGTCCAACACCTTTACCATTACACCATATTGGTTCTTATTACTCCCTCTGGCCATAGAGGCAGAGCATAGCCATAATGGTGAATAGCCATTGATAGCCTTATTCTCCATGAATTCACCTAAACCTCTTTTAAAGCCATCCAAGTTGGTGGCTATCACTGCCTTCCACTGAAGCGAGTTCCAGCGACTGCATTCAGAAGCATTACTGTCTGCAAAATGCTCCCCAACCCCTGATCACAGAATTGTAGAGTTGGAAGGGACGCCAAGGGTCATCTAGTCTAAAACCCTTTACAATGTAGGAATTTCAGCTAAAGCATCCATGACAGATGACATACAACGTCTGCCTGTTGTTTAGTCGTGTCCGACTCTTCGAGACCCCATGAACCAGAGCACGCCAGGCACTCCTGTCTTCCACTGCCTCCCGCAGTTTGGTCAAACTCATGCTGGTAGCTTCGAGAACACTATCCAACCACCTCGTCGTCTGTCATCCCCTTCTCCTTGTGCCCTCCATCTTTCTCAACATCAGGGTCTTTTCCAGGGAGTCTTCTCTTCTCATGAGGTGGCCAAAATATTGGAGCCTCAGCTTCACGATCTGTCCTTCCAATGAGCACTCAGGGCTGATTTCCTTCAGAATGGATAGGTTTGATCTTCTTGCAGTCCATGGGACTCTCAAGAGTCTCCTCCATCACCATAATTCAAAAGCATCAATTCTTCAGCGATCAGCCTTCTTTATGGAACCACTGCTTAAAAAACCCCAAAGGAAGGAGAGTCCACAACCTCCCGAGGGAGACCATTCCAAGAATATCTCTGGAATCCCAGCCAAAGTGAAAGCAGCTGGAGGAGGGTGCTGGGGGTGAAGAGCAATGGCGGGGTGAATGTTTAAGCACTTCTCTCCCAGTCTCTTCTTCTGACACCCCCTTTGCTTGGCAGCTTGTTGGGGGAGACTTCAGCTCCCAACTTGGAATGTGGACATGCAATAATGGAGCACTTCCCAATTACGCAAGACACGGATCAGGTGTGCACACACCCTTGACAGTTTTAGGCGTATATATGGAAACTTTCCTATGCATGAGTTATTTGAAAGCATCTTGAATCCCTACCTGCCCATGGACTGTCTCACCAGAGTGGTGTATGCTCTAGTTATCTCCTGCTTGGACAACTACCACTCTATGGGGGGGGGGGGCTACCTTTGAAGGTGACCCGAAAACTACACTTAATCCAGAATGCAACAGCTAGACTGGTTTCTGGGAGTGGCCGCCGAGACCATATAACACCAGTCCTGAAATATCTTCATTGGCTCCCAGTACGTTTCCAAGCACAATTCAAAGTGTTGGTGTTGACATTTAAGCCCTAAATGGCCTTGGCCCAGTATACCTGAAGGAGCGTCTCCACCCCCATCATTCAGTCCGGACACTAAACTCCAGCTCCAAGGGCTTTCTGACGGTTCCCTCACTGTGAGAAGTGAGATTACAGGAAACCAGGCAGAGGGCTTTCTCGGTAGTAGCGCCCGTCCTCCCATCAGATGTCAAGGAAATAAACAACTACCTGACTTTTAGAAGACATCTGAAGGCAGCCCTGTTTAGGGAAGTTTTTAATGTTTGATGTTTGATCATTATTTTTTTTAAATATTCTGTTGGGAGAGCAGCTGGGGAAACTCAGTCAGATGGGTGGGGTATAAGTAATAAGCTATTGTTGTTGTTATTGTGGCATATCTTTAGAAACTTTCATATGCATGAGTTCTTTGAAAGCATCTTGAATTCAAAGAACCTAAGAAGAGCCTGCTGAAGCAGGCCAGGAGCTCATCTAGTCCAGCATCCTGCTCTCACAGTGGACAACCAGATGGTTATGGGAAACCCACAAGTGGGCTCCAAGCACAAGAGCACTCAGTCCTCCTTTGGCTTCCAGCAGCTGGTCAAGCAATCCTCTGTTGTTAACTTAGGGCTCATCCAGACTTCCACTTGTCCCATGGTATCTACTCACTGGACATAGAATCATAGAATTGTTGGGTTGTAAGGGACCCTGAGGATCATTTGGTCCAACCCCCTGCAATGCAGGAATCTCACCCAAAGTATCCATGACAGATGACCATCCAACCTCGGCTTAAAAACCTCCAAGGAAGGTCCAAGATCCCTTTTTTTTTGTCCTGCTGCTTTCCCCAGGAAAACCCACTGTTTGCTTCTGAATTGGAACAATCAAGTTTTCTGGATGTTGGTTCCGATTCAGCAATAAACAGTGGGTTTTCCCAGGGAAGTTTGGGACAGACGAGAAGCCTTTTGTACCCATGTGTACAAAGCATGGGGCAAGTGAAAGGAAACACAGGACAAGCTTAGAAGTGGGGACGAGCCCTTACTTGGAGGCACAGAAAGAAGAAGAAGAAGAAGAAGAGGAGGAGGAGGAGGAGGAGGAGGAGGAGGAGGAGGAGTTTGGATTTGATATCCCGCTTTATCACTACCCTAAGGAGTCTCAAAGCGGCTAACAATCTCCTTTCCCTTCCTCCCCCACAACAAACACTCTGGGAGGTGAGTGAGGCTGAGAGACTTCAGAGAAGTGTGACTAGCCCAAGGTTACCCAGCAGCTGCATGTGGAGGAGCGGGGAAGTGAACCCGGTTCACCAGATTACGAGTCCATTGCCCTTAACCACTACACCACACTGGTGCAGGAGGTTTGGATTTCTTAAATTCGTTTCTCCCAACAACAACAAATATTATTAAACCAAGAGCAAGAAATAAAGTGTTGCCACTGTTCCAGTGCAAAGGTTTCCCTTGCTAAAGTCACCACCATTAAGGCACTTTCAGAAGAAGATGTCAGAAAGGTATCTTGAATAAAGCCATCAACGATGATAAAAGCTTTCCCAGTGACAGTAAAGCAAATGACTCTCTCCCCGCCCTCCTGCCCCTCTCTCCAGCCTACTGAGACTTTGTAATGGTTGGTGCCGCATATTTGGTTGATTCATGCTATGCAAATGACAGATTAACAGCTGTTGGAGCGGTGATCTTCCTAAGAATAGTTCTCCAGTGAACAGAAGCTATGGATGGCATGCAACCAGGGGATGGATATTTGTGGAGAGATGGGGCTGGATTTATGCAAGCCCACTCATCACTATTACCGCCTGTCAGGAACTCAGTGAGACTTGGACAAAGGCTTGCTTGCTGTAGTGGGTGGAGAATGACAAGACGGTACTGGGGTTATGGAAGTTTCCAAGGCAGATAGAGAGCAGGCCTATAAGGAGCTAGACATTTGGTCCACCTTGCCCAGTTTTATCTACCCCAAGGGTAGCAAATGGTGTTCCCTCCAGATGCTGTAGACTACATCTCACATGGTAATGCTGGCTAGGGCAGGTGAGAGTTGTAGTCTGAAACACCTGGAAGGCACCACATTGGTTACTCTCCTTCCTCCACCGCAGGGGGTTGGATTAGATGACCGCCAAGATCCCTTCCAACTCTACAAATTCTATATCACAGAGCAGCATTTGCTGAGCTCTTACCCCATTTGCTAAAGGCTCCCGACAGCCTCGGTTGCACAAAAATGGAAAATCAAAGGGGACTTTCTATCTCAATTTGGGCCACTCAGATGCGGCAGATCCGATCAATGGGAGCCTCTCCCTCTGAGTGTCTGGTTCAAGCTTCAATACAAACTCGCAGAAAACCCATGTCCTTTGGGAGACTTCAAAATCCCCTGCTGCGGGAGTCTGAATCACTTCAGTTTGGCCTGAGCTGGTTATTTCTGGAAACAAATGCAGAGCGTTTAGGGAAGAACATCCCTCTGCTCCTCTCCGACTCCTGCATTGTTGTATCTGAATAATTCAAAGAGGATTTGAGGAGGGTGCTTTATTTTAATTAGTTTCTGAATCAATTTCTACTCAGTCTGCTGTGTACCTCCCCCTCTGATCTGCCTCCTTTATTTGCATTGTTTGTTTCTGATGATATCTGCAGTCTTAAGAAAAGAGTGGAGGGGGTAGGGGAAGAGGAAGCAAATTAACTTGGATCAGTCCACATCGGCTTATCCCCTGGAAGATCACAGCAGAAAGCTATAAAAATGTGCTTATGCAGGGGAAAGCAAAGAAGCTCAAAGGGCTGCAAATGTACTTATCCATTTATTAAGTATGGCTATTTTTATTACCTTGCAAAGTACCAGGAACAGCACACTTGCTGCTGCTGCTGTGTGAAAATAGAAAGGAGTAGATTCATCTCTCTCTCTCTCTCTCCAGTTCTGATAGCCAGAATGCATTACATTTGAGCTAGCTTTTAGTGGCTGGAGACAAGAAGGCAATGGATAGTCTTCTACTGAGGGTGCACAGGTTATCTTTAAATCACCCATGGCTAGGCATGGAGGAGAAATTTAAAGGCGAACCTACTTAATTTGCACTTTCTGAAACAGCAGGAGATGCTCCCATCCACTGACATCCACATTTCTCTGAATTTTTCAGTGCAGTTCACCAGCCACACATAGAAGTGTATCTTGTTGTGTTACTGGGAGAACAAGCCACTCTGCATGGGCACAGCTGCACATGTGAGAAAGAGATTTTCTTTTGGCTCCTTTCTTCCAAGCGACATTTGGAATTGTCCCAGCAATTCTTCCTAAGAAGTCGGTGCCAGGGAAGGGGTCCATAAGAACCAGAGCAAAGGCCCATCTAGTCTAGCACTGTGTTCACACAGCAGTCAACCAGCTAGCTTCTGTACACAAGGAAGGGACATAGCTCAGTGGTAGCACATCTGTCTTGCAGGCAGAAGGTCCCATGTTAAATCTCCAGCATCTCCAAGCTGAGCTGGGAATGTTCCCAACCTGAAATGCTGTAAAGCTGTTGCCAGTGAATGTAGACGACACTGAGCTGGTTGGACTAGTGGTTTGAAGTTTCCTATGTTCTCAGCGAAGTTGAATCTTACTTCAGCACTGGGAATGGGACAGCATCCTCTGCCACAATTGAGGGATTCAGGGATATTTAAGGGGTTCAGAAGAGCAGGAATTGGAGAGGAGCAATGACTGGTGGGGTTCATAACTCCGTCTCTCCAGCATTTGCTACCTGAGCCACTTGCTCACTCTTGTCTAATGTAAGGACCAGCCCTGCCCTCATATCCAGGAGAGAAGAAAATTGCTTGCAAAAGGTGAGAGAGACGTGTTTCTTCAGTGTCAATGGCCTCAGCAATAACCAATTCAGGGATGGGGAAGCTGTGGCACTCCATATGTTGGACTACAACTCTCATCATCCCTAACTCTTGGCTGTTGAATACTTTTTTAAAAAAAATTATTACAGATTTTTACCTGGTAGGAAAGGGTTGGAATGGTTTGGAGTGAGAGCTATTGTGGTTCAGTAGAGCATTGTGCCAGGTAACCCAGGGTCAAATGCTCACCCAGCAATGAAGCTTGATGGGTAACCTGGGGCCAGTCACTATCTCCCAGCCCAACAAATTTCAAAGGGTCATTGAGCTCCTTGGAGGAAAGATGACATAAATGCAATACAGTGGTACCTCGCAAGATGAATGCCTCGTAAGACGAAAAACTCGCAAGACGAAAGAGTTTTTCATTTTTTGAGTTGCTTCGCTAGACGAATTTCCCCATGGGCATGCTTCGCAAGACGTCTTGCAAGTTTGTTTCCTTTTTCTTAAAACCGTTAATACCCAGGGTGCATTGCTTGAAGAGGTGCAGTTGCGACTTGACTTCGAGAAGCAACTCATAGCATGCGGTGTGGTAGCCTTTTTGAGGTTTTTGAAGACTTTTTTGAGGTTTTTGAATCCGTGCTTCGCAAGATGAAAAATTCGCAAGATGAAAAAACTCGCAGAACGAATTGATTTCGTCTTGCGAGGTACCACTGTACAGAAGTTAGAGTCAGCCATGCCATTTGAGAGATAGAAGAATTGACCAGTGTAACAGTCTTGGGGAAGTCAAAGCAGCACACTGACTATCACAGTCACAATGGCCCCTACCACAGAGGTGTGTCACTCTCATGCCTGGATCCTTAAAAAAAAGCTGCACCTCCTAATTTCAGGACCAAGATGAACCAACTCCATATCTGAAGGACACTTGGTGGAACTAGAATGGGAGGCACAGGGCTGCATATAGGATGTATGGACCAGAGGCTGGCCCAAGCTACTGCTCTCTTGACTGGGCCCATGCCCATGGAAGTCAGTCTTCGACTGTTTATTCTAGGTCTATCCAATCCAGAGGCTTCATCTACCAATCATAGGGCTTGATGTGATATGCAAGTGTCTTTAAAGCCTGAAACAGGATCCATGATAGCTAAGCTAGGTCCTAGCCATGGAGTATCAGCCATGGAGTATCAACCTCAGACTCTCTATACAGTGGCAAGCATCCTTAGCATGAACTTGGAGTTGAGGATACTGCCGGTTCAATAAAAAGTGTGTGGGTGCATGCATGCGCAAGATAAACGATAGAGGTAATTCCATTATCATGTCATTCTGTCTTCTCAATCCTCCCTTAAGCACTATCAGCTAACATGTGACAGCTGCAAAGTGGATTACAGGACAGTCTGTCTGATGCCACAGACCTAAATCCATCAAACATCTATCACCAAGAATCTGCAATTGGACTCGAACTTGGTCTCTGTCATCCCCAATAAGTAATTTATCACTTTCTGCAATCTCCTTTCCCCCTCCTTATCCTCTCTCACCCATGTGGTTCCGACAGCACCAGTCTGTCTCCTTGGTTGAACGGTGTGCTCCTCCCCACACAACCCAGTAGAAAATTACTAGGAATTATGGAAAGGTCAGACTTGATAGAAATCACAGTGTAAGGAAGAAGCGGAGGAATTTCTCCTGAGAAATTAATCATCTGTCATTATGGCTTGTTAATCTTGCCAAGTAGATACGAAGATGCCGTTTGCTGCTATGCAAATTGCATTCTCTGTCCAAGGTATTTATCACCTTCACTTTCATCTGTCTTTATTGAGGTCCTTGGGCTGCAGAACTTATTTATTTACAACAAGTATTTATATCCTGACCTTCAGGAGACAAATCCTTCCAAGGTGGGTTGCAGGTAAGATCCACATGTATTATTTTTTTTAAAAAAGATCAAATAACAATATTAACAACAGGACTTCCGACAGGGCAATTGGTGCTAAATGACCCTAATAAATGAGGAAAGAGCTTGGCTGATGCAGAGGTGATCTTATTCTGCCTTCCCACCCCATTTTCTATTGAAATTCTACCCACAGAGCAGTTGATAATAAATGACCATGTTATGGGGGGTGGGGGTGGGGCAGGACAGGACGTGGATCAGGCCTATAGGTGGTCTTTGCTTTACTCCATCTCTCCCTCTCTCCCCTGGGATCCTTCCCATAGGGCACTAGGTGGTAGGTGGATCTGTTGAGAGAGAAAAGACTCCAACTATAGCAGGCCCTGAGCTGATCTTTACTCAACTCCCCCTTTCTTTTGCTCTTCCTCCTCCCCCCCCCCACCTCCTGAGAGCCTGGTAGTATTGAGAATACTAACAGCACAATCCTATGCACACTTACCTGGGAGAAAGCCCCATTAACTTCAACGAGACTTAGCTCCTCGGCAGAGTCAGCACCCCTAATGATGCTTTACCTGGGATTAAACTTCGTAGAATTCATTAGGACTTGCTTCTGAGTAGATGTGGTTGTGAATGCACTGCAAAGTGTCCTTGAGGACAAGTGGGGAGGGTGTTTTTTATTTTTGCAGGCAGGCAGTGACGTTCATACCAATTTTCTTTTCAGACAAAAAGGTTCTCCAAGTGTGGGTTATGTAAGAAGTTCTGGGACAGTTAATTAAAGAAAGGAAAACTGGTTTAATTGGATTTCAAGGATTCTTTTGCAGATTCACAGTAGCAGCTTTGATAGTTGACTGTGTCGTTAGATTTTAACCCATTACCAGCATTATTTGCTTGTACTTAGGTTAAACCACCACCTAGCGATGTTAGCATGAGATGTCTAATAAGTAACAATGAAGATGTTCTAAGGCAGCAATTGTATGCATCGTTTACTTTGGTGTAGTGCCCATTCAGTTCAGTAGGACCTACTTCCGAGTAAATGTGCAAAGAATCTTAGAATCATAGAAAGGTAGAATTGGAAGGCTCATTCTAGTCCAATGCCCTGCAATGTGGGAATCTCAACTCAAGCATCCATGACAGGTGGCCATCCAACCTCTGCTTAAAAACCTCCCGCGAAGGTGAGCCCACAACCTCCGAGATTGTCTGTTCCATTGTTAAACAACTCTTGCTGTCAGAAAGTTATTCCTAGTGGTTAATCACAAACTCCCTCCTTGTCATTATAATCCTTTGGTTTGGGTCCCCCTTTCTGGAGCAGCAGAAACCAAGCTAGCTCCATCTTCCATGTGACAGTCATACCATCTCTGAGTCTTCTCTTCTCGAAGCTAAACATACCCAACATGCACATGGTGTTCACGTTAATGTTTAAATTCCCTAAACGACTTAGACCTAAATTATCTGAAAGACCATTTCCTTTCCTACATAGGCCCCCACAGGTGTCACAATCAGGTAAGCTTTTGGTACTTCTGTTGCCCTTGGAAGCTTATGGGAGTGGCAGCCTAAGAGAGGGCATTGTGTGGGGCAGCATCAAATGTACAATTCCCTCCCCACAAAAGTGTGCTCATCTTCTTCAATATATACCTTGCCTTTTGTATGCGAAATATGAGTCACTTTATCCTGAGCTTTGACACATGACTTTATATGTCGTGTGTGTATATATATATATATGGACGTACAGTACCTGGTGATGAATTAACTGATTTCAATACTGTATTTTGACATTGTTTGAAGCTACCCTGAGGCAATGATGGGCAGGTGCTGAAGGGCAGGTAAAAGAATATATCTAATAATCATAATACCTTAGCAAGGATAACTACATCATGCTACTTTGCTCCTGTACAACACTCTTAAAAGATGTTTCTGGCTATTGCTGTACGTTTCATCTTAGCTTCATAATATCCAGAAGAGCTCCGACTGCCCATTGTCAGAAATCATAATAAATAACTCAAGCTTTCATTGATTAGCTATAATAAAGATTTATCAGCCAGCTTTGCAGTGATTTTGGTTTAGGGTAAGACTAAGGGCACTTTAAGGGACGCGGGTGGCACTGTGGGTTAAACCACAGATTTGCCGATCAGAAGGTCGGCGGTTTGAATCCCCACAATGGGGTGAGCTCCCGTTGTTTGGTCCCTGCTCCCGCCAACCTAGCAGTTTGAAAGCACAAAGTGCAAGTAGATAAATATGTACCGCTCCAGCGGGAAGGTAAATGGTGTTTCTGTGTGCTGCTTTGGTTCGCCAGAAGCAGCTTAGTCATGCTGGCCACATGACCCGGAAGCTGTCTGCGGACAAATGCCAGCTCCCTCAGCCAATAAAGTGAGATGAGCGCCGCAACCCCAGAGTCAGTCACGACTGGATCTAATGGTCAGGGGTCCCTTTACCTTTACTTTAAGGGCACTTAACTTTTGGAAAGACTTGTAGGTGGGTACACTGCTTCATAAATAAATGTTTGTTATTCAGTGTGGCCATTAGGGATTGACTATGGGGGCCCATAGCTTACCTTGCCCAGCTGATACCAGAGAGGGGGTAGTAGCAGTGGTAAGTCACAGAATGCTAGGAACCTCTCCTGTGTGCATGGGCCATGCCTTGTTGCTCTTTGTGCGTAGGTGTGTAGCTAAGTGTGCCTCTCTCTCTCTCTCTCTCTCTCTCTCTCTCTCTCTCTCTCTCTCTCTCTTGTGTGTGGGTGTTATAAATGCCACGAATCATACAGAATAAGAATGAATTGCAAAATTTTAAAGGATAAGCTAAGAAGACAAAAAAGATTAACTTGTCATATTGCGTTGAAGCAAGGATGACACGACATTCTTCAAAAGCAAAGTGTTTGGGACCACACAGGAAAGGAGAAAGAACAAGTGCAGAAGTGCAATAGAGGAGAGCCGACTGAGTTCTAAGAGTGACGAGGTGGATTTATGGTCTGTAGTTTGGAAATGGATGAAAATGAATATGAGTCATCAACAAGGTACATAGTCTGAAAGTCAAATGGAATATTCAGTTGTATTATCTGACGCATCCTGATTGAGAATGGGGAAGTAACAGTGATGTGACTTAGAACGGGTACAAACCGTGCTTCTCTCTTTTACATTGCCATAATTCAAGGGAGGCTGCTGGCAATTTCAGATATAGGGCTTATTGCAGATATTAATATTGCGCAGCAGGAAGCAATTGGATGTATAAAAGCTGACTCCTTCTGGAATAAAAAATGTCCAGACCCATAAGTATTACTCAAAGCTTTACTAACCAGAACTTATTAAAAAAAACAGGTGCAAAAACAATCAATGATACGTCCAGAAAATTGAATAAATCATATGCTAGTCCAATCATAGATACTTCTTCTTAAATATATAACATAATTACAATCAGAGCAAAAAATCAAAGCTTTGTCTCTCCCATAGCCTGCATTAACTTGCATCCAGCCTAAGGCTAGGCACATCATTATCACATCTTTCTCTGACTGTGCCTGGGAACAAAAGACCAAGAGGCAACTCCCTTTCAGAATGGGGATTTGCAGTGGGATACCTGCATCACATGATCTAAGGTTAAACACCAACCTGAGAGCTAGCAGAGAACATCGCTAGTTAATGATAAACTCAGAGAGCTTCAGTATGCTTCAATGGAATTTTCCAATGTTAAACCCTTTACACACACAGACATTCTCCATTTCGGTGTGCAATGAAGCAATTAAACCTAACAGGGTTTGGAAAGATTGTGTGGGTGAAAGAGGCAAAGAGCAGCTAGTGGCCAGTCATTGAACCATCAGGGGCCATATGCTTTTGGTGTAAACTGCTTGGTGGGTGGCAGGATAGCTTCCTGGCTGCATCATCACCATTACTACATGTATGGATAAGTTCTACCTTTGCTGTCGGAGACAGCATACGCTTCTAAAGGCCAGCTGCTGGGAATTTCAAGCTCAGAGAGGGCTGTTGCATTCAGGTAATGCTTGCAGGCTTCTCCATAGGGAAGATTCAAATTGATGGGGCGCTGTCCTATTTGCCCAGATAGACCAGCCTCTACTTACCCTTGGACAGAGAAAGGTTCCTGACCCCAGCAGAGCAGACCTGATGAAATCATCTTGATGCAAAGTTGCCAGGGAACCATCCTGGGGCAAAGAGGAGATGGATGGCTCAAGCATCCATTGATGGATGGCTCAACCATCCAATGGTTGAGTTATAAACCACATTGTACCTTAAGGTGCATGATGTGGAGGAGGGGAATGGAATCATCATATAGGTGCCTTTCAATTCTGTGCATCTGGTGACAGTAGAAAACCAGCATTGATTTTTCAGCTAAATATTTCCTTTGGGCTCAGTGGCCTCCAAACAGATTCACAAAGGGTTAATTCATTAGTTGAAGAATATCTTTCCCAGCAGGGTGAGGATCATTACGCATTAATTGTACAACCTACAAGGCCTCCGGGTTTGGCACAGGTATAAACGTAAATGTTGATTAAACAAAAACTCAGGATTAATTGTTTTATCTAGCAGAGCCCGCCAAATCGGCTGAGCCAAATTAAATGAGAGCTTTGGATAATAACTTCGTTAAATGTGCCTTTTGTTTACCTTTTCTCATTTCTGGAGAACTGGAAGGGTGTTTTGCTCCTAGCTCCTCCATTGAAAACTAATGCTAGGCTACCTCTTAGATCTGATTAATGCATTGCCCTCATAATAAGGCAAGACAGTTTCCAACAGCCAATATTAGCAGAAATGGTTACAGATTCCCCTCCCAGCATTTACTCATCCCTCTGCTTGGTTTATGCCTTGGGGCTGCTTTCAGGAAGGTTGATGGAGTCAAGAGGGAGAGAAGGAGGGCAGGAGGGGGATGAGTTTAGTGATTAGTGCTAGCAATTCATTTAGTCTTTGAAAGAGGAATCTTTCCCTCCCCTGGCAGACTGCTGGGTGAGGAAGAAGAGGAGAAGGTGACAGAGAAAGAGATAAGGGGGTGGCAGAGAGTGAGAGGTGGAGCACAACTCAACTAGGGTAGCTGTTCCATTACCAAGGAACTGCCATTGCAAAGCACCAACCAAGGTTTCACCTGCTGATCATAGGATCCGAGCAAAATGAGGCAAGTGAAATTCAACACTGGAAAAACGAGAATCAATTTTTTTTTGACAGATTTGTCCATCCTTAGAAGACAAGAGTGAGCTAGATGAACCAATGATCTGATTCGTTGCAGGGCAGATTCCTGTTGTGCTACTTGCCCATGGTGGTATACAACAACGAAGCAACAAGTTCTACAGGGAAAAGCATGCGTGCTGTTGAATTTTCCTCAAAGGCTTTAGAAAGGAGGATTGTCCAGCTGCGTTCTAAAACTGCAGGGATTGTGAATTCATCTTCTTCTCTTCCCCTTAATAACTTCGGTCTCAGACTCCTTAATTTATTAATCTGTAAGAATAAATGGAAGGGTCAGGGAAAGTTCACGTACATCTTCTGTTTGAGAGATTAAATGGCTGAAATGCGGAGCTTCCTGTAAGGCACAGTCTTGATGGAAACAAAGGAGAGTTACACCAAAATCTACTTTCTCGGGGCATCTAATGACACAGAGAATTGCACATGGTCTCTTTTTCAAAAGAGGAGTGCATACTCCCAAATGTGGGATTTTTGCCGTGCAGCAGAGCGTCGCATTATAGGACGTTATGTAGCGTGTCAGTACTTCCAAACAACACCCTCTCTTTTTTCTAACCTGTTAATTATTACCACTCCAGATGATGAGTATCTGATACTAAATAAAAGTGATGGATGCCAAATAAAAGTGGATGACTGAGTGGGGACAGATACTTTGCTTCACTGACTAACCAAATTATGTTGAGGACATGAGCTTTGCTGCTAATATTTTATTCTACACGCTGTCTCTCTGTGTCTTTAAAGAGAGAAACGGCAAATTGGGAGGCAGCCCTTGGGTCAATGTCATTGGATAGCCCAATCCTATGCATGTTTATTGTACGTATATGCACTATATATTTAAAACAATATAGTGCCAAGCACATCTGGCCACAAGCTCTCTTGTTCTAAGGTTAGAATTCAATGAAGGCCCATCTGCATTATACATTTAAAGCAGTATCATACCACTTTAAACTCATAGGGAAGGTTGATTGCTCAGTGGCAGAACATCTGCCTTGCAAGCAGAAGGTCCTAGGTGAAATCCCCAGTATGTCCAGACAGGTTTGGGAGAGACTCTAGCGTGAAATCCCGAAGAGCCGCTGCCACTGAGCCAGATGGGCCAATGGCAGATTCCTATGTGCCTATGTTGTTCCCCCACTTGACCCTTGGAAATTTTAGCTCTTTAAAAGTGCTGGAAGTTGTGAGGAGACCCCATTCCATGCTCAAAGCTACAATTCTCAGAGTGATTTAACAATCCATCCTTCTTCCTGGGAATTGGAGGGAGTCTCCTAACAACTCTTGGCACCTTTAGCAAACTAGAGCTCCCAGGATTCTTTGGTGAATGGTCTGTGTGTTCAGCTGGCATATGAAGAGGCTCTATGCACATACCAGTGTACATAAGGGGCACCTTGGCCCAATCAGTATGTACCCAGGGGCACCTTCGCATGCAGTTGAAATGTACTGGACAGCATGGCTTCTCTGCACATTAGCAGTGGGGACAGCCTACATGGTCTCTTGACATCCTCAAGCATTATTTCAGTGGGGGGGGAGGGATCCTCTGTGTGGGGATGTTTAGGGAGGCAGGAGAGGATACATTATTTTATGATATCCTTCCTAACTTGCGTCAGCAAGTTCTATAACTTAGCAGAGTTGGTAAACAATCCGCCTTTTAAACTACACAGCGGTTAGCTAGTTGCAAGCTCGTATGAGCCTCACTGTTTAGGATTCCTGGTAAGATCCCTTTTTATATCCCTCCTAAAAGAATAGGCATGACCATCTGATTAAAGTTAACATCAAACTAATGGAACGCCCTCCCACCAGATGTCAAAGAGAACAACAGCTACAAGACTTTTGAAGACATCTGAAGGCAGCCCTGTTTAGGGAAGCTTTTAATGTTGGATGGATTATTGTATTTTAATATTTTGTTGGAAGCTGCCCAGAGTGGCTGGGGAAGCCCAGCCAGATGAGCAGGGTATAAATAAATTATTATTATTATTATTATTATTATTATTATTATTATTATTATTATTATTATTAATTAAGTCTATTATTAAGTCTGTCCCAGCTCAGGAGGAACTAGCAAGTTTTCTCCTGAGTGATACAAAGCATTCCCCAGCATGTGCATTGTAGGAATGTTGTATTTGATTGCAGTACATTTTTACACCCCACACTCTGAACACCCCTGAAGACAGCACAGAATGTGTGAGTATGTATCTTCTGCTTCCTGTGGCTACCTCTGCAAAGGCAGTGGCGGAGCTTCATGCTCTGGCACGGGGGGGGGGGGGGAGGAGAGCAGGCGGGGACAGGGCTGGTGTGCATCCCAGGGGCGTGGCATGCCACCTGTGGGGGTGTGGCAGCCAGCATGGGCGGGGAGCAGTCGTGATGGCACCCCACCGGGATCGCGCTGCCAGGGGCGGTGCGCTCCCCAGCACTCCTCTTCCTCCACCAGTGTGCAAAGGTGTCTTTGATGGACACTCATCCTTTTTATCAGTGGTGTATCACGGGTTGCCAGTGCCCAGGGCCATGCGGAGGGGGTTGATGGGAGGGAGGAAAATGGATGGAGTACGCAGGATCATTCAATTGCCTAATGGCATCCATGTCACCCAGGAGATCGCAGCCACAAAGATAAGAAAATAAGAGTCACTTTGTTATCAGGAGAGGTCACTTTCTGGTTTGCATGGAGAAGTTGTTTTCTACGGAGCCCAGTGATGGAAGCATGCAGCTGTATTGAGGCAGCACTGGGTGTTGAAATTTTGCACCCCTAACAATTTTGCGCCCAGGACAACTGTCCTTGTGACCCGCCCCCACCATGCTATGACACTGTTTGTTATGAAATGTTCTGGATTGTATCTATGCCTCTTGTAGAACATCCTAAAAGTTTTGAATGATTTGATAAGCACTGCTTACAAATCAGGATAGCAAACCAAGGTCTCGACTGGGCCAACATTCTGCAGGCTGAAACAGCTGCGCAACACAACCTGGGAAGCCCATCTCCCAGAAGCACTTTCAGTCCTGCAAAGGATGATGGGTTGCAACATTGCAAGGCAGTTCTATGTTGACCTCATGAATCTTGTAGAGTGGTACCTCGGGTTACATACGCTTCAGGTTACAGACTCCGCTAACCCAGAAATATTACCTTGGGTTAAGAACTTTGCTTCAGGATGAGAACAGAAATCGTGCTCTGGCGGCACGGCAGCAGCAGGAGGGCCCATTAGCTAAAGTGGTGCTTCAGGTTAAGAACAGTTTCCAGTTAAGTATGGGCCTCCGGAACGAATTAAGTACTTAACCAGAGGTACCACTGTACTGTGCAAACAATGGCTTAGATTACAGCTGGAGTGATTGTAGGTGGAATAACTCTCTGGATAGTTTATTTCCTACACACACACACACACACAGAGAGAGAGAGAGAGAGAGAGAGAGAGTGTCTTTTGAAATCTTCAGACTAAACTAGATTTATACCAACAGTCTCTTTTTTAAGCAAAACTTTTTTCCTATGGTTACCCTGATAACTCTCACAGTGACACGTGACATTAGCCTCTTGAATGATTGGGATGTTAAATATCAGGTGCATTCCCCATCAAACCCAATGACCTGCTAGCAGTCTGTGCCAAGGGAGAGTAAGCGTTCCAAGATCATTTTGTGGCAGGAGCCCTAAGCAACTGACAGAGGAGAATCCTGCATCCCTATTTGATCATTTCGTTGATGCCTGTAAAAGCAATTCTTTAGCCAGCCTATTGGAACCTTTGCCTCCAGACCGCTCTCACCAACTCGCATTTCCATTTACTCTTTTTCCGTTTAGGTTTGTCTGATCTTGATATGTTAAACAGATCCCCAGCGACAGTTGTGGGGGGGGGGAAATCCTTTTCCTGTAAAAGAGAATGGAAAAAGACAACGATGAAGAAGAAGAAAACGAGCGCAGGCAGTTAGCAATAACCAACGTCACAGAGTACAGCATCCATCAAGCAAAACAGCAGGGCCCGACGCATTAGATAATGTGAAATGTTCCAACAGGGGCCAGACCTTTCCTGCATGACAAGGAGGGGCTGTGTCTGCCTGTTATGAAACAAAAGCAGAAATCTCAGCAGAAGCCTGGAAAAGGAAGAGTTGTGGAAAAAGCCAAGCTGTTGCTTTGTTCTCAAGGAAGCAACATCCTTTATGGAAGATTGCTTTGTGAGGTGACACAGAGCGGGCCAAGAAAAGACCTTTGCCAGCCCCTGCTGTGAGGTGGTCAAAGGGATCCCTGCTCAGATCACTGACCACTGTAGGGCTGCAGTGGGGGGAGCGGTTGTCTCAGTCAGCATTGTGCAAGTGTTGTTTACCAATGGGCTGTCCGAGACGTGTAGCTGCTGGAGATGTAACAGGGACAATGCTTTTTTGAAACACATGTTCATACAATGCCTTATATTGCTTATTATTATTTTTTTGGCAGAGCGTTATGGATACGATTAGTGCAACTGAACGGAAAAATCTTTGCCTCCCTTTTTTCTTTTGGCCAATATTGGGGGGGAAATAGTCCCCTATGAAGCAGAGGTCACACAGAAGCTACTGCTTGTCACAGGGACACTGTCCTGCTAAGAAACCATCTGGGAATGCAATGGAGATATAGATATAATAATAAATAATAATAATACATTTTTATTTATACCCTGCCCTTCCCGATTCAGAAAACTGGGCTCAGGGCAGTTAACAACAAATTTAAAACACTTAATTGATGCAACAAAAACAGCATATAGATATATAGATATATAGATATATAGATATAGATGATATAGATATAGATATATAGATATAGATATAGATATATAGATATAGATATAGATATAGATATAGATATAGATATAGATATAGATATAGATATAGATATAGAGCAGTCTCTCTTAACAAGTGCAAGAACAACTCAGTAAACAACTGGGATGTGTATGTGCTTTTTGTTTTTTGTTTTCCAAATGGTTCATTTCACCTTGACAACTTTGAAATATGTCACCTGCGTTGCAAAAACCCTGCTGGCTTCCATGGCACAGAAGACAGATGTCTTCCTGTTTCTTCACGCTGATCTATAATTAACAGGTGTTGCTGTGCTCTATCTTGGCAGCCTGATAGATCATTGGTCCCACCAACAGCCCAGAATATCCCTGCCATTTCTTTGTTGGAGGTTGTTAACAGGAGAAAGAGGGAGGGGGGTATTGGTGGGGGGAGAGCAGAGAGAAGAGACAAGCAAGAAACAGAAAAAGTGGGTGGGGTTTGTGTGTGTTTGTGTGTGTGTCCAAGTAAAGCCCATGTCACAAACTGGGGTGAAAGGTTGGGCCACATCTCAAAAACCTGAAGATGATTGTAGTAGGGAACAGTTCACCGCAAGCAAATCTTCAAGTCCTCCTCTGAATGAATGCAAGCAAATTCATGTAAACAAACCTAAGCTTCTAAATTCTTACAAAGTTTTTGCAGGGATGTAATTTAGTAGAGCAAAAACACCTGCTGTTCACACAAGAAGTCATAGAATCATAGAGTTGGAAGAGACCACAAGGGCCATCGAGTCCAACCCCCTGCCAAGCAGGAAACACCATCAGAGCACTCCTGACATATGGTTGTCAAGCCTCTGCTTAAAGAACTCCAAAGAAGGAGACTCCACCACACTCCTTGGCAGCAAATTCCACTGTCAAACAGCTCTTACTCTCAGGAAGTTCTTCCTAATGTTTAGGTGGAATCTTCTTTCTTGTAGTTTGGATCCATTGCTCCGTGTCCGCTTCTCTGGAGCAGCAGAAAACAACCTTTCTCCCTCCTCTATGTGACATCCTTTTATATATTTGAACATGGCTATCATATCACCCCTTAACCTCCTCTTCTCCAGGCTAAACATGCCCAGCTCCCTTAGCCATTCCTCATAAGGCATCATTTCCAGGCCTTTGACCATTTTGGTTGCCTGGGTTCAATATCCACATCTCCAAGTAGGGTAGAAAGAGCCAGAGCCAGTCAGTGTAGACAACCATGAGTTAGATAGACAAATGTTCTGACTCACTATAAGGCAGGTTCCTACATTCCTATGCCAAGCAGCTAGCATTTTTCTAACCAAACCACTGCAAATTGATATTTGGTCAGGTCAAGGTCAGAAAATATAGGGAACGCTAATTTCCCCCAGTTCCACATGAAGAGGGATTGGTCGCTAAACCACTTTGGTGTGAATGTGGCCAGGATTCGGACCGCACTGTAAATATTCAATAAATGCCGTCTTATTAAGTTAGTTCTGTAGTTTATCTTACCCTTGCACAGCTTCTTCGTGATATTCTGTAAAATGATAATAACAATCTGCATACATTTACTTTAGGTTATTATATATATTCAAACTGTATTTATTTTGGGACTTCTGTCCCATCCAACAAGGGACGCGGGTGGCACTGTGGGTTAAACCACAGAGCCTAGGACTTGCCGATCAGAAGGTCGGCGGTTCGAATCCCCGCGACGGGGTGAGCTCCCATTGCTCGGTCCCAGCTCCTGCCAACCTAGCAGTTCAAAAGCACATCAAAGTGCAAGTAGATAAATAGGTACCGCTCTGGCAGGAAGTAAATGGCGTTTCTGTGTGCTGCTCTGGTTCGCCAGACGCGGCTTAGTCATGCTGGCCACATGACCCAGAAGCTGTACGCCGGCTCCCTCGGCCAATAAAGCGAGATGAGTGCTGCAATCCCAGAGTCGGCCACGACTGGACCTAATGGTCAGGGGTCCCTTTACTTTATCCCATCCAACAGCTGGAAGGCACATCATAAAAACATACAAAACCGCAGTGAAGAAATATCCAAATACAAATGCATCCTGAGTTCTAGCCAGTGCCATTTTTCTAGAAAAAGAGGTGCTGGAACTCACCATGAACGCTTGTTCTCTTATAATGGCAATGGCGCCCACCTGAGAGGTGCTGGAACTGAGTTTTGCCTTTAAAAAGTCCCGGTTATAGCTATATGCCTGGACAGGAAACAGGACATGTTGGAGCAGAACCACGCAAATAGGTCTCCAACAGATAGAGTGTGGATACCCACTCCTTTTCTTTCTTTTAATGTAATGGGTACAATTAAAATCAGTGAGCTGGAAGCTGACTAAATCAGATCCCCAAAACAGGCCAACTTGCTTTGGTGAAAGGCAATGGCCTCTGGCACATTGCAGTGTTTTGGTATGCGTTTTGAAACGTTAAAAGCCCATCATTTCCTAGGTAATGAGCCACCAGGGTGCAAGTAAATTAATGCCTTAGGGCCAATCAGGAAAGGCAAAGAGGACACCTGTATCCTGAGGAGATCTGGCAAAGGGTAAAAAGCATGTGGGACACCCAGCAGCTGCCTGAAGGGATGTGGACAAAGGCCAGGCGTGACACACATTTTAACAGCCTGAAGGAAAAGGGTGTGATGAAACTCGCAGCCTGAAGCAGAGCCTGGAGAAAGGGCCTGAAGTTTGGGTGAAGGAGAAGGACTGACTACAGCGTGTCCATGCATTCAGCGAGTGGAATGGAGCCTCAGCTTCAGGATCTGTCCTTCCAGTGAGCACTCAGGGCTGATTTCCTTCAGAATGGATAGGTTTGATCTTCTTGCAGTCCATGGAACTCTCCAGTGAGCACTCAGGGCTTATTTCCTTCAGAATGGATAGGTTTGATCTTCTTGCAGTCCATGGAACTCTCAAGAGTCTCCTCCAGCACCAGAATTCAAAAGCATCAATTCTTCGGCGATCAGCCTTCTTTATGGTCCAGCTCTCACTTCCATACTATTGGGAAAACCATAGCTTTAACTATACGGACCTTTGTAGTCCGTTCAAAATGCTTGCACTTTTCTTTCCATCGTCACTTTTCTTTCTTCTTTCTCCTTGCTAGTGACAGTGGAGTGAATGACTCTTTCAGTGAAGCCTCTTGGAGACAGCCATTTTGTTTTCCCAGAATGCTACAGACATCCCATTGTTCCAAGGCTTTCTGGGTGGGAAAAAGCAGCTACCCCCCCTCACACAAACTGGTCTCAAGGTGGACTGTAAATGCAAATAATACCTACCTGTGCCCACTCAACCACTTCAATTGGCAGGATTGGCACTACTGCAAGTGCCCTTCTGCATTTGTAAGAACTTGAATGTTTAGTGAGGCAGTGCCGACACTTTCAAACTCCCTGCCTATCAAGATCAAGCAGGCACCTTCACTGAACAGGCAACTCTCGATTTGCACGCATTTGATGCACACACAACTGCGCGCACCATGTTTAGCAACCGGAAGAGGGCAGGGCATGGGTGGGCCAAGGTGGAACAAAGCAGAAAGGGGTGGGATGGACTTTTATGTGCTTCGCCAGTGTGCGCCATGACCCAGAACATAACCCCCACATCAAGGATCTTCAATGCCTCCCAATACATTTCCCAGCACCATTCAAAGTGTTGGTGCTGACCTTCAAAGCCCTAAATGGCCTCAATCCTTATACCTGAAGGAGGGTCTCCACCTCCATCGCTCAGCCCAGACACTGAAGTCCTCCTCTGAGGGTCTTCTGCTGGTTCCCTCACTGTGAGTAGCAAAGTTAGAGGGAACCAGGCAGAGGGCCTTCTGGGTGGTGGCTCCCACCCTGTGGAACGCCCTCCCTTCAGACGTCAAGGAGATAAATAATTACACAACTTATTAAAGACAACTGAAGTCAACCTTCTATTGGGATGTTTTTAACGTCCCAATACAAATGTCCATTTGACGTTTTATTATGTTTTTATATTCTGCTGGAAGCCACCCAGCGTGACTAGGGAAACCCAGCAAGATGGGCGGGATATTATTATTATTATCTGTAGTCTTTTCGCCTATCCTGTTTTGAAACTTGAGGTAATTTTAATCTGTTTTAATACTTTAATGTTTTATATTAGAATTGCCATATATGGACACCATGAACAGGGAACTACATATGCCATTGGAGACCATGCATATTGACCATGCAATGCAAGAAATTCTGATTTAATTTTAATTTCTTTTTATTCATTGTTGTTTTATTATATTTTTTAAGGAACATTGCTTGGACATATCAGGCATTAAGTGGTACATAACTGAACAATCCTAAGTATGGAAAACCAACACAAATTACTGGCAGTGAAAATGACGCTATTTTAAATTAAGCTGGTATAAAGTACGCCTGATCCAAAGTCTGTTAAGGAGAAGGGCTACCAGAGGTCAGCTAATTGTTTGCCCTTTGGATTACATGGATAAATCTTAGTTTTCTTCTGTTTTCCTGTCATCCATCATTATTCAAACCTTTTACTGTTATGAGGGTTGTCAAATGTGTTCGGAAATCTGAATACCAACCAGGAAATAAGCTATTGTTTAGCACTCTCTCTTAGCTGCTAAGAATAGCCCTATTGCTCCCCATGGGACAATAGCCTGCATTCATACATCTATTGTGTAACTGTTTTGGTTCCTCTGGGATGTAGGTTTGTTCCGATAAATATTTGCCTGTGAAAAGAAATGTAAGGAAGAGAGTTGTATAGAGAACTAAATGTTTGCAGTACCGATCGCCTGGCAAACCTTGGCCCTTTTCTCCAGCTGTTACAAGGAGAAAGTGAGATGAGCACCATTTTGCAAGTTTGTCATTGCAAGCGTCTTCCAATATCGTACAAAATAGAGGATACCCTACAAGCTGATATCCAAAATTCTGAATTTGTCAATACGGACTAAATAGTTTTTAAAGTATATTTCTCAAGTATTCACGACAATGAAAATGCATTATTGCAGGAATGGGGGAGAATATCTATATATCACCTATCTATCTATCTATCTATCTATCTATCTATCTATCTATCTATCTATCATTTATCTATCTATCTATCTATCTATATCTATCTATCTATCTATCTATCTATCTATCTATCTATCTATCTATCTATATCTATCTATCTATCTATCTATCTATCTATCTATCTATCTATCTATCTATATCATCTATATCTATCATCTATCTATCACCTATCTATCACCTATCTATCTATCTATCTATCTATCTATCTATCTATCTATCTATATCTATCTATATCTGTCTATCTGTCTCTACTATCTATCTATCATCTATCTATCTATCTATCTATCTATATCTATCTATCTATCTATCTATCTATCTATCTATCTATCTATCTATCATCTATCTATCTATCTATCTATCTATCTATCATCTATCTATCTATCTATCTCTATCTATCTAT
Source organism: Podarcis gaigeae (assembly GCF_964106915.1). Classification (NCBI taxonomy): domain Eukaryota; kingdom Metazoa; phylum Chordata; class Lepidosauria; order Squamata; family Lacertidae; genus Podarcis; species Podarcis gaigeae. The sequence continues at coordinate 89,802,480 of NC_139681.1, read as the reverse complement.
ATCTATCTATCTATCTATCTATCATCTATCTATCTATCTATCTATCTATCTATCATCTATCTATCTATCTATCATCTATCTATCTATCATCTATCATCTATCAACTCTATGTATCTATATCTATCATCTATCTATCTATCTATCTATCTATCTATCTATCTATCTATGTATCATCTATCATCTATCTATCTATCATCTATCTATCATCTATCTATCTATCTATCTATCTATCATCTATCTATCTATCTATCTATCTATCATCATCTATCATCTATCTATCTATCTATCTATCTATCTATCTATCTATCTATCTATCATCTATCTATATCTATCTATATCTATCTATCTATCTGTCTATCTATCATCTATCTATCATCTATCTATCATCTATCTATCTATCTATCTATCTATCTATCTATCTATCTATCATCTATCTATCTATATCTATAATCTATCTATCATCTATCTATCTATATCTATCTATCTATCTATCTATCTATCTATCTATCTATCTATCTATATCTATCATCTATCTATCTTATCTATCTATCTATCTATCTATCTATCTATCATCTATCTATCTATATCTATAATCTATCTATCATCCATCTATCTATCTATCTATCTATCTATCTATCTATCTATCTATCTATCTATCTATATCATCTATCTATCTATCTATCTATCTATCTATCTATCTATCTATCTATCTATCATCTATCTATCTATCTATCTATCTATCATCTATCTTCTATCTATGTATGTATCTATGTATCTATCATCTTGAGAGTAGCGTTTTAATGAGAAACAAACAAATTCAGGCTTCTTGAATGATGATGTGAATAAAACACAGCTAGCATTCAGAATCTGCACTTCTCCCAATTTTGCAATGCATTTCTCTCACCCAACAATGTGTAGAAAAATCCATTATATTAGGAGAAAGTATCCATAAAAATGCATTGACTTTATATTATGGGAAATTGCTTGCAAAAAAGATATGTGAATATTAGAATGACAAATTCCGTCAAATTTTCATGATGTTAAAATATCTATCTATATACGCAAAGAGCTGTGAAAATGTGTGTGTGTGAATTAAGATTAAAAAATGCAGAGACCAAGATAATGGAAACAGACAAAATTGTCCATCCCAAATTGCAGCTATTACTGCCGCCACCACCCTGTCTACCTGTGCACTTTGCAGCATAGTGATTTGGATTCGTTCCATAGGTCAATAAGCAATGGGGAAAGTTCTCACCTCCAGGAAGTCTTGATTCTTTATGGATGGACCTCATGGGCTAAGCTCCAGAAGAACTGGCATGAAGAGACAAAGCAGCTCCACTGGACTATGGGGGAGCTGTCCAACCAGATGGGAAATTCATCTAGTTATAGAACAAAATAGAGAAGGACAGCAAGAAAGTGTTGCACACATATTTGTTACAGGACACGGGTATTTGTATGTGCCTCTGTTGAAACAGGGACTTGGAGAAAGGTGCCTCTTTAGAGGATCTCAGTAGTTGGGCAGGATGGTACAGGAAGAGCCACTCCATCTTCTGGGTCCCAATTTGCATAGGGCTTTGAAGGTAAGTCCCCACATATTAAACAGAAGCAGTAAATAGGGAGCCAAAAGGTGTAATAAGGGCATGTCTGGCTACACCAGTCAAAATGTCTGGCAGCCAAGCTCTGCAGAGCCTGAGCTAACACATTCAGGTCTTTTATCTTTCTCGCAGTGTAGAGTTTTCAAGATCTTACAGGAAAGTTCCCCGCAAAGTAAAACTGCAAGGCGACCCAGTTTATTCACCTTTGAAGTGTGAGTCAACTCTACCGGGACTAACATGCCCTTCAGGGCATGCTCGCTGGCACAGAGTAACTCGTAAATTACCACCTAGAAGAAGTGTTTCAGGATAGCATTTATATGCAGTAACGTCCCCCCTAATGGCCTGAAAGCCCCTTTAAATGCATAGCATACAAGCCTCAGACAAATAGCCACATTTATTGAAGACAGTAAAGCAGTGCATATTTCCCAATTAATAACAGTGGCAACTTGCTTTGGAGTTCATTATTTAGATGCTTCCCCTCTGCATTTTTTCTTTTCTTTTTTGTGATGGACACAACATTTTCTACCATGAAATCTTCCTGTTTTTTAAAAAACAGACATGCAACCATAACCACCAGCTCACTTTGCACATTGCAATAATTAGGCTGTATGTATGTATGTATGTATGTATGCATGTATGTATGATGTGTGCTCCTTTTAAATCCTTTGTCCCTTTTCTAATTATTCCTGTATTTATTATCACAGAACAAGAGGCCTATAAGCTGTTTGTAGGAAGCAGGCTAAAAAAAGTTGTTAAGAATGCCAACAAAAGCAAACATTAGGAGCAAGTTACATAAAAACTAAAAAAAAACTAAAAAATTAAACAAAATCAGTATTTCTTGGCGGGGAGGGGTATTGGGTTGGCACTGTGGTCTAAACCACGGAGCCTCTTGGGTTTGCCGATCAGAAGGTTGGCAGTTCGAATCCCCATGACGGGGTGAGCTCCCGTTGTTCGGTCCCAGCTCCTGCCAACCTAGCAGTTCGAAAGCACACCCAAAAGTGCAAGAAGATAAATAGGTACCACTCCGGTGGGAAGCTAAATGGCATTTCCATGCGCTGCTCTGGTTTCACCAGAAGTGGCTTAGTCATGCTGACCACATGACCTGGAAAACTGTCTGTGGACAAACACCGGCTCCCTCGGCCAGTAAAGCAAGATGAGCGGCGCAACCCCAGAATCGTCTGTGACTGGACTTAACTGTCAGGGGTCCTTTAGCTTTTTTAAAAATTGGGTTGTTGTTGTTATTTTGATTATGTATTTTGTGGTTTTATATTCTGATTTTATCCTGTGAGCCACCTTGAGACCTGTGGGTATAGGGCAGTATAATAATAATAATAATAATAATAATAATAATAATAATAATAGATGTATGCTTTTTAGAAACTACATATCAAGACTACAGGTTACAGAGAATCATAGAATTATGGACTTGTAGGGTTGGAAGGGACCCTAGTGTCATCTAGTCCAACCCCCAAAAGCATCCATGACAGATGACCATCCAACCTCTGTTTTAATACCTTCAAGGAAGGAGAGTCCACAACCTCCTGAGGGAGACCGTTTCGCATGCCTGGCAAAGCTTGCTGGAACAAAGCCATTTCAGCAGGCACCCAAAACATTACAGTGAAATCACCTGCCTGATATCAATGGGCAGGGAGCTCCAAAGTTCAGGTGCTGCTGCGCTAAGAAAGCATTCCTATGTGGAAGAAGAAGAAGAAGAAGAAGAGGAGGAGGAGGAGGAGGAGGAGGAGGAGGAGGAGGAGGAGCAGCAGCAGCAGCAGCAGCAGCAGCAGCAGCTTGGATTTGATATCCTGCTTTATCACTACCCAAAGGAGTCTCAAAGCGGCTAGCATTATCCTTTCCATTCCTCCCCCGCAACAAACACTCTGTGAGGTGAGTGAGGCTGAGAGACTTCAGAGAAGTGTGACTGGCCCAAGGTCACCCAGTAGCTGCATGTGGAGCAGCAGGGAAGCGAACCCGGTTCACCAGATTACGAGTCTACAGCTCTTAATCACTACACCACACTGGCTCTACCCAGATATATATTAAAAAATGCTCTGGAAATGCTCTGGAAAAAAAGTTTTAAAGCTCACAATGGAAAACTTAAAAAATTGTCCAGTAGCACCTTAGAGACCAACTAAGTTTGTTCTGGGTATAAGCTTTCGTGTGCATGCACACTTCTTCAGATACACTGAAACAGAAGCCTCCAGACCCTTATATATAGAGGGAGGGTGGGGTGGGGTTTTTCTCAGAAGGGTAGTAGGAGATGGGTGATTGACTCAAGGGGTATGGTAAACCTGTTAATGACTGTTAACGACTGCAATTAGTCCTACAGGAAAAAGCAAGGGATAGTATGCAGATGATTAGCATATGTAATGAGACAGGAATCCAATATCTCTATTAAGACCAGGTCTCTCCATAGTTTTCTGTTTAGTGATAAGTTGTAATTCAGCAACTTTCAAGTCTTTCAAGTCTATTTCTGAAATTCTTTTGTAATAACACAGCTGCTTTGAGATCCTATATTGAATGTCCTGGGAGACTGAAGTGTTCTCCTACTGGCTTCTCTGTCTTGTGATCCCTGATGTCAGATTTATGTCCATTTATCCTTTGGCGTAGGGTGGAAAACTTCACAGGAGTTCCGATTTCCGCTGCACAACACCATCACAGTGTCACAGTGTTATAATGCATTTATAACATCTTATTTTTACCAACGTAGCTGAGTCCCTGGTGTAAAGCAAGCTAGTTAAGCCAGTGTAAAGTTACACCTAGGGCCAGTGCAATCGTTAAGCCAGCTAGGCAACAGCCTTGGGCTCAAACCTCAGAGGGGTGCATGGTTTTATACAGATTAGTTCTTGTTACAAATTTCTGATAATATTTCACTTTTTCTGTAAGACATCTGTTGTTGATAACTAAAGTTAGCAATTGGGTGGGGTATGTTGCGAATTGGAGAAGTGTTAATTTTGAAGAACCGCTGCATTTCAGCTCATCTATTATTTTCAGCTTGGTTAGAATCACTCTGTTATGGGTTCTTAGGACTGTAGCTGCTCAGTGGTGACATTTTGAGGCAATGCCAGAACAAGGAACTCAGCTCTGTCTTCTTCAGCCTCCTCTGCAGTTTCAAACTGTCCACTTTTGTTCTAATTTTTCCCTTCTGAAAGTGTGTGTGTGTGCTGTTAATTGGGCCGAGCGCTCTGGAAGTCTAGAATGCCCTGTGCAAGTGTTTTCACTGCTCTAATTATTATGGGTGTTGCTGTAGACTGTTAAATAAAAGTGACACCCCAGAGATGGATGCATTAAAATAATGATCTAAACAGAAGAGTCTCCAAAGAGTCTCCCTGCACAAAAGAAAAATTGTAAGTCTCAGGCTCAAAAATGTCACGTCACAGGCAGTATCATGATTCATTATTTTATACCGAGAATTTGAGTAAAGGAAGCATGTATGCTGAGAAGCCGCTCAGTTCTTCATCTTTGGGTCTTCCCCCACTACCAACAAACTCAAAAGTGTCTTCCCCCCAACTGCCTTTTACTGGTAGTTGTGGGCAGACCAATGATATCCCTGTATCTTCTCCCCCCAGGGGTTAAAACAGCTTCAGGAGGGCAGTTTTGGAATGAAAAACAAAGGAGGAAGGGCATGGATTAATAAAAACAACAACATTGAAACTTTTTTTGTTCTAAAACGTTTCCCCACTATTTGTTTGTTTGTTTGTTTGCAGCAATGCTATTTGTTTTTAAAAGTCAATTCCATTTTATCCCTTGTTTTCAACAATTTATATCCAAATTGTAACAAATGTAACCGGCAAAGTCCGCGTAACAAAGTTCTCTTTTTATTCTTCAACTTTGACAGCTCCTTTGACAGCTGTCAAAGCTTCTATTTCTCCTCACCAGGCATTCTCACGAATCGCTCCCGGTTCCCGGGGGGGGGGGGAGGGTTACGTTTTAGCTCACACGTTCCACTTTTCTCCTCCAGCACAGTCTTATAATTTTCCGTCGTGAAATTAATAACTTTATCAATATAAAATAGCTCTCGATCTTAGTTGTCAAATCCTTTGCTTTAAATCCTCTACAACAGGGGGGAGACGGACTTCCTTTTTGCACCTCCCCCGCTCGTTCCGAATTTAATTTTTTTTTCCTTTTAAATCCGGTTTCCCAATTACTCATGGGTTGTTCTTTTTAGTCCAAATTTTCAATGGAAGAAGTCAGAGCTCTCCGTCAAATGGCATGCGGCTTCGCTCGACAGGGGAAGTGGAGGACTCATAGCACCACACCACCCCCCGTCCCCCGCTCCGTAGCCTTTAAAAAGGCTCCTTCGCGGGTCGGGGGCGCAAACGGTGCCCGCCGAGTCACCATGTCCATGGGTTTCAGCGCCCATGGTTTTTGAGAGTCCCCGCGTCGCCGGCGCGGTAGGACCCAGCCCCTGCCGAGCAGGTTCCCTCTGGAGCTTGGAGGGAGTCCGCCATTCGGCGATGGCGCCAACCCAGAAGTCCCCCATTTTATGTGGTTCTCATCCAGCTTTTATCCCTTCCTCTCTGGGAGTTAGGGCTGGCCCTGCCATGAGGCAGGGTGAGGCAGCCACCTCGGGCGGCAACAGCCCAAGAAACGGTACCCCCATGGGTGCCCCCACCTACCTTGCTGCCTCTGCCACTGGCAGATAAGCAGCGCCACAAGTGGCACCGGCTTCCGAGATCTCGTGACATCTCGCTGGAAGTTCCTGTTGTTCCCAAGCATCGTTGTCACAAACTTTTATTGCAATAGCCAAAGGCCGTGACATTTTCCAAAGACATCAACAATCACAGCCAAATCTATTAAAATTATTTGTTACATAGAAAAAGCGGCAGCTCTCATATTCAATGTACAAATTACTGTATTTTTCGCCCTATAGGACACACTTTTTCCCCTCCAAAAGTGAAGGGGAAATGTGTGTGCATCCTATACAGGCTTTCGCTGAAGCCTGGAGAGCGAGAGGGGTCGGTGTGCACCGACCCTTCTCGCTCTCCAGGCTTCAGGAAGCATTGTGCAACCCTAGGGAGCCCTGCACGAAATTGCGCCGGGCTCCTGAAGGGTGCGCAGAGCTGCCTGCACTCCTGGGCTCCGTGCAGCTCCGTGCAACCTCCCGGGCTTCCCCCGCCCCCAGCCCCGCAAGCTCCCAGAACGATGCCGAAACTGCACGCAGCTTCGGCATCGCTCTGCGACCCGTTCTGGGGGCTGGGGTCAGGGGAAGCTCGGGCTTCCCCTGCCCCAGCCCCATGCCTGGGGGGGGGATATTTTTTTTCCTTTATTCCCCCCCCCAAAAAAATCTAGGTGCGTCCTATGGGCCAGTGCGTCCTATAGGGCGAAAAATACGGCAAGTCTCTGAATCCCCTTTGCAGTTAGTTGACTGCTGGTTTATCTAGTTCTTTTGCCCCAACCTTCCTAGCTGCCATGGGATAGAGAGCTACTTTAGAAGTTACAAAGCCATCAGCATCACTCGGCAGTCATTTCCCCCTCTCCGCCCTGGTTAAATTGGTTTCCTTCATGAACAGAGGTTTGATCAATCAATTTATTGGGTCTGTATATAGCGAGCACTGCAGTAAGTAATGGCATATGTCTTCCGCATATGGTTGACTACCCAAGAAAGGAAGGCAGTGCCCTTGATGAGACCAGGCATGCAGAATGATTTGCATTTCCAATGTTTTCCTTGCCATCATGATGGCAAATAAATAAATAAATAAATAAATAAATAAATAAATAAATAAATTATTTATTTATACCCCACCCATCTGGCTGGGTTTCCCTACTTAGTTTTCTTTGAAATAAATGGTCTGCCGGAACCTCACAAATGATGGGCGTATCAACCACTGCCCTTCCTTTTAAGATAAGTTATTCTTAAGACTCTGTTATTCTTGAAATTGCAACTCAAAGCTATATGCCTGCTTATTTCCTTCACCTTCTTCAAATTTATAACCTAGCAGTTCCGTAAACATAATACCTACCAGGGCCCAACAAAACCTTGCTAACCTTCATGCTTTGCCAATTACCACAAAATCTGTCTAGCCGGACAGCTCAACGTTCCTGAGCAAAATCACCCCTCAACTTGCCAGCAGCCCCTTCCCAGACTTCGGGTTTCAGATATACTGTATCTGCAGTGAGTCTTGTTTTTATGGGAACTGTTCTTGCTCACTTCAGAAAAACAAAACAAAAAGACATTGGCCACCATGGTGAAAAATACCTGGGCCTCCCCCTAGTGTGCAAGAATTGCAATTGTTTTCTTGCCGTGAACATGTACTTTCGAATTTTCATTCAATTTTTTTTAATATAATATTTTATTAAGTTTTACAAAGAAAAAAGTTGACAAACCAACATAAAAATCCACAGATATTACAAAGAAAAACAAAAGAAACAGAAAAACACATTAAAAAGCAAATTTAGCATAAAAAACTCACTTTCAGATTTATAACCTTCAAGACCTTATTTCCCTTACTTCCACCCGCCTCCCATTCTTGTATTCCACTTGAAAATTAATTCAGCAAGATCATACGTTATTCATTTTCATCCTTTATCCCTCCCTTTGTACTCTTATTTATCTTAATCACTAGAACCCCTTCGTTTCATTTTCAATGTCCTCGGCATTCATATATTTTACAATGTTTTTGTAGGTAGACTTTGAACTTCTTCCAGTCCTCTTCCACCTGCTCTTCTCCTTGATCTCGGATTCTGCTGGTCATTTCTGCCAATTCCATATAGTCTATTACTTGCACCTGCCAATCTTCCAGGGTGGGTAAATCTTGCGTCTTCCAGTGCTTTGTGATGAGTATTCTAGCTGCTGCTGTAGCATACATAAAAAAAGTTCTGTCCTTCTTTGACACCAATTGGCCGACCATACCCAGGAGAAAGGCCTCTGGTTTCTTCAAGAAGGTATACTTAAATACCTTTTTCAGTTCATTATAAATCATTTCCCAGTACGCCTTAATCCTTGGGCACGTCCACCAAAGGTGAAAGAATGTTCCTTCAGTTACTTTACATTTCCAACATTTTCATTCAAGGCAAAGGACATTTTGTTTAAGATGCCTGGTGTGCAGATTTTTCCATGTCATGTAAAGCAAGCGGCAATTAAAGCTTTAGACAGATTTTTAAAACAAAAGGACTTAGAATCATAGAATCTTAGAGTTGGACGGGCCCACCAGGATCATCTAGTCCCAACCCCCTGCAATGCAGGAATCTCAGCTGTAGCATCCATCACAGATGACCACCCAACCTCTGCTTAAATACTTCCAAGGAAGGAGAGTCCACAAGCTCCCGAGCAAGACCATTGCCAAACACCTCTTGCTGTCATAAAGTTTTTTTCCCGAATGCTTAGTTGGAATCTCCTTTCTTGTAACTTGAAGTCCTACCCTCCAGAGCAGGAGAAAACAAGCATGCTCCCTCCACCATGTGACAGCCCTTAAGATGTTTGAAGATGGCTATCCTATCTCCTCTCAGTCTCCTCTTCTCCAGGCTAAATATACTCAGCTCCTTCAAGTGCTCCTCATAAGGCTTAGTTACAGGTAGGTAGCCGTGTTGGTCTGCCATAGTCGAAACAAAATAAAAAAATTCCTTCCAGTAGACCCTTAGAGACCAACTAAGTATGTTATTGGTATGAGCTTTTGGGTGCATGCACACTTCTTCAGATACACTGAAACAGAAGTCACCAGACCCTTATATATAGTGAGAGGGTGGGGAAGGGTTAGTACTCAGAAGGGTGGTGGGAATGGGTGATTGGCTGATAGGTGTGGTAAACCTGTTGACAACTGTTAACGACTGCAATTGATTTTACAGGAAAAAGCAAGGGGTGAGATGGCTAAAAATAGCCTTATCATGTTTAATGAGATAAGAATCCAATGTCTCTATTCAGACCAGGTCTCTCCATAAGGCTTAGTTTCGTTTCTTTTCTTTTCTTTTCTTTTCTTTTCTTTTCTTTTCTTTTCTTTTCTTTTCTTTTCTTTTCAGAAGAGGAGGAGTTTGGATTAGATATCCCGCTTTATCACTACCCAAAGGAGTTTCAAAGCGGCTAACAATCTCCTTTCCTTTCCTCCCCCACAACAAACACTCTGTGAGGTGAGTGGGGCTGAGAGACTTCAGTGTGACTAGCCCAAGGTCACCCAGCAGCTGCATGTGGAGGAGCGGAGACACGAACCCGGTTCACCAGATTACGAGTCCACTGCTCTTAACCACTACACCACACTGGCTCTCAAAGGCTTAGTTTCTTGACCCTCGGCCATCTTGGTTGCCCTCCTCTGGACACGCTCTAGCTTTGATGTGGTACCCAGTACAATGCTGGAAGTCCTTGCTTTGCAGAGATATGAAGATTCTCACATTTAATGCTTTCCTTAATGTTAACATCTTTATCGGGTTCACAGATATAAAATGTGCCTCCAGAAATTGACACCCCTGCCTGCCTTCTTAGTTACAGTGAGTCCAAGGGAGGGCACTGCCTATCAGCTCTGTCTCAGTGCTGCCCTCATAGAACTCAACAGGGAGAAGGCTGGGGGCAAAACTAGAATTCCTTGACAACACCTGTCATTGGCACTGGCTGTGGCTACTTTTGGAGTTTCTGCCCTACCAGTTTCAGTGAGTATCAGATGCCACTGGGGGAGAAAGGACTCAAAATGTAGCCCAGAACAAGATGTGACTTATTTCCATTGTGATCTGATGGTATGTCCTGCTAACGTTCCATTTTTTTTTAAAGGAAGTTTAAACACACACTTCCTTGCAACCCAGAAAAAAGATTCACAAATTAACAAATTAACACATTTTTAAAATTTGTCACACAACATCTCGTGCGAGAGACTAAAATTATTAGAGTCTGCAAATGGGTGTGTGATACAAAAAAAGTTGTCAGATCTAATTCCTAGTTAAAGCAGAAACAATATATTGTGTCTTCCAAGATAAATGACAATGGATGGAACACAAACTCCAATGCTAGCTAAATCAGGGCTTCTGTTGGTGGCCAATGTCTGGAGACCACAATTTTTATTGCCCAGAATGCTCCTTGCAGCAATGGTGGATCTGTTGGTGCTCATCTCAGTCGCCACTGTTGTGTGGCCACCATTTCTCCTTTCCCAGAATGCCCCTTTCCTGAGCAGAAGGCAGTTCTGGGAAATGGAAATGGTGGCTTTCAAGAAGTATACCAGCAAGAAGCAGCACTGAGAAGGCCGACGGAGTGGGAAGGTCCCTCTTGCCCTTGAAGCATCTCCACACACATACATAAACAAACACAACTGCTACCCCAAGGAAGGAAGGAAGCAAAGAAGGAAGCAAAGAAGGAAGATGAGGGAGTCCTCATTGGTGGGAACTGGGGTCAGAGAAGAGGGCCTGTCCCTGGTGTGCCTCAACTTCAGTAGGGGGAGCAGGGATGCTGGCTGCTCTCCCCACACCCCTGACTTCCTAGCAGAACAGAGTTGCATCTGATGATGGAGGCAGCTCAGGAGGAGACAGATTCTGATCAAGAGTCTGAACAGGAGGGTGCAGCATTGTCACCTAGAACCAGATGCCACCTTCGCAGATAGGAACAGACCCACACACCCAGCAGGAGCACAGTTGCAACCCCGACATTCTTGCAATGCGAGCGAGTCATGCGAGAGAGCACATCACGCCTTGTCTTTAAAAGAACAGGGCATGGAAACTGCTGGGCTATGGTTGCTGCTTCCATCCAGTTGCAAATGTCTTGCCTGCATCCTGAACTCCTTGGCTCCTGAACTCTGGGCTTGCTGCCAAGCTCGTACCATTACTTGCCTGAAATAAAGATCTTTCTCTCTCTTACTGACACCTAAGAACCTCTGTCTGAATGTATGGGCAGGAGAAGCTTGGTGGTGGATAATATAGTAAAATGCCAAGCACCCTAAGCAGAATCCTAAGGAAACTTATCAAGCCTGTTTCTACATCTGCCAGGAGATGGCAAAATAAATGGCTAAGGCTAATGGTAATGTTCTCCAGAAGGCAGCATTAGAACTAATGGGAGGAAATGGCAAGAAATGAATTTTTTGCTAAAGATTGGGGAGAACGTCCTAATGGCATACTGTGTTCATCTTTTTTTTTTAATATATTTTTATTAAGATTTTTAAACATAAATGCAAATATAATGAACAATATAACATATATCATAACATATTTTCTTAACTTCTTTAGACTCCCTCACGTCTCCCGCTCCCACTTGCATCATTGTGAATTCTTGCCCGCAATTTATCATCTTGTTTACATTCTTATGTCCCATTCATTTAAAATATAATCTAATATTTCTCCCAAAGGTTTATGATTTTTCCTCAATCTCACTTAGCATCCTAGTTGCATCTAATTTAGTGGTGGTCAATTATTTATGATCTAGCCTCCATCTTAACATTCAACCAAATTACAGTGCTTTTTTAAATAAATCTTAAATTTCTTCCAATCTTCTTCAACCTTCTCTTCTCCCAGGTCTCGGATTCTGCTGGTCATCTCGGCTAGTTCCATATAGTCTATCAGTTGCATCTGCCACTCTTCCAGTGTGGGTAGATCTTGAGTTTTCCAGTGCTTAGCGATGAGTATCTTTGCTGCCGTTGTTGCATACATAAAAAATGTTCGGTCCTTCTTTAACACCTTCTGGCCTACAATACCCAAAAGGAAGGCCTCTGGTTTCTTAATGAAGGTATACTTAAATACCTTTTTCAGCTCATTATATATCATTTCCCAGAAGGCCTTCACTCTAGGGCAGGTCCACCAGAGGTGAAAGAATGTTCCATCATTTTCTTTACATTTCCAACATTTGTTATCAGACAAATGGTATATTTTGGCAAGTTTAACTGGGGTCATGTACCATCTATATATCATTTTCATTACATTTTCCTTCAAAGCATTACATGCAGTGAAGTTCAGCCCGTTGGTCCACAACCTTTCCCAGTCCTCAAACATGATATTATGCCCAATGTCCTGTGCCCACTTTATCATAGCCGATTTAACCATTTCATCTTGTGTATTCCATTTTAACAGCAAGTTATACATTCTTGAAAGTACCTTAGTCTTAGGTTCTAACAGTTCTATTTCCAATTTCGATTTCTCCACCTGGAACCCTAACTTTTTGTCATTTTTAAAAACTTCATTAATCTGAGCGTAGTGTAACCAGTCTCGCACTTTATCCTTCATTTTCTCCAAACTCTGCAATTTCCAATTGTCTCCATCTTTTTCTAATATTTCCCAATATTTTGGCCATTTGGCCTCCATATTGGGTCTTTTTCGGGCCTTGGCTTCCAGCGGTGAAAGCCACCTTGGAGTTTTATTTTCCAATAAGTCTTTATATTTTGTCCAGATATGCATACTGTGTTCATCTATGGAACAGGCAGCCTCAGGAGGTGCTAGGCTCTCCTTTTCTGGATGCATTTCTGCAGATGCTGAACAGCCACCCATCAAAGATGCTGTAGTTCAGAGGTATATGAACTTTTCAGACCTGAGGGCCATATTGCCACATTCCAACCTCCCTGGGTACCACTTGCCAGTAGTGGCTGTGGCCAGAATTGGGCATGGTCACCCCACAGCTGACATGTGCATGCACACAGCAAACATACAGCAAATACTGGGATCAGACTAGATGACGTCCACATCTGCAGTTTTGCAATACTATGATGAATGACAAGGTGCATATTTTGCTGATTTTTAATTCTTGCCTTTGATTGGGTTGAAAAGAAAACAGCAAGCAAATTGAGACCTGAAACATGAAGACCAAATCAGATGTCTCTTATTCCCTTCATAGAGAGGTCATTGATAGCTTTTATGTTCTGTTTTGTTCCCCCAAGAGATGGACATGATTTCTATTGATTTATTCACAAAATAGGCATGATTGCTTGGCTGAGTTTCCGTCTCCGTGATAATCATGTGCTGACACAATAACTGACAATAATAGAAAAATCGCAAGGTTATCTGAACATCTGTTGATAGAATCTGGCAGGATGTGTTTTTATCTGGCTTTTAGCTTATCACTGGTTTTTATTATTATTACTGAATGTGTTAAATAGTAGCTTTTAACCGTTCTTTTCGGATTACAGTATTTTTAAATTCTTTTTGCAAACTGCAGTATATAAACCTGGTGAAATATATAATGGCCATCATGAGAAGATGGCATCCAGGAATATGGCACCCGGGATTTTGGCTTCAAAGTGTTGGAGCATATGGAAAGAGGAGTCTTCCAACAACCCTTAGCACCCTTAACAAACTACATTTCCCAGGATTCTCTAGGGGGAAACCACAACTCTTTAAAGTGGTATGGTAAAGGTAAAGGGACCCCTGACCATTAAGTCCAGTCACAGACAACTCTGGGGTAGCAGTGCTCATCTTGCTTTATTGGCCGAGGGAGCTGGCGTTTGTCCACAGACAGCTTCCGGGTCATGTGGCCAGCATGACTAAGCCGCTGTTTACCTTCCCGCCAGAGTGGTACCTATTTATCTACTTGCACTTTGACGTGCTTTTGAACTGCTAGGTTGGCAGGAGCTGGGACTGAGTAATGGGAGCTCACCCCATTGCGGGGATTCGAACCGTGGACCTTCTGATTGGTAAGCCCTAGGCTCTGTGGTGTAGACCACAGTGCCACTCGTGTCCCTATTAAAGTGGTATGATGCTACTTTAAATGCACAGAGCAGACGAGGCCAGAATTTGAGCAAGGTTAAAAAAAGACAAGCACAAGTTGCAATACCGATCCTTGAGAGAACCCTTCGGATTATTACAGTTTTCCTCATAATGAGGTCACTGTCAATCTACCCACCATGTGTTCATGAACTGCTGCCGCTGACGTGATTTACACTTTGGCATGTGTTCCCCCAACGCTTTGACCAAGAAGACCTTGTCTTCATCCGGGAAAATCAGGGGGGATTATTTCCAAACCAGACATTCGTGAACATAATATTGATTTATGGGAGGACCTCCGCCAGCCTCAAACCTTTTGCCGCCAGAGCTCTTGTAACACCTTTAATGGCTGTAGCTACATAACAGATAGGGCTTTCGGAAGGCCTGGGCTCATCAATCAAGCCCATTGCTCTTTTCCTAGGCAAATGCTGAAGGATTTACCAGGCTCTTATGATACTCACACCTTGAAAACCTCCAGGCATGATTTAAAAGCCCTCGCAGTGTAGTAATTAACGCCGAACCTCCAAGCAAATGTGGCTCAAGGAGAAAATAATATTTCAAGGTTTTTATCACTTAGAAGGTAGGTGTGTGTGTGTGGGGGTGTAATAATTAATCTGTGGCAAGTGCAGAGTTAAAACACACACACACCCTCTAACTCAAAATGCTCTTATGCAATTGCGTCTCCAAAGCTTTTCATTACGAAACTAATAATTACAGCTATAATTAGATATTAGAGGTTCCCAGATCATTAAAGAACATATAGCTATTCAAAAAAAGGGGTGAAACAGTCAGCAAATTGTACTATAAAGGAAACTCATCCAATTTTAACTATGTTTGGATATGTCTTTGCATGGACAGGCAGAGTCCCCCCCCAACCCCAGGTGACCCCCCAGGTAGAATCATGACTCAAGACAACGTGCTATGGGATTAAAATTGGCCACAACTTTATTAAGTTTCAGATGTAGGGAGACCTTGGCTCAGGCACTGGGTGTTTATTCTTCCCAGTCCCCAGCCAGGGATCTGGGAGACTTCAGGGTTATCCAGAATGTGTGGGGATTGGGCTGGCTCTGGAGAACATATGTTCAAGCAGAGAGCCCGCCCCCTGTTTCGCCACCGTTGGAGGGGAGAGCAATGAAAACCTCTCGGTGTATGGCCAATGCCTCCCCTCAAGACCCCTTTAACTGGGAACCCTGGTATCACAGTCTCAAGGGGGGTGCGGGTCACCGCTTCATGCCCCCCCCATTTAGGAAGATAGACTAAAGGATTCCACCCAAGGCCTGAAACTGCCAAAGCTGTGACGTTTTGCTACAGGAAAGGCAAAACCTGCCAATGCAGGAAAATTCCTTTCCGGCCCTTCAACCCTGACGTAGCAGCACTTATGTACCTGTGGAGAAGAGATTAACCTGCAAAAGAAGACTTAACTGAGGGAGGTAGGTGATTCTCTCTCTCTCTCTCTCTCTCTCTCTCTCTCTCTCTTCTTGGCAGGACTCAAATGTACAACACGTCTTGATCTGGTAACCTGAGCGATAACCAGACTAGCCGCTGAGCCACCATCCTGTCCTGGCAGAAGGAAGAATCCCAGCAGTATTGGCTCAGGAAACCTCCTTGCAGCAAATTGTGAGAACAGGTCAAGTGATAGTTACAGATAGGTAGCCGTGTTGGTCTGCCATAGTCAAAACAAAAAAATTCCTTCCAGTAGAACCTTAAAGACCAACTAAGTTAGTTCTTGGTATGAGCTTTCGTGTGCGTGATGTTGCCAGACCTCTATGAAATGTCCTCTCTATCCATTTGAGGGGGACACACCCTCCAACATTTCTCTGCTAGAAATAGGGGCATCCTATTCCATCCCCTCCAACATTTCTCCTATGAAGATTTGTTGTTGTTTAGTCATTTAGTCGTGTCCGACTCTTCGTGACCCCATGGACCAGAGCACACCAGGCACTCCTGTCTTCCACTGCCTCCCTCAGTTTGTTCAAACTCATGCTGGTAGCTTCAAGAACACTGTCCAACCATCTTGTCCTCTGTCGTCCCCTTCCCCTTGTGCCCTCAATCTTTCCCAGCATCAGGGTGCTTTCCAGGGAGTCTTCTCTTCTCATGAGGTGGCCAAAGTATTGGAGCCTCAGCTTCAGAATCTGTCCTTCCAGTGAGCACTCAGGGCTGATTTCCTTCAGAATGGATAGGTTTGATCTACTTGCAGTCCATGGGACTCTCAAGAGTCTCCTCCAGCACCATAATTCAAAAGCATCAATTCTTCCCTGTGAAGATAGGGACATCCAAAGGGAAAGTGGGATGGTCCACGATCAAACCAGAAACTAGGATGGCTTCTGTCCCTGAAAATTGGGACACTTGGAGGGTCTGATGCCAGTGATGGGTGGGACCAGGGCTAAAAATAAACACCCAGGACCCAAAGCAACACCTGGGGAGAAGCAATACTACAGCCTAGGGAGAGGGAATATTCCAAGGGCCATGTTTCTATAGGACTGCATCTAGAGGACTGCATTCACCTTCCTCCCCCAGCAGTATCGCCCATGGCTTCTCACAGAGAGCCAGTGTGGTATAGTGGTTAAGAGCGGTAGGCTCGTAATCTGGTGAACCAGGTTCGCTTCCCTGCTCCTCCACATGCAGCTGCTGGGTGACCTTGGGCTAGTCACACTTCTTTGAAGTCTCTCAGCCCCACTCACCTCACAGAGTGTTTGTTGTGGGGGAGGAAGGGAAAGGAGAATGTTAGCTGCTTTGAGACTCCTTCAGGTAGTGATAAAGCAAGATATCAAATCCAAACTCTTCTTCACAAAGAATCTTGGGAACTGTTGTCTATTAAGGGCGCTAAGAATTGTTAGGAAGCCCCTAGTCCCCTCACAAACCTACAATTCCCAGTGTGGTTTCACAATCAATTCCTCTTCCCGGGGAACTCTGGGAATTGTAGCTCTGTGAGGCGAATAGGGGCCTCCTAACAACTTTCACAATCGTTTATCAAACTACAGCTCCCAGGATGTCTGGACGGAAACCCATCTCTGATAGTGGCTGCAAATAGAAAGTGCACATATGCATAATATTCATGTTTCCAATCCAACCTGGAAAAGTGGGGTATAAATATTTAAAAATAAATCTGAGATGACTGCAAATGTTTGAACTCTTTACAAGCCTGCATCCCAAGGGATGATTCAATGGTGGTCACAAGACTTGGGCATGTCCAATGGGAGTGTTGACTTCCTATCTTCGAAATCCCCCCCCCCAAAAAAAATGCCTTTCAGAAGTCCCTGGGGCTCAAAAACAGCTTGGCGCATGCAGTTTTTGAGAAGCACAGCCCCAGAGTCCATTAGAGCACAAAGAACTAATTGGGCAATATTTGGGGGGTCCAAGCTTTGGGGTCCAAGCCATTAAGTGACCATTGGCTAGGCTGGCTGGGGCCAATGGGAGTTGTAGTCCAACAGAGGCTGGGGAACCAAGGTTGAAGACCTTTACATCCCAGGAGAACGACACATGGCTTCAAGAATATTTGTAAGAAAGATAAATCAAATGCAGCAGCAATAATAATAAAAGCAACAGAATCAAAGGTTTTATTGAAGCCAACAGTCATAGATATTTATTAGCAATGCTTGTCAAGGTCTGCTGGCAATGACTTTTAATTCACCCAATTAATCTGATTTCCGCATGATAAAAAGAAAACATTTTTTCTATCCCTTCTCTGTAACGGATGAGCCATAAGTCAAAATTAAAATATGATTATCTGTTGCAAGGTTCAGAGATTCCTTTCAAAGTTTCATTATTTACAATCTTCATTCCTCCTTTTCGCAAGGGTGGGGAGAAGATGTTTCACTTCATATAAATTATTACTTTAGCAACAGTTAACGGTTTCCTTGCCTGTTAACCAGCTGCAAATGATGATGATGATTAAAATGACTCAAACATGATCAATGTGTGCATGATTCCGAAGGCATTCCTGAGATGGAGTTCTTTGAGGCTGCCTCTGGAATACTGTGGGTTAATCCAAGTTATCAGTTGGAATGGGGCATTCCATGGGGCCACAGACCTCTTCCTTTGGAGAGGACTCCTCAGATTTTGGTCAGATGGCATCCTCAGAGCTAGTGGTGGGATTAAACCCCATGGCCCCATACTCCTCTTTCATATGGGTCGGGTGGGGTTAGGTCGTCATCTGAACTTCAACTTTCATTTGTGGAGAACAATATAAGTGGAATTTTCCTTCTTTCTTGCAAAAGTTGGGAAACTATCCATGGCCGGCCAAAAGTTCTCTTCATTTAAGTGGAGTGCCAGTGTGGACAGTTACTAGTCTATCCCTTGGCCAGCTTCAAAAAAATGTTAGATTTAAATCTGAGATTCATTCAACAAAATCTGAACTCCACAGTGCCGGCAATGTGACACTTATAATGCCTCTTTTAGGAGTATCATATGGGAGTGCCCTGCCGTGTCTTCTTTCTGGTCAGCGAGTGTTGCTTGCATCAACTTTCCATTGGAAAAAATCTTTGATATATGGAGATGTTCACACACTCAAAAACAATATCCGTGTAGTGTGGGGACTAACAGATGAACAATGGGAGTGAATCCCATGAACGTTTGTGGCTGCAAAGAGACAGATACTTCAATGTTTGAAGGATGAACACTCACTGGCCCAAAAATCTTAAAAATATTCAAACGATTATCTTATTTTATCATCAATCTCATTTGGATATCTCTATGGACGTATGGACTGCTTAAATTAATGTATGGATTTAAAATTAGGATTGATGGATGATCAATCTTATTGTTAATGTGAGCTGGCTTTTAAATTGTTTCTTTTTGTTTCATGTGCTCTCTCTCACTCTTGGCCTACTGCTCTGCTCAGACCAACCATCCATCAACACAGTATCTTCTGCTCTCTCACCCATTATCTTTAATTGAACTTTGTGCTAAACAGGCTTGCATGAAGGGGGCAGGGAGATCGTACCTTTTAAATCCAGCCAAGCTGTCATTTCTGTTAGCATTCTTGTCAAAAGAGAAGGAGGGGGGAAGTAATGAGGGTTATGGCTCAGCTAATGTAAGCAGTGAACCGTCTGCTAGCTGCCAGCTTACGTTTTTAAATAAATGTCAACATTCATCTGAAAAGTTTAAATACACTTTTTTTTAAAAAAAAGAATGGGGGGGGGGTGATCCTATTTGGCAAGCCAAAGCTTTTCAATTAATTTATCGAACTGCAAACAGGTGTTGTTGGGTGGTTTGAGGAATCCAAAAATGGATGCAGAAGAAAATCAAGGGTGCAATCCTAACCACATCTCCACATCTACCCAGGCTGGTTCAGTGAAGAGGCACTGAACAGGCCAGTTGCTACCATGTGGTGGCTGCAGGGTTATAGAATCATGGAAACGAAGAATTGTAGATTGGAAGGGACCCCGTAGGGTTGCCATATTTTGAAGAGCAAAGAAGAGGACACATTTGTCAATGCTCGGCCAAGTCCTTATATTCCCCAAGCAGAGTTTGAGGGCTGTCAGAGCTCCAGTCCTCACTTAATGTTGCAGGGAATTTAAATGGGAGGTGCTTCTGGGCAAATGAGCCCAGAACCTGACTCAGAGATGCTCCAGAACTTCCCCTCAGCCTATTTCTTTCAGGATACTTGAATTATGAATTACTTGTTCTTCTTTCTGACAGGAAAATGGCGCCGCTCAGAGGAGGAGCCACTCAGAGGCTGAGGGGGTGGCAGAGGCTGGATCACGACATCTTCAGCATTTTGCTGCAATTCTTCTCATTGAAATTCTGAGTGCATGAAGGATGTAGGGATGCATGATATAGTGGTCTAATTAACCATTATTTTCTTCTTGCAACTTATTGAGGTTTTCTAGGCATCAAGCCATATTTCCCCCCAGTTGTCTCTCTTTCTCTCCCTGATTCTCTTTGTCATTTCTAATTTTTATTGAATAGTAACGGCCCTGACAGGCCAAGACACATTTTGCTATGTGCCAGTAAGCACTAAACAGCAGAGTCTCCCCACAGCTTATCTCTCCCACACTCCCCTGAAGCAACGACTATATTACGGACCTTGTTACCTGGAAGGTGAGGCTTTGGATACAAGAATTAGATCGGTGCTTTGTTTACAATAAGCTTTTCTCACTCCGCCCCATTTATCCTGCCAAAAGGAACCTCCCAAGCCCTCTGATGTTTCCCCACTTTTTGACAATAAATCTCTACATTTGTTTTCTCAGCCCGATCCAGGTGTAAGCTGTATTTGTGGAAGATGGTATTTACATCGGCAGCTATTGCGGCAAGGATTCAAAACAGATGAATCACTTTCTCAACACAAGGCATAATTTGTGCTGGGGATGCACCAGGCTTAGGACCCAGAATGATCATTCAGAAGTCTTGGGGTGTGTGTAGCAACACTAAACAAGTGCCTCTGGATAGGACATGAAAATGTGGAAAGAAGGGCAATTTCATATCCTTTACTCATATCCTATAACTAAGATGATCAGGGATCTGGAAGCCCAGCCTTATGAGGAACGGTTGAAGGAGCTGAGTATGTTTAGCATGGAAAAGAGGAGGCAAGAGAGGAGATATGATAGCCATCTTCAAATATCTCAAGGGCTGTCACATAGAAGAGGGAGCAAGCTTGTTTTCTCCTGCACCAAAGAGTAGGACTTGAACCAATGGCTTCGAGTTATATGAAAGAGGATTCTGACTAAACATCAAGAGGAACTTTCTGAGAGTAAGAGCTGTTTGACAGTGGAATGGTCTCCCTTGGGACGTTGTGGACTCTCCTTCCTTGGAGGTTTTTAAGCAATGCTTGGATGGCCATCTGTCATGGATGCTTTAGCTGAGATTCCTGCATTGCAGAGGGTTGAACTAGATGACACTTAGAATCACCTACAATTCTATGGTTCTATGGTACAGTGGTAACTCTGGTTACATACACTTCAGGTTACAGACTCCGCTAACCCAGAAATAGTACCTCGGGTTAAGAACTTTGCTTCAGGATGAGAACACAAATCGTGCTCCAGCGGCGCGGCAGCAGCAGGAGGCCCCATTAGCTAAAGCGGTGCTTCAGGTTAAGAACAGTTTCAGGTTAAGAACAGACCTCCAGAACAAATTAAGTACTTAACCCGAGGTACCACTGTACTATGATTCTATTCTATCATTGTTACCCATCTGTCTTGGGAGACAATGGAAGAGTCCGTCTTTGGGGCTGAAGTCAAATCACTGGAGGGTTACAGTGCCTGCTGTGGCTGTAGGGACCAATATGGAAGAGGCATGTTTCCTTGCATCTGTGGCAGATGAAGGTGACTGGTTGTTCACCCTGGCGCTTCTTCTCTCTGTGCTCCTCCCAGTTGTCATTTCTCTTCACAACCTGACTGGTTGTCTTCAGGCGCTGTGGTCATCTGCAAGCCTTCATGTCATGTTTGCAGACATCTTTGTGACACAGAGTTGATCTGCCAGCTCACTGTAGAGCCCATCCTTGGGGATCCTGCCATCTTCCATTCTGCAGACATGACCAAGCCAACACAGAGATCGCTGAGAAAGGAGCATGAAAAAGCTGGAAATGTGGGCTTGAGAGAACACATCTTCATTTGGGACTTTGTCCTGCCATGTGATGCCCAAAACTTATAGTTGTATAAAGGGACCGATGCCCTTTAAAGATCCAACAACAATATCTGGTACATGGTGATATCCAGTTAACACTTAATACGGCATCAGAACAAACCTCGCCATGGTATGTTCTTCAGTGCTAAGGAATCCCTGGGTCCAGGTACAAAATGTAGCATGGGAAGACTCTTAAGTATAGCCATTAGGGGGGTTGCAGATTAGGGGTTCTCTGAGATAGGGAGAAATCCCTTGCATGTATACCTGAAAAAAAGAAACAATTTATTCATGGTGGGGAAGGAGATCAATTCTGTTTGAATACCACCCTGAAGGGTCTCTTTGATACGTGTGTGTGTGTGTGTGTGTGTGTGTGTGTGTGTGTTTAGTGGGAACCCTCCAATGCTCCAGTTTAATTTCCCTTCCTCAAATTAGACAAACAGAGTGTGTAGCAGGTCAAATCTCAAATATTGACACCTAGGTGGACAGATGGACCATGTGGGCTGTAGACAAGACAGCGTCAATCAAAGTCACTCTGAAAGAATGGGAGGTCAGAAAAGGCCAGCTTTGACATTTGATGGAAACTTATGATCAATCAGGGGGGGTTGTTTCTCCCTCCCCCAGATCTTCTGGTTTCCTTTGGCTTAAAACAAAAACTCCCACCAAATCAAAGCAAAGTGGTATTGTCAGGGACGATCTGGCTGTGTACACACTTATTTTGGGGTGCTTCCAAAATGACCCTCCTCTGGATTTTGTGTGTGGGTCTCATTTATTTATTGGATAGTCTCTAACACGCTATTTCTTAAATAACCCTGATCAGTGGAAGCTAGTTCATTTTGGGCAAAGTGGGCCCTGCCCCACCGACTTCAGTCTGCCTTCAGCCGGCACCTGCCTGCCTCCTTACTTACAACCACTCCTTTGTAGGCATAGGAGTCAACTCCTAGGGGCCATAGGGACTTTGGCTCTCAGAATAAAATATTTGAGCAGGCCGGGCCCCACAAAGTTGATGGGCATTCAAAGTTGATGGTGCCAATGACTTGTTGCAAGAGATTAAGTGTTGTCAAGCCACTTGGGAGCAGAGACCATAGTGCCATTAAACTAAGTGAATGCATAAATGGCCAATGGCCAATGAAACCCAATGTGGTTACAATTGCAGTGGGAAGATACATACAACCTAAAATGCATAGAAATGTGAATTTTGTAGGACAACTATATTTAAATCCAAATCTTGCTTTGGGAAGTTCAGATTTGGTAGGTTTATGTTGGAATGCAAACCAAATAAACTTCTCACTATTCCCATTTTTTCAGAACCATGACCGTGATTCCTATTGCTTCTGGTGGGAGACCCTTCATTGCCAGTGCAGCAAGTAGGAAACAGTTGTATATTTAGGGATTGAGGTGGGGGGACGTTTTGATTTCCTGGCTCAAACAAGAACTGATGGGCCACATTCCTTTCCTACTCGTGTGCATAGCCTCCCATAATTGGGAATCAATAGCCCCTGATTTTGCCATCGCTTGGCACATTTGTCTTAAGTTCTTATTTTCAGCCATTTAATCTTTCCCATGACAAGGAAATAAATCTTGGGAGGAAATGTATATTAAAATTAGAATGGATTATTCTAAGCAAAGCACGGGCTTCCAAGTTGTAAATCTTTGCTTAAGAACTCTGGCCTAAAATGTTTCAACAAAAGCCGCCACATTAAGAAAATAAGACAACATCTCTATAGTTCAACCATGTGTTAAATAACGGCCGCCTTACAAGCAACAAAATCATTGGGAAATACATCTTTCAGGTAGAGGCATTTACCAGCCTGGAATATGCCCTCTTCAAGATCTTTTGTAGCTCCAACTGGAATAGAACACTAGATTACCTCTGAGGTCCCTGTTATTCCCTAAAATACTATGATTCCATAATAGGGCATATGATGAACTTTGAGATACTTAACCTTGTTTTGGAGATAGGACAGTCCATCTTATGGTCCACCAAACCAAACACTAGCCACCATATCTGCGTACTGTTCCCCAAAGGCTCTCAGTGGTGTTGGCACCATTATTAGGAAGAGTGAGATGTCCACCTCAGGGAGTTGATTTGAAGTGTTGAGAAAGGGTAGTCAACTGTTAGTTATTTAATTGGTTGTGACAGCATTTCTACTACCAGAGAGGGGGAGAGGAGCTCGTGGGATTTTCAACTTGAGTGCTATGGACCTTGATTCTGGGGCCAGGGTTCCATTGGGCCTTATACTGAGCAGGGGTGCCGACTCCTAGGGGCTGAACCCCCTTGAGCCGCCCCCCAATATTTGTTAGTGGGGGCTGCGCCACCTCAATGTTCATCTGGGCATTACATCTGGAAGTGACACTGTCTTCTGTGATGCCCAGATGCGGCACTGTTGCACACGACGTCCAGGCAACTTGGTCACGGGGCCTTGGCATGCAACTCAGGGTTGTCTTTAGGATTTCAGACAAGGAGTCTCTCCCAGCCTAACTGGAAATATCAGGGATCAGACGTGGGACCTTCCGCATTCAGGGCAGGGGCTCTACCACTGAGCTACCGTTGGCATGCAGAGGGCCATGAGGCCAGTTGGCAAGCCCCAGCTGGGCTTCCATCGACCTCTGCTCTGACGTAAATCAGCGACCTGGGTTTCAGAAGCCAGGGCACGCTATCAGCAGATAGAACTGTGCACACAGAATAGGCTTGAGGCTTGTGAAGTCATACTACAACTACAGATTTATTAATAATAAATCCGGACAAAGAAACATGTCATCTCTCTCTCATGTCATCTCAGAGAGAACAGCAAAAGCAAAAGCTATACACAAACGGAAGTTCCTAGCATACTGTGCTGGAATGTAAACAGACATGTGACACACAACAATTCCACACGTCTGTTTCTTAAGGTGTAATGGAATTCTCAACCGCTACAGCCCTTCCCCTCTTTGGGTGAGCCGTGTGTCTACAAAATCAGAGGGATGCCAGGCACTGGGCAGGCTACAAGAAATGGTGGAAGGGTTTGACGAGTCCCCCTTTCCTTTCTGTTCTAACACAGCCCAGTAGACAAATTTCTGCCTCCAGAAAAACAACTTCATTTTCCTATCAGCTTGAAAATCCCTTCTAAGGGCACTGAACAATGACAACCCTAGAACAATGACAACCTCATTCATCTTTTCTTGTGCTATCAGAAAAGCGAAGGGTTCATTCTTTAATCCCCCTAGTCATGTGGAAGGCACTTTAAAGCCCTTTCCCGCAGTTCAATCACTTCAAATCCCCTATTAGATTTAAATGCCGTCTGCTTCCCCTGCTCTCTGCGCATTTTTTGACACATTGCTCCCACACTTTATGTGACATCAGCTGGCTCCTGCTCTGAAATACGTGGCATCCTCCATATCAGCATATAATAACAAGCCCAGAGAGCTGCTCTTGCATCCTTTTGGCAGATGCAGTTTGGCACCTATGAGTCACTCCCTTCCAACATATTATGCAAATCGATTCTGGGAAGGTGTAACCTGTGCCGTTAACTCTTGGGCAAACCTGTAAATTTGTAAGTTGATTGCAGTGTCGTTGGGAAACCAACAATATATTGTGGGTTTGCCAAAGAATATGCTTTTCAACTTCTAGGCACACTGAGGCAGTGGGGTGCAGTGGTTAGGGTTTGGGACTAGGACTGGGGAGGCCGGTTCAGGTCCTCATGCAGCCAATGAAGCTTACTGAGCCAGTCATTGTTTGTCAAACTAACCTACCTTGCAGGGTTGTTGTGAGGAGGAGAGCCGTGTCTACCACCTTGAGCTCTGTGGAAGAATACTGGGGCATTTGTCATCATCTTCATTATCATAATCATGAGCCATTATTCCTTTTTTAGATACTATCAGGCTTTCTACAAAGATGTGTGTGAGGGATAAAGGAAAACAACAGGAACTTCCTCTTATATATGTACATCAGGGAGCAACTGGTCAATGCCATCACAATGCTAGTCCCCAATAATGTGTTGAATGGACTATTCTATGCTAGGGGTTGTATATTAGTGGGGTGCTTAGAGAGCCAATACAGAGCATGATTGTTATTTATTAAATTTGCATACAGTGGTACCTTGGGTTAAGTACTTAATTCGTTCTGGAGGTCCGTTCTTAACCTGAAACTGTTCTTAACCTGAAGCACCACTTTAGCTAATGGGGCCTCCTGCTGCCGCCGCACTGCCGGAGCACGATTTCTGTTCTCATTCTGAAGCAAAGTTCTTAACCTGAAGCACTATTTCTGGGTTAGCGGAGTCTGTAACCTGAAGCGTATGTAACTTGAGGTACCACTGTACTACCCTTCATCTGAAAATCACAGGGCAGTTCACAACATATAAGCTTGTTCATAAATACAGTCATACCACGGGTTGAATGTGCTTCAGGATGAGAGCATTCAAGTTGCGCTCCGTGGCAACCCGGAAGTAATGGAGCGCGTTACTTCCGGATTTCACCACTTGCGCATGCACAGACGCTCAAAATGACATCACGCGCATGCGCAGAAGCCCCAAAACATGACCCGCGCACGCGCAGACGCGTGGACACGGGTTACGTTTGTTTCTAGATGCGAACGGGGCTCCAGAACGGATCCCATTCGCATCTAGAGGTACCACTGTATTCAAACTCTGGGTCCGAGCAAGGGTACATGCGCAATCTGCACCGCAAAAGTTCCCATGACTGTAAGCTCCACCCAATAAAGCAGGGTCTTCAGTCATGTGGAGGGCTTTACTTACATTCTAATGAATGTGAGTAGAAGCCCCTGCAGACTTTTGCCACACAACACAGGAAGGTCAGGGCCAATGTGTATGGGATAGACACACCCAGGCATGTTGTGGGTGGGACTTCCATGCGCCGAAAGGATGAGACTGGAATTCAATTCTGTTCACATTTAAAGATAAAACTATTTGCGCTTTCCAAAGCAATGCGCACACCAAAACGCAGCCATCTACCAAAAGTCACTGATTCCCTGAATTTTACAGCGCAGTTCTCCAGCTAAGTAATGCACGTACTCACCTAAAGTGTGTAAAACAAATACATATATTAGTGAGAACAACATATAAAATGCATTATCTTAAGGGAAATTGCCTTGCAAAAAAAATGTGTATACCAGGCAAAGTTGAACAGCGACTTGTATAAATTAGGAGAAATTTGCTGATGAATTTTCAAGAGAACTTTTTAAAAATTGCAGACTGATGTGGAAATATGGAGAACTTGAAAACGAGAGGGGTGAACACAGTCAGATCCACCCATCCCTTTTCCCCATCCATACTTGTAATATTTAAATGTTTGGGCAAATGTTATTATGTACTGGGTAAGACTGAACCAGTCAGTTGCTGAGATAGCTCTGGTTCAAAATTGCATCTTGATCATTGTCAGGGGTTCAGAAGGAGAGACACAGGAGGGGGAGCAAATGGAGAGTGAGGAGGAGGAGTACGAGGGGGGCGCAGGCAGTGACAGTGGCCAGAGTTATTCCACAAGCCTCTCTAGCGAATCAGAGGACTCACAGAAGGGAGCGCCGGTGGCCAGAGCGAGGGGGGCTCCAGGGGGGAAGCCCCAGGAGGAAGGGGCCAGCAGGGAGTCCCTGAGCAGCAGTTGGAGATCAGGACCAGCGTCTCCACCAGAGCGCAGTGGGGAGGGGGAGTCCCAGGAGTCGGGACCAGTGTCCTCACCACCAGAGGGAGGAGAGGAGTCAGGTTTGGCAACGCCCACATCAGGAAGCGGGGAAACGGTCAGAAGGAAAGTCACCAGCTGGGCGCGCGCGCCAAGTTCAAATGCACAGCGGGGAGCCCGGGAAGGGAGCCAGGTCCTAAAGCCCGCCGGAGGGAGGGGCAAGACTCAGGAGGCTCAGCGTCAGAGGAGTCCAGGAAGGAGGGAACCCCAGAGGGCAGAAGGACCCAGCGAAGGAAAGAGCAGCGCAAGAGGTGGAGCCGGGCTAGAATCTTAAACTGGTGTGGGTGGAGCAGTGAGTCAGAGGGGACTTAGCCGGTCTAGCGTCGAGACGTGGGTCTGCACGCCCAGAGCTTGGAAATGGAAACTAAACTTTAATAAAGACTTTTGTATATAACATCCACTGGGTGTTGGTCCTCTGTGAGCTGGGACCTAGCGGCAGTCCTGACAATCATGAATACATTAGGCGGCCTTTGTGAATCATTCCACGTTTGTCTCTGCCCCATCTCCAGCACTGGCATCCGGCCCCTGGAAGGTTGTGCAGAATGGAATGTGGTCCTGAAGCTGAGAATGTTTATCCTCTCCTGCTTTGAACTGTGGTTTTTATGTGCTGTTTTATCAATGACACTGCTTTACGGTTGTTTGCTCTTGTTAATACGTTTTTGATTGAATGTTCATTTTATTCTCGTCTTATTTTACACACTGCACTGAGTAGGCCTTGGCACAGAAAGGTGGGCTAGACATATTGAAATTCATTCCACTAGATGGGCACCCTCTGTTATACTGTGGTATTATTATTATTATTATTATTATTATTATTATTATTATTATAATTACATTTATATGCTACTCTTCACCTGAGGATCACAAATATCCAAAATGGTGCTGACACATCTCATTTCCATTTTACTGGCTGGAATAATAATAATAATAATAATAATAATAATAATAATAATAATAATAACTAATAATAATAATAATAATAATAATTATAATTATAATTATACCCCACCCATCTGGCTGGGTTTCCCCAGCCACTCTGGGCAGCTCCCAACAGAATATTAAAACATCAAACATGAAAAACTTCCCTAAACAGGGCTGCCTTCAGATGTCTTCTAAAGGTCAGGTATTTGTTTATTTCCTTGACATCTGATGGGAGGGCGTTCCACAGGGCAGGCGCCACTACCGAGAAGGCCCTCTGCCTGGTTCCCTGTAACCTCACTTCTCGCAAAATGGACGTCAGCTCCAAGGGATTCACCCTTATTCTACTCACCTCAGGATCAGAGCCGTCTTTCCCATTGGTCTTAGTTCTTTATGCCAGGGCGCCAGCCTCTCAGGGGCGCCCTAGCGAGTGGGGGAACTGTGCGGCTTTGCCAGCAGCCTCCCCTTTCCCTGTATGCCCACCAGCTGCACCCTGCCAATGCCACTACCGAGACTCAGGAGGAGGTGGGGTTGCGGGCTCTCAACCCCGCCCACACTCCTCCCGCGGGGCTGACGTCAGCCTCGCGGGAAGGGATTCTCTTGTTTCACACCCCTGCGCGCCAGCCGGAAAGGCGAGTTTGGCGGGATGCAGAGAAACCCGCGGCGGTGGATAAAGCCAGGAGGATTGTGGAGCGTACTGTTGCACGTAGGGTGGCCGCGTTGGGCGGCCAGGTCATAAAGCACCCTGAAATTCAATATAGCAGGGATACGCTCTATCGCTGGGATGGCGTGCATTTATCTGATGCTGGCAATGATATCTGGTTGGCGGATATTTTTCAGGGAATTAGGGATTGGTTACAGGTCTGAGGGTATTGGCGGCGAGCCGGCTTAATGGCTTAATTCGGCTCGGGTGGCGGTAGGCATTGGCCGGGGGTATTGTCATGCAAATGAGATCGGGGGGGGAGGAGCGCCATCACCTCCCCCAATGCTTGAAGGGTAGTTCGTTAAAGGACTCCGAGGGTCGACGCCTCGTCCGAAACCTACGGAGGCTAGGGCCTAAAGCGCGCCCCTGAGCGGTAACCTCTCGGGGAGCGCCTAGGGATATGCATCTCGGGTAGCTCCCCCTGTTGGTGTTTAACCCTTCCCGGTTAGACCGGATAGTCGGTTAGGGGCCAATGCCTATAGCCAATACCTCTCTTACCTGTAATCAATAAAGTTGTGGCCATTTTCGCCCATTAACCTAAATATTTGTGTCTGGTGTCGTTATTCATTCCACCTGTGGGGGGGGGGAGGGAATAGCCACGCAACTATATGGCTGGAAGGCGTGCAGCTTCCTTCCCAAGCCTCCGCAGGAGGAGAGCAATCCCCACAGAGGCTTAGGATGGAAGCCGCACGCAGCTTCCCTCCCAAGCCTCTGCATCTGCTAAAGACAGCCCTGCTCCCAGTTGTTGTCCTCCTCCTGCTTACTGGTGAAAGGTGGCGTGCAGCCTTCTCGGGCTGCCTTCTCGGGCACCCTGATGCCGGAGAGCATGTCCGCCAGCACGTTTTCCTGCTTGATCACCACCACCATGCCAGGGATCGGGGCGGTAGGGGAGGCAGAGGACATTTTCCACTGCCCCCTGCCTTGTTTTGGAGTTGCCGGGGGGTGCGCCGGAGGGATCTTTGCACCACAGCGCAAAGACAGCCCTGCTCAGGATATGTCTCAAAAAAGAAAGGGTGACTCGTAGGTACATGGGAAGTTGCCTTAAAGTAAGCCAAACCATTGGTCTATCAGGCTCCGTATTGCCAACTCAGGTTGGCAGCAAGCTTCCAAGGTTTCTGACTGCGGATATTCTCAACCCTACATGGTAACGCCGGTGACTTGATGTGAGACCTACCTACATATATGCAGAGCAGATGCTCAACCACGAAGCTATGGCCCTTCCTATCAGTCCAAGGGAGGTTTAAACTCTTTCATGGAACCTTTTGTTAGATGATCAGTCAAGTGATTTGAAACCGTATTATGGCCAGCACAAAAAGAAGAAGAATGCTTCTAAGGAGGAAAGCACACTTTGGAGGTGGGCTACGTTTTTAAGCAAAAAATTCATCCTTGAAAGGTGATGCAAGTCGGCTGAAAAGGTTATTATTTGAGGCAGACAAATCCTTCCCCAGACCTTTTTATCTCTCATGCAACAACAAAAAGGAGAGGAATCAAAAGAATGGAGGATTTTATTCCCACCTCCTTTGTTCCTGCTTCCATTCTGTTCCCTTTCAATTTGACTTCTACTGAGATGGCTGGAGATCCTTTTACATTTGGCATATATTAAAAAGCAGGGAGAGGACTGGCAGCGTTCAGATGCGAAGCGCTGGGAGAGGGAGACGCTACGACTTTGCTTGCATGGTAGAAAATTGCATTAGTTTTCTATTTATACAAAACCACCAAGTGGAGATGCAGGTGACTGACGGGAGATCAAAAAAACGGTGTCATCCTACAAGAACTGACGCGGTTGGAGAAGTGGTTAAATACTAGGGCTGAACACGAGTCTCCCGATCCAATGCAGGGCCTGATGCAGCACTTCAGAGTGGCCCCCACCTGACCTGGGCAATCCAAAGTTGACCACACCCAATTGGGGGTTCATATGTTTAATCCCAGTTTCAAACCCTGATTAAACATGTGGTTGGAAGCAAGGTGAGAAGAAGACACACAGAGACTGCTTGCCTGCCTCTGCCACCCTCTTGTTTTCCTCGCTGCCAGACTGCCTCGTTTTGACCCCTGGACCATTCCAAGTAGACCTGAACTGGGATGATCCTGTAGCGCCTCAAGACAATTAGACTGAATTCCAGGTCAACCCAAATTAGCCCAATTTGGTTCATTATCTAGATTTTACCAGTCCTAGTAAAGACAGCAGCAACAATGTTCTTCAGGGAACTGGAGATTAGCAACAGCTTTTAAGAATGCGGAAGGTATTGTGAGGGACTGCAGGGCTTGAAGGTGGACTTCATGAGAAGAGACTGGGTTTTGTGAATGGCCTGAACTTAGTGGACAGTTCTCCAGAAACACTGTCAGATGCAGATGGGAACAAAGGAGCACAAAATCACACTGAAGCCAGTATAAGTTGCACTTTCAGCTGAATTTAGGAAAACCAGCATCCATTGTGTTGAGCTATTTCAATTGCTTTTGTTTGATTTGCTCATTGCAAACAGCTGGAAGTCTGTAAAGCTCTAAACTCGATTTCCAATGGGGATTGAATAATTTCGATTGCAACTGTATATGCAGACCCTCCAAGTGTCCCTATTTTCCAGGGACAGTCCCAGATTTACAGAAGCTGTTCCAGTTTCTTATTTGATCCCGGAATATCCCGCTTTTCCTTAGGATGTCCCTATTTTCACCAGAGAAATGTTGGAGGGTATGGAGTTATGCGACCTCTGAGCCAAGGAGAAAAATAAGTATAAAACCTTTAGAAGACATTTGGAGGCAGCCCATATAGGGAGGATTTTTAAATGTTTAATGTCTAGCATATAAATAATAAAGTGTTATTATTAATATCACTATCATTATTATTATGATGGAATAGGATGTCCCTATTTTCATTGGAGAAACGTTGGAGCGTATGTGTATGGTATTTCTTTTAACTTGGTTATGTCAGTTATGATGATGATTTGGTGATTAAGGTAAAGGTAAAGGTACCCCTGCCCGTACGGGCCAGTCTTGACAGACTCTGGGGTTGTGCGCCCATCTCACTTAAGAGGCCAGGGGCCAGCGCTGTCCGGAGACACTTCCAGGTCACGTGGCCAGAGTGACATCGCTGCTCTTACCAGCGGGAAGGTAAACGCCGTTTACCTTCCCGCTGGTAAGCGGTCCCTATTTATCTACTTGCACCCGGAGGTGCTTTCGAACTGCTAGGTTGGCAGGCGCTGGGACCGAGCAGCGGGAGCGCACCCCGCCGCAGGGATTCGAACCGCCGACCTTTCGATCGGCAAGTCCTAGGCGCTGAGGCTTTAACCCGATTAGGTGTTATAAAAAACGCAATTAAAAATTATACAAATATTTGTGTGTGTGTGTGTGTGTGTGTGTGTTCTCACATGAAAATGACAACACATTAGCACAAACGTGTCCAGCATTCAAGGAAGGGCCTGTACCCCAGAAGTGCCTGGTTTCAGCCTGTGGGCACTACATTGCCTACCCTGAGGAATGCGAGAGATTTCTTTTCCAAGCTGTGCTTGGCTCCATTTAATCATTCTCTCCCTATTCAGAATGTCAGGCATTCTTCAATGTTCACATATAACGCCGTGAACTGTTGCATTTCCATTAGGGAACGCTAATTCTTTCAGCCTCTAAAGGAAATGTTGACAGAGTCTGGCTTCTTCCCTTCATTTCTGGAAGATTACCGGTCATAAGTAGAGATGGAAAACCTCCTCACGACCGGAAGGCAGCCTGGCCTTCAATTTTATAATGATTGCGCTGCTAACTGGAGTTATACTGTTCCATACTTCTTTTTTTCTAATCTCTTCTGCCTGCAAATCACATAATCCACTTGGTACACAGAGAGAGGGACTGCTCTGTACTGCAAACGCTGGATCAAGATCCACTGGCAAATCTCAGAATGATTTGCAGCTGATCAGCAGGGATCCTGACTCCCAGCTGTTTAATAGCAGCAGCAACAAACGGAACATTTTATTCCTTCTAAATTATGCCCCAATGAAGCTCCTCCAGGTGTCCTTTTCGATTGTGCATTTCTGATCACTTGTGCTCATGATTCTATCAGGTTGGTCATACACGATCCCACTTTCAATAGTATTTGCACCTGCAAAGGTCTGGAGGTAGTCATACTGCTCCATTTCCCATTAGTACATAACCTATTGAAATTCCACAGCTTTTCCTACCACAAATGTTCTATTTTGGGTACTACTTTTGTTGTGCTGTAGCCCCTCCAGACATCAATAATGTAGTCGCACTAGGGAAGCATCCCAGGGGAAATCAAGGGGGGAAACCCCCCACTAATGCACTACTGACCCTATTCTCAGCATGTGTATTCTCAAGACCCTGTTCTAGAGAGCCAGCGTGGTGTAGTGGTTAAGAGTGGTGGACTCGTAATCTGGTGAACTGGGTTCGCTTCCCCACTCCTCCACATGCAGCTGCTGGGTGACCTTGGGCCAGTCACACTTCTCTGAAGTCTCTCAGCCTCACTCACCTCACAGAGTGTTTGTTTTGGGGGAGGAAGGGAAAGGAGATTGTTAGCCGCTTTGAGACTCCTTAGGGTAGTGAAAGGTGGGATATCAAGTCCAAAGGTGGGATATCATGTCCAAAGGTGGGGTATCAAGTCCAAACTCCTCTTCTTCTATGTGCACAAACTCAAAGCAAATGGTGCCTTTCTTCCCCATGAACTATGACTCCCTTTGGAGGGAAACGGTCATGTTCCTGATGCATCTTTGGAGGAAAAGAAGGGGTTAAACAGTCTCCTTTCTGAGGCCAATTCTCCGGAATGCTGCATGAGAGTCCAATCAAAACCTGCCTGTTTCTCATCACTGGGCCAGCCTTGTTTTCCAGACCCCGGCTGCAGTGATTGATAGAAGTGATAAGGAGACATTGAAATAACACACGCCTGCAAACACAAGCAGAAATGAAGCCGTTGGACATGTTACAAACGGAACAGGCAGACATGTGCTCTGAGCCAACCTGTTGTGTTTTCGAATACGATTTTGGATAAGCCTCTGTGACCTTTAACACGCACGCAGCTCAGAAAGGGGTTTGGGGAGCTGGTGGAGGCTGCAGCAAGCTCCCCGATTTGATCCTGGATTTCCATC
Source organism: Podarcis gaigeae (assembly GCF_964106915.1). Classification (NCBI taxonomy): domain Eukaryota; kingdom Metazoa; phylum Chordata; class Lepidosauria; order Squamata; family Lacertidae; genus Podarcis; species Podarcis gaigeae. Next base: position 89,768,359 of record NC_139681.1, on the reverse strand, counting down.
AAAAGAGAACAGGTCCCTATGAAGAGAGATGCACTGCCTCCCATTCAAACAGCAAAATGAGTCATCTCTTCATTTCAAAAGGAAGCCGGCTCCTCCAGAACCAGCCCCCCTGGAGAGTTTTGTGCTCCCAGCCCACATTCTCATGCGGCTTACAATGCAGTTACCAGAAACAACAGTCTGTTTGCTGAACGCATGAGAAGGCAGATCTGTCATCCCACCCATGTCTAACGATGTGTTTTATGCAAATAACTTCCACTGTTGTGAACTAATGGCAAGGGAGATGGGGAATCTTGAATGCAAAAAACGCACACAGCATCCAAGGCAATGCTGGTGCTTACAGTACAACTAAGGACACATTGGTGGGAGGGTGTCAACAACCCAATGATGGATGGTGGTGGCCCAGATCCAAGCGGTTATGCTAAGACGAAGCCTAATGCAAGAGAGGGGCTTACCTCTAAGCCAAGTCTGCACTGGACACAGCAAACCATATAATTGTCAAGGCAGTGGATTGGTCTATTGATATTGTCTGGTAAGTAAAGAACGGTAAAGCCCACCAATGTTATGGGTACAACCAAGGTAAGTGTGATGAAGTCCTGTCTAGGACCTCAAGAACTTCCTATATCCACATACAGAGGACTCTTTATGGGGCAGACTCACCTGTTCATCACACTAAGTCTTTTGACGCAGGTGGTGCAAGGGAGAGAGGGTGGAGCTCCTGCCAGAATGATGGGTTCTTGGTGAGGTGGGCGCAGAGATTGACCACAATGTAAATACAAATTTTACTTTCTTTTTTGTGGGGTGTGGAAAGAAGTACAGGAGGACCACTGGGATGGCTCAGTCAGTAGAGCATGAGACTATCTTGATCTCAGGATCATGGGTTTGAGCGCCACGTTGATCAAGAGATTCCTGCCTTGCAGGGAGTTGGACTTAGATGACCCTTAGTTCTTCTCAACTAGACTGATCTGTTCATACCTCCCTTCTGCTCATCTGGGCTGCATCAGCTATTGTAACCAAATTCTAGGGACATATTCCTTTCTGGGCAACATCCTGGGGGCCACACACAGCGATGACTGAAGCCAGAAGCAAAGTGGGCAGATCCACAAGTTTAAATTTCACCTTTATGCCTTTTATACAGTAGGGTGGTTTCTACCCTCACCCCCTCTCTATCTTCCATCCAGGAGAGCAAGAGGTTTGTGGTGAGTCTTGAGGGTAAGACAGAAACTTAGAGAGCTGAATTCAGTTTAATAATAATAATAATAATAATAATAATAATAATAATAATAATACTCCACCCATCTGGTTAGATTGCCCCAGCCACTCTGGGCAGCTTCCAACACATATAAAAACATAATAAAACACCAAACATTAATAGTAACAATCTGATCCAATACAAAAAGTCACAATAGCTTTAAAATAATCAGTTTATACAAAATAAAGCAATATTAAATAATTCATTAAAATCTAATAGTAAACAGTAAAATTAAACATAAGGAATAATAATTAAACACTTTTCACTTATCACAATAAAGTATTACTAATTACTCATACGTAGAGAATGACTAATCTATAACCAATAAAAATCACATCAAAATCACAATGTATAAAATACCACAAAACATACAAAAGGATCATACTGAGAAACAAGGACACACAACTTATAAAATTATTTATAATTTTGAGTAGCCCAAGATCACCCAAAGAGGGAGCTTCATGGCAGAGTGGACAATGGAACCCTGGTCTCCCGGGTCCAAGTCCAACACTCTAACCACTAAACCACACTAGCTCTCTCAGACATGCTGTCTCATCAAGTCCAAAGAAATGATTGCTACTATCCAAGGGTTTTGTCTTTCCTAGCAAGCAAACAAACCAGACATCCATTAAGGATAATTTCTCCCCCTCCTGCAGTTCATTTTCCTTCACCACCACCAAAAATCAATGCAAAGAGGTTACTTTGCCTCTCCTGTCTACCCTTTTTATAGCAAAAATAAAGCCTGTGGACCTTTTCCTTGTTATTTACCAGAGCAGTTGTGTTTTTTTAATGTGTCTTTTCCCACCTTTTAAATACATCAAAAGCAACTGGAGGAGATATTGTTAGCGACTCTGTTTTATTTTTAAAGGCACCAAACTGGTGGCAAGAATTCTAACTGACAGGCAGAACTTTCCAAAGCAGCAGGAGATGATTTCATACTCTTTTGTTTTTGTATTCGGCATTCATCTACCAAGCATTTCCATGAGTCAGGACCAATCCCTGCAGGTGGATCAGGTTATGAGCTCTCGGAAGAGGTTCTTTGATGAAGAGAATGCCTTTATCTTTATTTCTTAGGTTGCCTTGTGTAGCTGAGATGGGCCCTGGGTAACAGTATGAGCTGAGCTGGGAATCCAGCTGGTACCCAGGAGCAATGAAGCAGAAGAAAGAGCTGGAGGTCAAACCAGGAGACAGGACCAACAAATAATGAAGGATACCAGAGCTGAGGAAATGAGCAATTAAATAGGCCTGAGATGGTATGTTTGATGTTGTTGGGTCCAGTGATGGTGTTGTCTGGGTGTATGTGGAAGCAAAGTTGGCATCTGGGTTTATTGCAGGCTCTGGTCCCAGTGTCCATGTTAAGTCTGGTTGCTGTATTATTGTGGGTGAGGTGTCATTTAAGATTGGGTGGCTGTCTGTAGGCAATGAAAGGTCTTCCTCCTAGAGCTTGAGAAAGAGAACTGTCATTGTCCAGAAGAGGTTGTAAATCTCTGATGATGCCAACAAAACCAAACATACCATCTCAGGCCTATTTAATTGCTCATCTTCTAAGATTACATAGAGCTGAGGAAGACTGTGAGGCTCAACCAGAACAGGAAGTCTTTGATACTTCTTCCTGTCCGGGAGGATTCAGTGTCCTACCTGGGTTGACCTGGGTTGACAGTCTACAAGCATCAGAAGTTTGTAGTTCCATATTATTCATTTTCTTTTCATTTCTATACCGCTTTATAACAGTGGGGTTTTTTTCTGGGGGTACACAGGGATACATATACCCCTTAAAAATTTTGTGAATCTGAGTTTGGCTTCATTGAGGGGCAGTATTTCAATATAAGTAGGAAAATGAGAGTACCCCGAAACATTATTTTTTTTGGGGGGGGGGGAAATCACAGGCTTTATATTTTTAGGATGGGGGAAATCTCAAAGCTATTTGCAACCTGCATTAAACCATAAAGCAATCCAGAAGAAAAACATGACAGAAGAAAGTCAAATATAACATATATATTCAAAGCCAGCTAATTAACAGGAAACTAAAATGTTATCTTAAAGATTTCAAAATGAAATGTTACAAAGGATGTAGGTCAGCTACAGAATGCGCATTTAACATAGCAAACTTAACAAAAAAAGTCACATTAAATATTTCAAAAGAAAACATTATTAAGGGAAGTCAAATATAAAATGCACATTTCATACAGAATAATTAGCAAGAGGAGAATACACTCACACACATATCATAAACACAGACGGTACCTACTACCTTTGCTTGCAATCCTGCCAATGGTGGGAAACTCAGGCTACATGACCTGGGTCTGCATCAACAGCAGCCAAGATGGTCTCTGTCCTCTTCTACAGCCTCAGCTTTTGTAGCTGGAGTCAGTCAGGCCCTTCCCTCCTAGGTGGGTGGGAAAAGGCCTGCAGGAATCACAGCCAAGATAACTGTTTTTTGGACTGTTGTTAGACTGTTTTTAAAAGTTTTTGCAAAATGTTTTATTATTGACGTGTTTGCTACCCTGCACTCCTTCAGGAGTAAGGATGGGATATAAAATGAATTATTATTAGTACTATTAGTATTAGTATACTAATAGTCATCCCAGCAGCTGCATGTGGAGGCGCAGGGAAGCGAACCCGGTTCACCAGATTATGAGTCTACTGCTCTTAACCACTACACCACACTGGCTCTCCGAAAACAGTAAGATGTGTGGGGTCTAAATAGCAAAATTGTCATTATGGAATACAGTGGTACCTTGGGTTAAATACTTAATTCGTTCCGGAGGTCCATTCTTAACCTGAAACTATTCTTAACCTGAAGCACCACTTTAGCTAATGGGGCCTCCCTGCGGCTGCACCACCGCCACACGATTTCTGTTCTCATCCTGAAGCAAAGTTCTTAACCCGAGGTACTATTTCTGGGTTAGCAGAGTCTGTAACCTGAAGCTTATGTAACCTGAAGCGTATGTAACCCGAGGTACCACTGTAGGACGTCCCTACTTTCATCAGAGAAATGTTGGAGGGTATGTTCTTTATTTCTATACTAGATCAGGCTTCCTCAACACACTGGTTCCTCCAAATCAGTCCAACTTTTCATTCCAAGTGGGCTACAAGAGTACTTCAACACAGAACCTGTGAGCCACAAAATGTGTTGTCACATGTGGAATAGTTCAGTTGGGGACTGCAAGGCCAAAATTTGAGGGGGTGGCCCCAGCCTTCATGCTACCTTCCTAAAGCCAGACAAGTAAGGCACTAGGTTTTGGGAAGGACCACATGTGGCGTCCGGACCCCATGTTGGGCCATGCTGCTCCAGATGTTTCAGACTACAATTCCCAGCATTCCTGAGAAGTGGTTGTGTGGCCTCGGTTGATGGAAGCAGGAGCCCAATAACATTCCAAGGGCACCAGGTTGGGAAAGGCCGGATTGCACAGGGCAAACTCTTGACCCAAGTTAAACAATTGCTTCAGTCCATGCATGCAGAGTACTAAATAGGCTCTTCCTACTGTGGCAGACCCACTGACAGATAAAAACCTCCCTCAGGAGAACGTCTACAGACTGGGTAAATAAACTGTGAAGTGTCCGCTGGGGCCTGTGCCTCAGGATAGCTAAAGAAATGTTTTAAGAGAAAGCTGAAAATGTGATCTGTCTTTTTCGATTTGACCTTGGCATCTCACTGTCCTTGGCAAGTCAGCCCCGGCAGATAAAGCTGTTGCACATTGGAAATTGGGATTGATTTATTATGAAATTGATCTCACTTCCAGTCTCGGGCTGATGGTAAGGCATTAGTGATAATGATATTCGTTGCCTGAGCACTTTAAGCACACAGACACACTAAAGGATTTCCCAACAGTTCGTTTCTGGTGACAGTCTTTTCCAGACCTGTCATACAGGAGACATGATGACCCTCACGGCCACAGAAGTCTGTGGATTCTTATTCATGTTTGGGCTACTTCTAGTATGAAGTCCATTTCCCCAGAGATTCTTCGACATATGCTGCCTCAGGAAAAGGGCAGCTGCACGGGGCACCTGAAGGCAGAATGTTCCGGTGCGGAGTACTTCGTTTCAACTTTCCATCCAGCCGTACCCTCTCCTAGAATACTCCATTCACCTTCCTCACTGCTTTCTTTTTCTTCCAATAATTTTTTTATTAAGGCCTGAAAGAAAATGTACAAAGGTTAGTATCAAATATCCATTTTTTTACATCAGAGATAAAACCACAAACCAAAGGAAGGAAAAGAAAAAAGAAAAGAAGACAAAGGAAGAAAAAAGGAAAAAAGAGAACAGATTCTTTGTCTGTCAAGAGTATTCAAAACATCCACTCCACGATACCATTCAACAACTCCGCTTTCTATAAACCAATATTTTCTGCAGTCCTCAAACCCAGATATCTTAAGTTCATTTTCTTTTTTTATGCAAAAAGCCTATAAGGAGTTTCCAATCCTTAGTAATACCGACAATGTTTTTTCTCTGATTAGATATGTCAACTTTGCCATCTCAGCTAAGTCCAGTACAGTGGTGCCTTGGTTCTCTGTTCCAAAACCAAAGTGTTCTAAAACCAAGGCGTGCTTTCTCATAGAAAGTTTTGCAAAATGGATTAATCCATTCCAGACCTTTTTTTAAAAAAACAACCTAAAACAGCAATTTAACAGGAATTTTACCATCTAATGGTAAAACACTAGCTTCCAGGTTTGCAGTGTTGGGTTCCAGGTTTTTTGAGTATCAAGATGTCTGAGAACCAAGGTACCACTGTAAATTTAAAAACCGTTCCTCCATCATAGGTAATGATGAATCTTTCCATCTTTGTGCAGATAAAAGTCTCGCCGCTTTGACCTTCCCCATTGTCTTCTGTACTCCCACATGCCCAGTGTTATTTTTCTCCCTGGGGGTACTCAAGGGTACGCAGTAGCAGCACCCCTCTTTTTTGTTGTTAGAAAGTGTGGCACGTACTATAACAACTCCATGGTGAGTACCGACACCTATTTTTCTAGGAAAAAAGCACTGTCCGTGCTCTCCATTAGTCAGCCCGCATGACCACTGATCAGGCTTAGCCCTCATCAGGCTGTTTCGGGGTCTCTCCGCCTCCCTTATATTTTTTTTCTACAAGGATTTTTTTATATGTACTTCTGCAAAACTTTAGATTCCCCTTCAGCCTGCATATATGTACAGATTGTTCCATTTGGATATGTAAGGATCCAAATACTTGGAGAATGATGACACATCAATAGTCAGGGGTGTGTAAATCGCTAAGAAAGGTGAAAAGTCAGGGGTCTGGACTACAGGAAAAGGTGATTTTTATCCAGACCCCCAATTTTCTTTCTTTGGACCTGCTGGTCAGTGGGAAAGGTACACTGTGGTCCATGTAAGATTTGGCAGTGGGCTAGAAACAGCACATGTGGAGGTGGGGGTGCAGACTGCAGACTTCTGAACAAAATGTAGTGGAAGAAAGACAAGTTTCTTGGAGATTTTGCATACTGCCTGGAGAATGTGCCTATTTGCCTGGAGTGTGGCAGCGTGTAAATTCCCTGAGGCCTGCTGGGGATTATGCATAATGATTGACTGAGAATATACAACATTTAGTTGATATATGCACATTCCTCAAGACCTGTTGATTATGCTTAATGGCCCGAGAATGTACAGAATTCAGTCATTACATGCACATTCTTCATGAGCTGTTAGTGATACTGCATACTGACCGGGAAATGTTCACAATTTCCTCTTTATGACAACAACAACAACAACAACAACAACAACAACAACAACAACAACAATTTATTATTTATATCTGGCCCATCTGGCTGGGTTTCCCCAGCCACTCTGGGTGGCTTCCAACAAAACACTAAAATACAATAACCTATTAAACGTTAAAAGCTTCCCTAAACAGGGATGTCTTCTAAAAGTTTGGTAGTTATTTTTCTCTTTGACATCTGGTGGGAGGGCGTTCCACAGGGCGGGTGCCATTACCGAGAAGGCCCTCTGCCTGGTTCCCTGTAACTTGGCATCTTGCAGCGAGGGAACCGCCAAAAGGCCCTCGGTGCTGGACCTCTGTGTCCGGGCAGAACGATGGAGGTGGAGACGCTCCTGGATTGGGTGCACATTCTCCTTGGTCAATATGCACAATGGGTGGTTGTTATGCACATTAACCTCTCAAGTTATACTCCCCCTAATACATGCACACAGTTTTGGATCGTGACCAATGGACATTCATAGGTTTCCATCGCATGAGGCCTTTATGAGTTGTCAGAGAAAACTGTGTAGACCACATTGATGTAGCCTTTTGTTTTCCTGGATTCCTGAAGGCATAGACTTATCTGGCTGTATCGATTGTCCTGTTAATGTTATCTGATGAACAAGGGGCATCTTCAGCCCACAAGCTAATGCTGCCTTGTGTTAGTTTTAATTTGTGCACCTCCAAATTGAAAGCGATCTTTGCGCAAGCCCTTGCCTCAGCCTCTGCCACTTAGCAGCACACAGTGTAAATGGGAGACCTGTGCCATGTGCCTTCTCTGACGTTTCTTGCTGGAACCAGCTTGGCTGAAGCATCTGAGTATGCCTAACGCTGTTGTTGGAAATATGGATTGTACACAATCACAGTCATCTTAATTTTGGCTGTAGTTCCAAAGCTACCTGATAACTGGTTCACTGTTGTTCAAGTGGACCCTTTTATGGTGCAATTATCTTGCTGCAACAATGAGTGACAGGCTGAGATCCAAGCAGCCTTCATTTCATGGAGGATGTATCAATCAGTAGCCATGACAATAGATGCAATTTCCAGATTTAGAGGCAATATCCCTGCGATTATCAGATGCTGAAGATGAACAGCAGCAGATGATTCTTTCCAACTTGCTTTCAATGGCACTCTTGAAGTCTTTCCCTGGCATCCACGAAATCTCTAGGTGCCCTCTCTCACTGCCACCTTAGTCATGGAGTGGAGAAGGTTGCTCTTTTTCTCTTCCTTGAGAAGTACATACATGAAGCTGAATGAGGAAGTTGGAAGAGCAGTACTCTTTCCCAATGGGGAAGGACCATTTCTCAGTGGTAGAACACCTGTGGAATTTGCTGCCAAGGAGTGTGGTGGAGTCTCCTTCTTTGGAGGTCTTTAAGCAGAGGCTTGACAACCATATGTCAGGAGTGCTCTGATGGTGTTTCCTGCTTGGCAGGGGGTTGGACTCGATGGCCCTTGTGGTCTCTTCCAACTCTATGATTCTATGATTCTATGATTCTATGACCTGTCTTGAATGCAGAAGACCCCAAGTTAAATCCCTGGCAGCCTGTGTTGTTTGAGAGATAACATTTCTGTCTGGGACGGGGGAAAGTATCAGCCTTTGTTTTTCTGGGCTCAGAACTTCCTGTGTAGCCCAAAAGAGGAATTTGGCTTTTTGTTCTTGGCTTGTTGCCATTTTATCACTTAATTGATTTCCCCCTCCCTGGAGATTTCCTATTGCCATAGTAACTCTTATCAAATAGCTTCCCACAAACATCTCTGTCGCTTCTAGGGTGCCTTGACAGAAGACAACTCTGACTCTACATGGCTTAGCAGGGTAAAAGGTAGCTGGTTTTTCATCTCCTCCCTCCTTACAGGTTTCCTACTGTCAAGGTTAGATAGAACACATGTCTTCTTTTCTTTGAACAATCAGAATGGTTGACCCAGAGGTGAAGCAAGGTGGGAGCGGTGGGGGCAGGCCGCCCCGGGTGTCATTACCGAGGGGGGTGACATTCAGCATGCCGCCTGCCCCTGATTTCCACCTACGCCGATCCGTCGGGGAAGGGGTGGAGTTGCGCCGCTTTGCTGGTGGCCTTCCCCCTTCTCCCTTCGTTTTGACAGCCCTGCACCCCTGAGCTGCTGTAGGATGCATGCAGGCAGGCAGGCAGGGAGAGGAAGGAGGCAGGTGATCAAACAAGTGGAGGGTGACTGGAAGGAGAGAAGCAGAATCTCCCTCAACTCAGGACCCTGTAACCCTGTAACCCCCTGCTGTGAGTGGATCGCAGTCTCTTGGGAGTCCAAGTAGATTTCAATGCAGGGGGAGGGGTGCTATGCCACTGGATTGACCAGCTCAAGGAAGTGTGAAGACTCATGAGATCTGGCACAAGGAATATGGCAGTGAATCTGAGGCCCAGGGTCCAATTGTAGCCCTCCCCCCCATCGCTACCTGTCCCTCAGAATTTGCTCAAGGCCACTCTCCTCTTCCAAGCCATACCCCTCACAGGCCGTGCTCCACATCATAAATGTTTTTGCCTGGCTGGAATTTGCCCTTGAACCATAATATCGCCTTTTGGTTGCCTGGATGGAGTGGGTGCCTACCTGAAGGAGCATCTTCACCCCCATCGTTCAGCCCAGACACTGAGGTCCAGCTCTGAGGGCCTTCTGGTGGTTCCCTCTTAGTGAGAGGTGAGGTTACAGGGAGCCAGGCAGAGGGCCTTCTCGGTAGTGGTGCCCGCCCTGTGTAATGCCCTCCCATCAGATGCCAATGAGATGAGTAACTATACAACCTTTAGAAGACATCTAAAGGCAGCCCTGTATAGGAAAGTTTTAAATGTTTAATGTTTTATTATGTTTTTGTTGGAAGCTGCCCCGAGTGGCTGGGGCAACCCAGGCAGATGGGTACGGTACAAATAATAAAATTATTATCATTAGTAGTAGTAGTAGTAGTAGTAGTAAAATTTACTACATTAACTCTGGTGCCTGAACCTCTGGTGGTTGCCCAGAAGTGAAGGGTTTCCCATCCCCAGGGTAGGAAAATCAGCAACACAGCCTATCTGAGAGATCTAATGCCCAACAGGTAGTCCTAGTGCAGGGATGGATGGGGGACTTCTATACATGTTTGTTTTTCACCTCAGGCAGCAAAGCATCTCAGGCAAGCCTGGCCCCTAGCAAAACCACCATGCAGAGAGAATGGGCTGAGCTTGGCTTGGCGGTTCGCAAGCTGCGTGTGCCAGTTCCAGTCCATGGAACAATTGCTGAAAACTCTTTTAGCAGGGCGAAGGAAACATGGTGCTTCCCTGCCTCTTCGCACTCCTTATCCTTCTTTTTCTTCCTTTTTTTTAGCAGAAGCAAAAGAAGAAGAAAAAGTCAGCAAGGTTTTCTTCTCGAAAAGTCATTATTCAGCTTAAGAGAAAGGGAATGGAGTTGCCAAGTGCTTTGGTTCAGAAATAAGGAAAGGTGTTGGGGGGGGGGGGGAGCGGAATCATCAAATGCCAAAACACAGCAAATGTGATTACACAAAGCCAAGAAGACCATAATTAGATCATTACCATGGAAACAACCTAATTACACAGGGAAAGCAGGAAGGCCTGAGTTACAGATCTGAATGAACGTTTGCTGCTGTTCGACAGGGCAATTGCACTGTGCGGGCTCTTTGCCATCCTTTCTGTGTCCTTTGCTACAACTGAACTTCCTCCGGGAGCAAAGCATCTTGAATCTTGGAATCTTAGAATTTTAGAGTTGGAAGGGACCCTAAGGATCATCTAGTCCAACCCCCCTGCAATGAAGGAATATGCAGCTGTCCCATACGGGGATCGAACTTGTAGCCTTGGCATTATCAGCACCATGCTCTAACCAACTGAGCCGAATCAAATGTTGTTTAAACAGCATTGCCTTGTAGGATTCATCCCTGACCACTGGCCCTGCTAGCTAGGAATGATGGGAGTCGTAGTCCGTAGTACGTTTCCGAGCACAATTCAAAGTGCTGGTGTTGACCTTTAAAGCCCTAGACGACCTCGGTCCTGTATACCTGAAGGAGCGTCTTCTCCCCCATCGTTCAGCCCAGACACTGAGGTCCAGCGCCGAGGGCCTTCTGGTGGTTCCCTCATTGCAAGAAGTGAGGTTACAGGGAACCAGACAGAGGGCCATCTTGGTAGTGGTGCCCACCCTGTGGAACACCCTGCCTTCAGATGTGAAGGAAATAAGCAGCTATCCTATCTTCAAAAGACATCTAAAGGCAGCCCTGTTCAGGGAAGTTTTTAATACTTAATGCTGTATTGTTTTTAACACTTGATTGGGAGCCGCCCAGAGTGGCTGGGGAAACTCAGCCAGATGGGTGGGGTATAAATAATAAATTATTATTATTATTATTATAAAAACAGCTGGAGACCAAAGTTTGGGAAACCGTGTTCTAGTCTATGTTGCTCATCCACAGAGCCCTTCTTTGGGGAGAATGGAGTACATAATTTCTGTGACCTTCGTCAGTAAACAAGAAGGTCTCTGTGCCTTATAGTCGTTGGCCGCTGCATGTACACATGGCAAAACAGGCACAAATGCATGCACAGCACATTCGTGGAATGATGCCTGCAAAGGTTACATGTGGTTTTCCCACACTGTACTGGCATGCCCAGGGGAAAACTTTTGCCCATGTTCAGGCAGATCAAGCTGACAACCTATAGCAACTGTAGCTTGTTCAGACAGTATCCTGCAGCTCGTTTGAAATTGAGGTGTATTTTTAGCATAGCATTGTTGGTCATTTGTAGGGTGTATGTGGAAAGTAGGACAGGGAGTATTCAGAACTCGGACTGTGTGGACAGATTTTGCATACAGAGCGAAATGGGAGTATTCAGGCTTCTGATAGCTCCGTGGAAAAGCTGGAAGTCAGGTTTGGCCAGGGATATTCTGTACAGAATGCAAAATCTGCATGCAAACCGACTTGTTTTGCAGGGTGGGGTGGGGTGGGTAAGACGATCTCAGCCCCACTTAATAGTGCATTTTCTATCCTCTGCACTATTATATCACCTGCACTTGCTGAAACAGACAAAGGACTCAGTAGCCTAGCATTGTGCAGCTGAACTAGCTAGTCTTGGGGTTATCCATGTGGTACCCAAGAGCGTTATGATGTTCTAAAGGTCTTTCCGCATGGCCACAAATGTATGGTGCAGATGGGACCTTAGATTTGTCTTAGATGGTTTAATTGATATTTATTTATTTATTTATTTATTTATTTATTTATTTATTTATTTATTTATCTATCTATCTCTCTCTCTCTCCCTCAGTTTACAAAATTATTGATACTTATTCAGAGATTTACCCCCCAAAACCCATACCCATTACAAAAGTATATTTTTATAATATACGGGTGTTAAACTGCTATTTAATCTAAATAAGAAGAAAGGCAGAAAGGAGAAAAAGACAAGAAAAGGAGAGCGAAAGCAAGAGAAGAGAAAGAGAGAGAAAAGATTAGAGAAAAATAAAGAAGAATAAGAGGACTTCTGGCTCTCTGTCCTGCAGCTAAATATAGTATTCACTCCTTAGGACCCAGCCATTCTATCTACTATAAACCACTGTTTTTTCAATCTTCAAATCCAGCTATTACAAGTTCATTTTCTCTTCCACGCAAAAAGTACATAACAAATTTCCAGTTCTTAATAAATGTCAGTCATGGTTTTTCTCTAATTAAACATGTTAAATTTGCCATCTCAACGAAGTCCAGGCATTCTTCCAAAGTGGGTAAGGCTGTATCTTGATTTTATCTTTATTTCTAATTATGGCTTTATGTATATTTGTTTTTAATTGGTTTGCTTATTTTAAGTTGTGAACCACCCTGAGGTTTAGGGATGAAGGGCAGCATACAAATCAATATTAATAATAATTCTTTTTTATTTTATTCATGCTTTGTAAAGAATAGGACTTGTACACCACTTGGAGAAGTTGTTGAGCAACTGGTTTATACATGCTCAAAATAACAAACTAGCCTATTAATTCCATTGCCAGCTACCCAGCCCCAGTGAAGCTGAGGGAGACAGCCATGACTCCACTTAGCCTCCCAGCGAGTTGAAGGCTGAAACATAAAAGAAACCTCTTCACAAAAGAGAGAGGAGAGGCTGCGGTCAAAAACTGATGAAGAATAAGAAGCAAGTACACCAAATGAAAGAGCTCCTTTGACATGCTCTCCTTTTAAAATATCCTCTGTTGCTTCCATCTCCAGGCATGACTTCCAAGCAGTAACGTCTGAGCATCATATTCGGTAATATGTTCCACATTGATTTTCTCCCGTATTCTCTGCTGACTGTACACTTTGCAGAAAGCATTGACCCCAAAGTCAAGGTTAAGTCCATGTTCCCTGAATCAACAAAGCAGAGGGAGGAGGCTGGAAGAGAGGGCGCATTTATGCAATGAAATAATCAAGAAAGTATGCGAACAAAAAGTTATCTACACAGGCCATTGTTAAGGGGGGGATACGTGTATTCAGTGTTTGTGTGTGTGTGTGTGTGTGTGTGTGTACTAGAGCAAAATTATAGTTTTGACCAGACCTGAGTACTGACACATTGAAAAACCAGAAATTGCAGAGAGGCAGTAAATAAACTTTAAATTTTGACAGTCTTTTTTAAAATACCTTTTCTTTTGTCATGCAACATTCCATCAAAAACAGCAGCCAATTGCCAAAGGACCAAACTAGACGAAATGTTAAATGTGTGTATATATATGTGTGTGTGTGTGTGTGTGCATTCATTATATTTTGTTCTCACTTTGCAAAGAGCAGTTGTGGGGTGGGGAGAGATCAGGATAGGAACCATGTCATGCAAGGAAATAAAATACCGTAAATTTCGCTCTATAACACGCAGATTTTTTCTCCTAAAAAGGAAGGGGAAATGTCTGTGCGTGTTATAGAGCAAATGTGTGGTCCCTGGAGCCGAAAAATCAAGCAAAAATCAAATCGCGGGGCTGCACGCTGCACGGAGAAGCGAAACTTGAAAAGAGGAAGCGGCTGCTTTCCTGCATTCTGCCTCAGGGTCTTACTGCCCACCCTCCTCTGTTTCCTTGCTGTGTTTGCTGAAACGGAACAAAGAGCAGGGAAAGCCCCTCCCCTCCAGGCAAGCTCCGGTGCTGCTGGGGGAGAGGGAGAGAGAGGGGGGGAGGGAGCGAGGGAGGGAGGGAGGGAGAGAGAGAGAGAGAGAGAGAGAGAGAGAGAGAGAGAGAGATGGCTGGCTGGCTTGGGTGGGGGAAAACTTTTGCCTTCCTTTCCTCCCTACCCCTCTCCTGCATTCTTAGCCAGCTGCTTCTCTGCACACCCCTCTCCTGCTCCTTGTCCCTTCTGTGTTTTTCCTTCCCTCCCCACTTAAAATGTGGTTACAAAGCATAGATCCTCCGGATCTTTGCATTGGGTCACCCCAAATTCACCATCAGATCACATAGCATGTCCATGGCTACAGCCTGCCCCCCCAAAATCACACACCCACTGTTGCCTGGGGCTGCAATGGTGCAAAAATGTGGTTAAAAAGCATGGATCCACATGGATCCTCAGAATCTTTGCATTGGGTCAGCCCAAATTCACCATCAGAGCACATAGCATGTCCATGGCTACAGCCTGCCCCCCCAAAATCACGCACCCACTGTTGCCTGGGGCTGCAATGGTGCAAAAACGTGGTTACAAAACATGGATCCACATGGATCCTCAGGATTTTTGCATTGGGTCACCCCAAATTCACCATCAGATCACATGTCTGTGGCCACAGCATGAAGCACAAAAATGATACATCCACTGTTTCATTCAGAATGTTTTTTTCCCTTGTTTTCCTCCTCTAAAAATGATGTGCGTGTTATGGTCAGGTGCGTGTTATAGAGCGAAAAATACGGTAGTTATATTATGCTTTGTAAAATCACAAAATTATGTTGGTATTTTTTATTTTCCTTGTTTGATGATAGTTACCTTTTAAAATACATTCAGTAATGAGTTAAAACAAATAATTATTACGGTAGTAAAAGAGGCGGCGCGAGTAGTTTTGCTCGGTGCGTGCGACTGGCCCAGCCCCTCTTTCCTTTTCCTCTCTTCTGCTCTCCCGCCGGACGCCTGAGGGAGAGTTACTTAGCGGTTCTGAGGAGCCGCTGTTGTTTCGGCAGAGGAAAAACCGCCGCCCGCGAACCGCCGAGCTGCCTCTCTCTTTCCAGCCTCTCTCTGTCTCTCTCTCGCGCGCGCTATGGCCAAGGAGGAGGAGAAGCCCTTCAGCCAGTCTATGGCCGAGTGGCGGAGGTTCATCTACAACCCCAACAGCGGCGAGGTCCTGGGGCGAACGGCCAAGAGCTGGGGTGAGGAGGGCGAGCGAGCGCGCGCGCGCGGGGAAGGGAGGGGAGGGGGCGGCCGGCACGAGGGGCGGTGGGAGGCGAGGCGCGGCGGGCACTTGCCTTGCCCACCACGCACCTCTCTCCTTCTCGGTCTCTCTCCCTCCCTCAGCTGGCGAGGGGGCCACAAGGCGGGGGGCAGCAGCAGCAACGGGCCGGGAGCGGATCTTATAAAACTTCCCGGGGCAGGACCCCAGTATGGGCCCCCCCAATATTTTTTATAAGTCGGCGCCCCTGCCATGGCTACAGCCTGCACCAAAAAAATCACGCACCCACTGTTGCCTGGGGCTGCAATGGTGCAAAAATGTGGTTAAAAAGCATGGATCCACAGGGATTCTCAGGATCCTTGCATTGGGTCACCCCAAATTCACCATCAGATCACATAGCATGTCCATGGCTACAGCCTGCCCCCCCAAAATCACGCACCCACTGTTGCCTGGGGCTGCAATGGTGCAAAAACGTGGTTAAAAAGCATAGATCCACAGGGATTCTCAGGATCTTTGCATTGGGTCACCCCAAATTCAACATCAGATCACATAGCATGTCCATGGCTACAGCCTGCACCAAAAAAATCACGCACCCACTGTTGCCTGGGGCTGCAATGGTGCAAAAACGTGGTTACAGAGCATGGATCCACAGGGATTCTCAGGATCTTTGCATTGGGTCACCCCAAATTCACCATCAGATCACATGTCTGTGGCCACAGCATGAAGCCCAAAAATGATACATCCACTGTTTCATTCAGAATGTTTTTTCCCTTGTTTTCCTCCTCTAAAAACAATGTGCGTGTTATGGTCAGGTGCGTGTTATAGAGCGAAAAATACGGTAGCCTAAATGAAAACTATATCTCATATGCATACTCATACTGCTAATTGCTCCAGGAAGGAAGATCCCATTAGCAGCAATGCACAAGAAGAATTCGTTCACCTACACCCCAAAATAGATAAAGAACAATGAACTGACTTACATTGTCCGAATGGGCAAGTTGCAGTGCAGTTTCTATCCTGCTATGGTTTGGCAATGCAGAAGTTGTCTTCTGGATGGGAGCTGCTGTGATGTTGGCCTGGAAACTGGAGCTAGTGAACAGTGCAGGGGTCATTACACACATTGGCGCAAACTATCACCATCAGCTGTTGCTGAAAGAATTGCATGGGCTGCCAATTTACTAGTTATAGCTATAGCTTAGGGCCCCACTCTCTTAGCGGCCCCCAAAAAAATTAAAGGGAAAAAACCTAGATGTACATTTCCAAAATATAAAATAAAAAAAACAAATGCAATAAAACCTACATACAGCAACAGTGTTTTGTGCTGTGTAGGCTCCTATGATGTAAGTAATGGCCCCCGCCTGCTAGCCTGCTCTAAAATATCACTGGTTTGCTCATTTCTATATCAATTACTTTGATAAAATACATATTTTGTTGTGTGCAAATGGCTTTAGATATGTTAGGTCCATAAATTACCAAATAGCATATATTCAACACAAAAAACAGTGACAATTTGTTGCTGACAAAGGACAGCTGGACATATAAAAGGCCCATTACCTTCAGTAGCTGAGGACCTCATCAAACCTGAATCTGGCCCTGGGGTTGGCATATCTTGAAGAGGAAAAAAGAGGGCACATTTGCTAAGTTCTAACTATGGATTGCTATGACAACTCTACCCATGAAAACGAGGACATGTCCTGGAAAAAGAGGGCATATGGCAATGCTGGCACTGACTCTCTCCAGTAGGGGGCCTTCTAAAGATACCATCCAATTGGGAGGTCTATTTTGTATGACGTAGGAATCAGGCTTTTAATGTGGCAGCATCTACCCTTAGGAACTCCTTCCTGTTGCATATCAGGCAGGTGCCATCCTTATTGTAATTTTGGTTGCTGTTGAAGACCATCCTTTTATAATGGAAGAAATCCAGTCTGTATTAGATTTTCCACTGTTTTTATAGAAGAAATTGTTTCATCTGTGTTTTTACTGCTGTTGTTTTTTTATTGTTAAGTTGTGTTGAGATGTTTTATAGGAAGCAGGTTTTGACATAAAGGGAATGAAGAAGCAAGTACATTCTATGACTTTTATCCTAGGCTCCTAATCTCAGCTATACCAGAATTTCTTGCATTCAAAAATGTAGTGGTTATGCCTAAGTTATCTCCTGCTTGGACTACTGCAATGCGCTCTATGTGGGGCTACCTTTGAAGGTGACTCGGAAACTACAACTAATCCAGAATGCAGCAGCTAGACTGGTGATTGGGAGTGGCTGTGGATACCATATAACACTGGTCCTGAAAGATCTTCATTGGCTCCCAGTATGTTTCCGAGCACAATTCAAAGTGTTGGTGCTGACCTTGAAAGCCCTTGGTCCTGTATACCTGAAGGAGCGTCTCCACCCCCATCATCCAGCCTGGACACTGAGTTCCAGCATTGAGGGCCTTCTGGCGGTTCCCTCACTGCGAGAAGTGAGGATACAGGAAACCAGGCAGAGGGCCTTCTCAGTAGTGGCGCCCACCCTGTGGAACACCCTCCCAGCAGATGTCAAGGAAATAAACAACTATTTTACTTTTAAAAGACAACTGAAGGCAGCCCTGTTTAGGGAAGTTTTTAATGTATTGTTTTTCACATTCGGTTGGAAGCCGCCCGGAGGGGCTGGGGAAACTCAGGCAGATGGGCAGGGTATAAATAATAAATTATGATTATATTATTATATAAATTATAGTCAGGACTTTTTTCAGCTGGAACTCACCGGAATTCAGTTCCAGCACCTCTCAGGTGGGGACCATTGTCATTCTAAGAGAACAAAAGAGGCGTTCATGGTGAGTTATGGCACCTCTCTTTCTAGAAAAATAGCACTGGTCATAGTCATTCTTCCAGGATTGTTAATTGGAGCTAACAGTCCTTGCCTTCTTCCCCAACAAGGATTTCCCAGATGTTTAAACCACACGCCCTTTGAAGATTAATTAGGGTTATTTCATAGACTCATGTTCTCTATGGAACTATGACTCCCAATAGACAGAGAAGATGTCCCTGCTGTTGTTTACACAGTCACCTGCTGGGGTGAAGGGCAGGTGAGTTAGAAGTTCCTAAGCTAGCCAGGAATTGACAACTCTTATTCAGGTCACTAAAAATGTTGATTCGGCCACTGAACGTATTAACAGTAATTGGTTTTAAAAGCCTCTACCAGAACAGGTTTTGAGGTATCTCAGTGGTCATGGGAAGCAGACACTTTGCCTATGAAACTACTACGAACAAGCTACCATTCATAAATCATAGAGGTTGTGATTTGTGAATAGACCCGTTTCTCCAGTCTGTCCAATTTTAAGTGCCAAAATTAATATCTAGTCTGTTGGAAGGAGAGTTTACAGACTACTGACACTGTCTGAAAAGAAGAAGAAAGCAACCATCAAGTACTCTCTTGAAAAACCACTGCCAATGACTATTTCTAAACATCACAAAACCAGCAAGGGAACTCTAGAAGGACTCACCATATGTTGCCATTTTTATTTTTATTTTAGTTTTTTGCAGAGTCTACACTTGTGGGCAGAGCCATTGTGGGAAAGAATGGACAGCATTATAGTAACAGCCAGACATTGCAGGCAGGGAATATGGCTTCAGTGCTAAAAGATGACAACTATGATAATGTAGATTATTATTGATCTAAATAGCGCCTACATTTCAGTGCTGTGCCATTATTATTATTATTATTATTATTATTATTATTATTATGCCTGTGGTATTGCAGTCTGGAAAAGCAGGAAAAAGGAAGGAATTTTAACCAAGATAGAAAAAAAGTAAAGGTACCCCTGACCGTTAGGTCCAGTCGCAGACGACTCTGGGGTTGCGCACTCATCTTGCTCTATAGGCCGAGGGAGCCAGCGTTTGTCTGCAGACAGCTTCAGGGTCATGTGGCCAGCATGACTAAGCTGCTTCTGTTGAACCAGACCAGCGCATGGAAACGCCATTTACCTTCCAGCCAGAGTGGTACCTATTTATCTACTTGCACTTTGACATGCTTTCGAACTGCTAGGTTGGCAGGAGCAGGGACCGAGCAACGGGAGCTCACCCCATTGCGGGGATTTGAACCACCGACCTTCTGATCAGCAAACCCTAGGCTCTGTGGTTTAGACCACAGCGCCACATGGGTGAAAAGATGAGTTTTCAAATTATGAACATTGTGAATTCTAGGCAGAACAGAATTCTGTAGAAAAGAAGCCAAATAGAGATGAATAAACAGAAGATGTGACAGGGAGGGAGTACCTATGGCCTTCCAGTTGCCAGAAACATAGGCTATCTAGAAAAATACCCACAGGGAGGTAGAACCAGTAGTGGCTCCCCACAGTGGGAGCCAGTGTGGTGTAGTGGTTAAGAGTGGTAGACTTGTAATCTGGTGAACCGGGTTCACTTCCCCTCTCCTCCACATGCAGCTGCTGGGTGACCTTGGGCCAGTCACACTTCTCTGAAGTCTCTCAGCCCCACTCACCTCACAGAGTGTTTGTTGAAGGGAAAGGAGAATGTTAGTCGCTTTGAGACTCCTTCGGGTAGTGATGAAGTGGGATATCAAATCAAAACTCTTCTTCACAGAATATACAACTGGGAGCAATCTTGGTTTGCTTCTGTGAATTGTAGGAAAAAGCCCAGCTTTCCTATCTTGGCCTCATCCACACTTGCCCCGTGATTTCTAGTCATGGATTCAAGAGATTTGGGGGGGGGGGGTTGTCCTGCTGCCAAAAGTCAATATGCAGAAAACCCAACTGACATTTGTGGGACAAAAAAAGAACCCATGACTAGGAATTATGCAACAAATGGAAGCGGGGATGAACCCTCTCTCGCAGCATCAATGACTCTGTTGTGTTTACACTAGAGACTGGTAACAGGTGACTCTTCAAATGTTGTCGGACTACAAATGCCGTCATCCGTGTTTCTTCAGACAAACTCCAAGAAAGGCATCCAAATTTCTGGTATCTTGTGTATATCAAAACCCAAAGTCTGAACCACCTGAAGCTCAGTTGAGAAAAACATTCCAGATGCTATTTCTGAATCTTGTCTACTCTGGAAATCTTATGGCTCATATTTTTACACCACCCTGATAGGTGTGGAAAAACCAACCCATTTCCCCTAAACTTTCCTCTTGCTCTTCTTTCTGTTGCTGTTCCCAACAGGACGTGTTCTCTCTCTCTTAAAGAGAGAATATGCCTGGAATGTTTTCGTTTCACTTTATCGCTTATGAAACCAGCGAAGATTTAATACCTTAGACAGATTCTTGTGATGGGTAGGAGAATTTCTGGGCTATATTTGGCTCTGTACATTTTTCTTTTTCAGACTGTTAACTCCAAGCACAGAAGAGAGTTCAACATTCAAGGGAGTGGCATGCAATCCTTGCTCCACTTGTAACCACAGTCATCTTGCCGTAGGCCTTAGAATAATAATAGGAATGGAAATTATTCAGTGGCTCATGATTTCCCAAGGAAAAGAAATCTCTTTAGCAGCAGCGTGCCACTGAGTCATTGCGGTCGGCCTACAAGGTCAGGGTTGCAGAGCTGTCTTTGCCATTCCTACCACTGAGTAGCAATCGAAGCCTGGGGTATTAGGAAAGAATGGGAAAAAAGCATGGCTGGCTACTAGTATATGCAAGCGGTACTGACATTGCACTTCAGATGACCCCAAGGCCAGCTGACTGTCTGTGGAACCCCCTGCTGAGATGAGTTTCAACTTCTTTGCTCATTACTGTCGCAAATGGAATGGGTTGTCAACAACTCTTAGGAGCAGACCAGCTCTGGGCTCCAAGGCACAAAGGCAACTGTCTGGTTCAGCATCCCAGAAATTGGTATCTAATGAAGAGTTTGATATCAGGCTTGCCCTCAGTGTCCTGCCTAAGGCAAAATTCAAAGTGAATTTGAGTGTTTTTCCTCAGGAAAAAAAAATGTCTGGGGAAATTTGAGGAAGCCCCCCAAAAGAGCATAAATCTGTACTGCTTGCAAATTGACTGTGATGTTTGAAACCATTTATTTTTTAACAAATGCCCCAAATCCCCTTCTGGAAACATTCGTCTGTTTTAACAAAAGCCTAGTAGGCACGTTGTCACCCATCAACTGAGTGCTCAAAAACCTAAGTGACTTACACCTCAAATATCTAAAAGACAAATCTCCTTCCCTGCAGACCTTCTTGAGTGTTAAGCTCTTGGAAGTTCCACCACCCTCTGAAGTTTGGGGAGATGATGTGGTGGTCCAAGAGACGACTTTCTCTGTGGCAGTCGCTAAGCGCTAAGCTGTGGAATTCCCTCCTTGCAGAGGTGCATGTGGCATTTTCATTGTATAGCTTTTGTGACATGAGCCAGTATGGTATACTGGTTAGAACACTGGACTAGAAGCTAGGAGATCAAGGTTCTCAGCCATGAAGCTGTCTCTTCTTTCAGCCTAACCCACCACAAAAGGTTGTTAGGAGAATGAGACGGAGAGGGGCAGAACCATGTATGCCATCTTTCCTGGAGGAAAGGTAGGGTGTAAATATAATAAGATAATAATACCCTCCAACAAGTTACCGCAGAAAACCGGGATGCACATCTTCCAGGATGTTCTCCTGCATGAGTCATGTGAACTGTGTGAGATCACAGCACCCCCAAAATGCATGGCTTTAGACACTGCAATCCCATGCAAGATCACACCCTGAACGTGAGAGCACAGTCTCTGTCAGGCTTTGGGGAAATCGGATCCCTCTCCAGGTGGCAGTAAATAAACAGATCAAACGGAAGGAGCGTTCTTACCAGATAAGCTCTTTAATAATCACAGCAAGAGACAAAGGAATGCATATCTCTCTAAAAAATGGTGTTACTCCCAGTAAAGGTTTACCTCCTCCATCCCCATTAATCTACATCACTCCTACACAGTGGCGTAGCATGGGTTGTCAGCACCCAGGGCAAGGCAAGTAATTTGTGCCCCCTAACCCATGGATTTGCGCCCCCTAACCCTAACCCCAGATGTTGCGCCCGGTGCGGCCGGGCCCCCCCCCCTGCACCCCCCACGCTACGCCACTGCTCCTACATCGGGTAATCTGAGCTTGTTGTACTTGCGCTTACTGTTCTATCACTTTCCAATTCCATCTAGTCTTGGGCGAAGGTGGGTCAGAAATGTTGTCCAAGGACACTGAATCTGCAAGCTGTCTCTCTCCTGGTGTTTCCTCTTCTAGCTGTTCCTCACCCAGTATCTCCCAGCTTTCCCCCTCTGGCCTATGCCCCTCTGCAAACCACTGTTCTAAATCAATTCTGTCCTCCTGCCCTTGGGAAGGTTAAGAAAAAAGTGGTGCGTGGCTCCCACTATTGCTCCTCAGTCCAATCCCTGACAGTACCACAAAATGGTATGCCATGATTTAATCATGACAGTTGAAGGGTACAGTGGTACCTCTGGTTGTGAACAGGATCCATTCTGGAGCCCTATTCACAGCCTGAAAGGAACGCAACCCACGTCTGCACATCTGCGTAAACATGGGTTGCGATTCACTGCTTCTGCACATGCGCATGACGTCATTTTGCACGTCTGCGCATCCGCGAGTGGCAAAACCCAGAAGTAACCCTTTCTGGTACTTCTGGGTCACTGCGGGATGCAACCTGAAAAGATGTAACCTGAACCGAATGCAGCAAGAGGTATGATTGTATGTAGTTATTGAAGAAGTGGTACCTTGGGTTACAAACACTTCAGGTTACAGACTCTGCTAACCCGGAAGTAGTACCTTGGGTTAAGAACTTTACCTCAGGATGAGAACAGAAATCACACGGCGGTGGCGCAGTGACAAAGCTAGGCTCCATTAGCTAAAGTGGTACCTCAGGTTAAGAGTGGTTTCAGGTTAAGAACGGCCCTCCGGAACGAATTAAGTTCGTAATCAGAGGTACCACTGTATCTGTACCCTCGACTTTAACAGAGTGCTATTGCACTCATGTCCAGTTTGCAGGCTTCCCACAGATGTGTGTCTTCAGTGGTCAGCCACTGTGAGAACAGGAGCCTGGACGAGATGGGTCATTGGCCTGATCCATCACCTAATGTTCTTATGAAACCTGATATATTTGTTTATAAAAATATTTATATTGTTATTATTATTAACAATAAATTAAAGTGGTTTACAACACTCATAAATAAATCTGTACTGTAAAATAGAATGCCAAAAAAATAAAACCAGAGATCAATGAAGTATGTCTGTTCAAGTTGTGATCCTTGCATCGCAGGGGGTTGGACTAGATGACCCTCAGGGTCCCTTCCAGCTCTATAGTTCTATTATTCTGTTATGGAAAGGCAGTTTCTTAATTGCCAACATAATTTTGGAAGCATAGGCCTGTTCTGCTTGTAAATTATTTTAACTGATTTTAATCTTGTATTTTTATATTGTCATAACTTAGCTTCTGACTTTACGGTGAAGGGCAAGTAAGAAATCCAAGAAATAAATTATGCAGGGAAAATTAATTACATGAGGAAATAAACAGTTTGGGCCATGTGGTATTGGAACCACGCTTCCTGTTTGATTAAAGTTTTTTATTTGTTACTAAAAACAACAGCAACCCAACAACCTCGAGACACCACAGCAAAGGAGGACACAAAAAATAGGAGATATAATTAGTCCTTGGAAATTCAATACAATCTGTTCCTGTTAATTCTGCCTGTAACAGCCTAGGAGTGAATAGTGCAGGGCGTGACAAGTCCTTCTTTGTTCTTATCAACTCCAACTGAACTTTGCAAGAAAATATGTCTAGGGGTCATATCACTGCCAAAGCACACGGTTATAAATTAACCAGGTCTGTTTTATAATAATATGAAAAGCCTGTAGGAATAACACAAATGAATCACAGGAAAGAGTGAGTGCCAGGTGTGATAGAGGTCAGGCTGTTTCATAGCAGCAAAGGGCAATTGGCCTCATCTGTGGCCATTTTGCATCGCCGGAGCCAGCAACATTTTGCTCGTTGCAAGTCATGAGATCAAAATTTGACCAAGTACTGAAATTCATTGCACACACAGTATTAAAACACACACACATTTAGATGATGATGAGATTTGGATTGGACATTTAGATGAATGGTATGATTGCAATGGTGGCAGACAGTGGAATTGGTTGAACATATGACGCAGATGATGAGTCTGACCACTGGTTTGTCCAGGCCAATGTTGGTTCGGCTTTCATTCATTCCATCACAAACACTCTGAGGAACAGGATTCCAGTCACTATTTTATTTACCAAGAATGCCCCAGACATTCCATGTACAAGGCTAGTTTCAATAATAATAATAATAATAATAATAATAATAATAATAATAATAAATTATACCCTGCCCATCTGGCTGGGTTTCCCCAGCCACTCTGGGCAGCTCCCAACAGAATATTAAAAACACGATAAAGCATCAAACATTAAAACTTCCCTAAACGGGGCTGCCTTTAGATGTCCTCTACAGACACAGTCGCCGACCCCTCTCTATCCTCCATTCAGCCAAGCAAGAGTCCGAGTGCAAGGACACTTTCCAGTCAGGCAAAAACACCCAAAGGCCAAGGCAGCGCCAGTGAGGGGTTGCGGCCTGGGGAGAGTTCCAAGGGCCAGATAGAAAGGCCCAGAGGGCCACATTTCGCCCCCTGGCCTGAGGTTCCCCACTCCTACCATATTCCATGCCTGTTGTGATATTTAACAGTTTTTAAGCTGACAATTGTTTTTGTACAGTTGTTTTCAGTGTTTTCATTTGTTACAGTGATTGTATTTTTATTATGCTCTATGACACCCTGTGCTCATTTGGGAGGAGGGGCGGAGCAGAAACGAAATAAATGCATATAGAAATATAACTCCTTACCAGTGTTCGAAACTCCCCTTGTTCTGGGCGCCTTTTGTGACAGGGAATTTCTTTCGTGCGAGAAGTTTCTGAGCTCTGGGAGTAGTACTGCGCCTAAGATTTCAGATCAAAACTGCCACTGCTGGGAGAAAAGGAGGACCTTTTCCTGCCCTCCCACTTCCAGCTACTCTCTGAGAACTGGAGAAGGGACCTTCATAAGAATACAGTGGTACCTCGGGTTACAAACACCTTGGGTTACAAACACTTCGAGATATACACTCCACTAACCGGGAAGTGGGACGCGGGTGGCGTTGTGGTCTAAACACATAGCCTAGGGCTTGCCAATCAGAAGGTCGGCAGTTCAAATCCCCGTGGCGGAGTGAGCTCCCGTTGCTCGGTCCCTGCTCCTGCCAACCTAGCAGTTCGAAAGCACATCAAAGTGCAAGTAGATAAATAGGTACCACTCCGGCGGGAAGGTAAACAGCGTTTCTGTGCGCTGCTGTGGTTGGCCAGAAGCAGCTTAGTCATGCTGGCCACATGACCCGGAAGCTGTACGCCGGCTCCCTCAGCCAGTAAAGCAAGATGAACGCTGCAACCGCAGAGTCGTCCCCAACTGGACCTAACGGTCAGAGGTCCCTTTACCTTTAACTGGGAAGTAGTACCTCAGGTTAAGAACTTTACCTCACGATGAGAACAGAAATAGTGCAGCGGCGGTGCAGTGGCAGCAGGAGGCTCCATTAGCTAAAGTAGTACCTCAGGTCAATAACAGTTTCAGGTTAAGAACGGACCTCCAGAACGAATTAATTTCATAATCAGAGGTACCACTGTATCAGGGGAGCAGGCAGGGGAAGTATGGCTTTGTTTTTTGCAGTCTTCAGATGAGGACTAGACCATATGAAAAATGAATATAAGATTTTAGCTGCAGTCCATTCGTTTTCAGCTTTGTATTATTCTTACAAAAAAAAGCACCTAGACATTCCGTTGTAGCGCCCACAATCTAGGTTTAAAGGTGCCCTTTAGCTCCTAGCTTTCATATCACAGTTTCTAAAACTGGTCCTCACCCCAGACATTACTTCTTCAGGGATCACTGGATGGAATAACGTTTTTAACCGTAACTGTTTTTACATTTTTAAAAAAACTGTAATTCCTTTTGGAATACTTTAATTTGTTTTTCTTTTTAAATTGTTTGCCACCCTGGACTTCTTCTGGAATGAGTCCAAACAAATAGGATGTCAAATGGCCACCCTAGGCTAATAGGAAATGATATTTTTTTTAACAACTCCTCTTGTCTCCAACAATGTTGTTTAGCCAACAAAATACCTGATGCCACACCTGAGGCTCAAATACTGAACAAGCAGGTAGCATTCCTGGCAGCTGGCAACCTTAGCAGTGACTAATTGATATTAGGTGATGGGCATCGAAAACGCTTGCTAAGAAGCTAGGCTTTTTGTTGTTTTTGTTTTTAAAAAGGAGTGTGTTAATCTTATTGTCGGGTACTTTGTTTCCATTGCAAGGTGGAAGAAGAAAGATCTCTGAGACAGCATTTTGCGGCTCTCCAGAGACACATAAGTGCAGTGAGGGTTCCTGTTGGCTGTTGCCGATTTGCCTGGTTTTATTTTAATAGTGCAAGCAGCGCCACATGCTCTGGGAGTCATGTACTTAGCAAAAATCAATCCCCTCCTTTGTATACAGATAGACACAGCAGACTGGCAACGGCTGAGGCTTTTATTGCCTCACCTAAGCTGAGAATTCCTAATAAGATTAAAATTTACACTTTCTGCCACTGACAGATGGTGTTTTCTGCCAAGTCCCACTGCATTCCTAAAAAGTAGATCTGAATTACAGGAGTTTCTTCTCCCTCTCCCTCCCTCCCTCTCTTTCTCTTTCTCTCTCTCTCTCTCTCTCTCTCTCTCTCTCTCTCTCTCCTTCTTTCCATCTCCACTACAATCCCTCCTTCTTTGGGAAGATCCCTCACCTACTTTACTTCTCTCGGGAAAGAATATCTCCAATGGTAAAAAATTGTTTTATCATCTTTTCTAGGAAGATGATGTTAGGGTAGACTAGGACATATTTTCAAAGTGACAAAGTGACAAGCCTACCACAAAATTGTACTACTACTACTACTACATTTTATTTAGACAGTGGTACCTCGGGTTAAGAACTTAATTCGTTCTGGAGGTCCATTCTTAACCTGAAACTGTTCTTAACCTGAGGTACCACTTTAGCTAATGGGGCCTCCCGCTGCCAATTTCTATTCTCATCCTGAAGCAAAATTCTTAACCCAAGGTACTATTTTTGGGTTAGAAGAGTCTGTAACCTGAAGCGTCTGTAACCTGAAGCATCTGTAACCCGAGGTACCACTGTACTCCACCCTCCCCGTCCAGAGCTGGGCTCAGGGTGGCTAACAATTACAGTAAAAACATAATGGGGGGGGAACCAATTTAAAATACAGGTTAAAATGCAATTTAAAATGCAGCCTCATCAAAACCATAAGGGGAGGGAAACATAAGGGTCAGACTGAGTCCAAACCAAAGGCCAGGCAGAACAGCTGTCTTGCAGGCCCTGCGGAAAGATGCCGCAGGGCCCTAGTCTCTTGTGACAGAGCGTTCCACTAAGTTGGGGCAAGTACTGAAAAGGCCATGGCCCTAGTTGCAACCAATATAACCACCTTGCGACTTGGGACCTCCAATGTGTTGTCATTTGTGGACCTTCATGTCCTCCACGGGGCACACCAGGAGAGGTGGTCCCGTAGGTACGTGGGTTCTAGCCTTGCTGCCCATGTATATCAGAGGAGGAGAAGGTGGCGGCAGTCTCCTCCAAATGACAAAAAGCTTCCCTGCTGTTTGCCAGGAGGCCTGCACCAGGGATAGGAAAGTTGCCCAGAGGCTGCAGGGCTACAGCTTCCATTCCTGCTCACCATTGGCCAGGCTGGTAGAAGCTGGGAGTCAAAAAACACCTGGAAGGCACTACATTGGCTGCGCCCCTTCTGTTGTAGTGGGGGACTATAGCAGCAGTAAGGAGGTCTGTTTGGGCTTGGCAGGAGTCCACGTTGACCTACAAGGTTGCTTTCCCCAAGCCTTGTGCAGCTGCCCCATGCCTGCCACTTTGTGTGGTAGCATGCGTGGAAAGGGTAAAGACAAAGGCACAATCAGGGTCCTTAAAGAATGCTTCCAGTTGTTCCTTGGCAAGCAGGGGCAGTCTTTGGGGGCCTTCGAAATGTGGCGCACACTGGGATTGCCTTCAGCACGCACTGGGATGGGAGGTCTTGAGAGGAGCCCTGCCCTGCTACAATGGAGGTTTGCTGATTGGCTGTTCTCAGAAGTTCCAAGCAAACCTTTCTTTCCTTTGAAGTCAGGTCACCTGACATCATAGTGGTTCCGAGGGCGGCAACACAAGGGTGAGCCTTTTCAGTGGTGGCCCCCTGCTTTATTTATGTGTTTAATAAATTTGTATACCATGCTTCATCCAAAGATCTCAGGGTGGTTCATAGCACAAAAATACAAAAATGCTCTCACCAGGGAGGAGCTCAGTCTACACCATCATTACTTATCTTTGGGTGCCAGGCAAAAACATTTCTTTTCTTCCAGTCCTTTGGCTTTTAATTATCTGTGGCCTCGGTCAAGGGATGGGGTGTTTCAGAACTGACATTTAAAAATATGGATGAGTTTTAGATTTTTCTCTGTTTTGTTCTTTGTGGCTTTTAATTGATGCTTTTTTATTGTTGTTAAGTCACTGCGAGAAGTGAGGTTACAGGGAACAAGGCAGAGGGCCTTCTTGGTAGTGGCACCCACCCTGTGGAATGCCCTCCCATCAGATGTCAACAAAATAAATAACTATCTGACTTTTAGAAGACATCTGACTGCAACCCTGTTTGGGGAAGTTTTTAATGTTTGATGTTTTATCATGCTTTTAATATTCTGTTGGGAGCTGCCCAGAGTCGCTGGGGAAACCCAGCCAGATGGGTGGCTAATAATAATAATAATAATAATAATAATAATAATAAATATTATGAAAGTTATGAAAGTTATTACTGTAAAAAAGTGCCAATAACTCATTATAACAACAGCAACAACAACAAGAACACTAGGTGATTGACAGGCGGTCAACCCAATCCACTTGTCAAAGCAGCCTGGGTGGGAAATGAGGAAGCTCAGGATCCCCATGCCTGGCTTGGATCATTCCTAGAAGCATCTGATGAACCACATCTAGTCCTTGGGTTTGCCCTAACAAGGCTCTTCATATAATAGAATCAGAGAACTGTAGAGTTGGAAGGGACTCCAAGGGTCATCTAGTCCAACCTCTTGCAATGCAAGAATCTCAACACGCAGTCCCCCATTCAATCTGAAACCATACCGGACCCTGCTTAGCTTTGCAAATGTGCTGGCAGTTTTACTGCTTTGGAGTCAAAGGCGAAGACAGTCATGCGAATGGAATGATGCCCATATTTAGATGTTTTGAGTTCTGGGCTCAGGCAGGCTTGGGAAGATTAGTTTCCTGAAGCATCATTCTCTGCTTGCAAAACATGGAACTCTGGCTGACGGCGGTCAGCAAGAGGAACTATTAAGCTCCATGGGACATTGGTCTTGCTCAGCATGGCTTTTCTCGCCACCGATCATTTTTGCAATGTGACGATGACATACCGTAGGAGTTCCACCTCTCCGAAACAGACTTGCCTCATCAACAGAGCTCAGACGCCTCACTCCAGTGAAGCCCAGTGGTGGCACAATGTAGTAAAAAGATTGCAACACCTGCTGATTAGAACAACATTTTGAAAGCCCACGTCGCTTCCAGGGTTTGGCCCTTAATGGATGCTCTGAGCCTAATCAGCAAGAACCGAAAGCGGATCGAGCAGGTCTTCATTGAGATGTCAATAAGGCTGTCTTTTTATTTCATTTCCTAATGGGTTATCAATACTGGTAATTTGCCCCTGATAATGTTGCAAATTATAAAAGGGGAAATTTAAACAAGTACCGATGAAGGAGAAAATCAGCTTGACAGCCCATTTTGTTCTGGCGTGTGAGCTCATGATATACACGGGCGCTGGGACCGCAAGCCTTGCCGTCTTGCAAGAGGCCTCGTTATTCACAGCAGAAAATTAGGTGGTGGTCATGCTTTGGCCTCTAACAAGTGTACCCATTTGTCATCAAGCTGATTAAGGACTGGTGAAGCAACTGTTCGTGTTAGGAGCTGTTAGCCAATTACACGTTCCCCGCGGATTAATCACCTGCCTTTTAGCCAGGCCTGGTGGCAGCCTTTGCCAAGCAAGCAAATAAATATGTTAAATTGTATTATTTATTAGAATTAAAAATTCTGCGTCAGCCTAATTCAAATTCTGTGCCAAGAAAAACTCAGTTCTGCAACTTGCATAAATCTGGTGTTATACACACACACACAAACACACATTCAGCCTTGGAGATGGTGAATCTGTTTCCTGAATCCTGCTCTGGTTTGTGATGAAAGTGTATTCATAAGTATTTTATTCATTTAATCAACTATTTCATTTAAAAAATCAACATGGATTTATTTAAAGTATTTATATCCCACAATTTCACCAAAAAGGCTTCCAGAACAGTTTATAGAACTGTTCCTGCCCTCAGGTTTATAATCTGAAATGACATGGCACTCAGGAAAAAGGGGGACCAGTTCTTATTGTTTTGATAACACCATTACAACGTAGGGCTGCCATATGTCCAGTATTCCTGTATCATGGCGGAATTTCTGAAAAGCTGCTAAAATGTCCAGGAAAACCTGGGCATATGGCTGCCCACATCGTAAGATTTTTTGGTTAATTAAAAAAAAAAAGCTGAAAAACCTCATCTGACTTCCAGTTGTTCATGTTGCTGTTGTTTCCTTGGTGGCAGAGGCTCCTGCCCAAAAGATGGCAGCAGGTGCACTTACTCATATGTAAGGAAGCCACACTTTATCAAAGCTGATTAACAGCACCAGCTCAGCAGCACGAAAGAGCCAGTTCTGGGCCAGGAGTTCTTGCAAGGTGAAGGGTTGGCAGGAATATGTCTGGTCTAGGTGTAAGGGCCAGAGCTCACAAGTCCACAATCAGTAAGAAGGGCCTGCCCAGGTGTTGCGAAATTGTTCCAACAAGTTTGCCAACCTACGCACCAATCTCTTCAGCAAAGGTGAAGAGTGTTCTGATATCCTTGTTCAGCGTGACTTATCTTGGGTTTTCCTTGAAGTTCCATTGTGCATAACAGAACTTGCACATCATTCTCTTGCAACTGAAGCACCTGTTGCTTTCATTGTTCCTCAACGCTTAGCTTTGGAGCAAGTAGTGGGTAAAAATCTCCCTTTTCCTGCTCAATGGGTGGCTCTAGGACTAAAGACAGGGGCCCTGCAGGGACCTTGCTGCAGGAACAGTCTTTGATGCCCTCCCTGACCCCAAACTACTATTTCAAGCTAAGGCACTATAGGCAAACTAAAGCCTGGGGGCTGGATCCGGCCCAATTGCCTTATAAATCCAGCCCAATTGCCTTCTAAATCCGGCCCATGGAAGGTCCGGGAATCAGCATGTTTTTACATGAGTAGAATGTGTGCTTTTATTCAAAATGCATCCCTGGGTTATTTGTAGGGCATAGGAATTTGTTCATTTTTTTTCTTCAAAATATAGTCTGCGCCCCCCCCCCCCCGGAAAGTCTGAGGGAGAGTGGACCGGCCCCCTGCTGAAAAAGTTTGCTGACCCCTGCGAACTATACCACTGGAATGCAAATGTGCTGGCAGTAGCCCCTTCTACTGGGGCATCTGCATTATGCCAACCTCACCACCTCCTCTCCCTCCTGGTAAGCAGCAGTGATGTGACTGGCCAGAGGTCAGGAGATCAGGAATGCCAAGCCAGGCTGTCTGCTACTGGTTAAGGTCACCTACCAGGAAGGAAAAGATGGCGGCTCTCTGAAGCACCAGCAGGTCCCTGCCTATGCGTGAGAAGTCTTTGGATGTTTAATCGGGGCAATCATGAGCAAGTCCTAGCCTCTGCTTGGGGAAAAATTACCTCCACTCTCTTACAATAATTTCTATACTACAAAAGAGCTATAATTAAAATAATAAGGAATAAAATGATCTCCAGGCAGAGAGTTGTTTGCTTGGGGTGGGGTGGAGCAAAGGAAATAATCTTCTTTTATGCGGCCATCATTTTAAAATCACACCAGTTAGAAGCTCATGAGCAATTTATTCACTTATTTTAAATTGCTGTCTTCTGTCTCTCCCCTGCCCCAGGTTCAGGGCATAACACTGAAAAGGGATAATGTAGAATTTAGGACATAGAATGTATACTATAGTACAAAAAAAGTATGCTATATGTTTTCTGGAGCTTGAGAATTAGCTTAACTGCTATCTATCACTTCTCTGTTTCCTGCATTCAGGATGTGAATGTTGTTGTTTAGGAAGTCAAAATAGTATCACACATACACCCACAAGAGGGAAGGTATCAGCTCAGTTTAAAGAACCCCAAGTGGCAAAAATGTCCCACTATTGACTGAGCATGCTCAGCGGCCATGGGAACACAGGGGGGGAGGCTGGGGACTGAATGGAACATTGGGGGTTCTGGACAGTATCACTCTATGCTGCAGTATTTCTAGCAAGCCCAAACTGGTCTACATAAGAATCTAAGAAGATCCTGACTTCAGGAAGATGATCCAGGCTCCAAAAAAGAAGATCCAGATCCAAAGACCTGCCTTGTCCAGTATCTTGCTCTTGCACTGACCTACCTGATGCCTAAAGAAAACCCGCAAGCAAGATATGACTGCACTTGCCAGAAGCTCGGCTCTGCCCTCACCAGTCTTGGAAGGATCCTTTAAAAAAGTCCCATATGTGCTATCTAAAATGTATAATCAGCTATTAGAGTGGGACACCAAGGACGAAGAAGTTAAGGAGGTTATGGTAAAATGGGCAATAGACATTGGATATAATTTGGATTTTGAAAAATGGACGAAGTTGTGGACTAAAGGAATGAAATTTAACAGCCTGTACTGCCCTCAGAGAAAATATGGAAAAGATGATGTATCGTTGGTACATCACCTCTGTGAAATTGCAAAAAATGTATAAGACTGGCGACAAAAGGTGTTGGAAGTGTAAATCTAAAGAGGGAAGCTTCTACCACATGTGGTAGAAATGTGCAGAAGTTAAAAAAAATTGGGATTCCATCTACAATGAACTAAAGAAAATACTTAAATACACCTTTGTAAAAAAGCCTGAAGCCTTCCTTCTGGGAATGATCGGAGAGGAGATTAAGAAAGAAGATTATATAATGTTTCAATATGCAACTGTAGCTGCCAGGATTCTGTTAGCACAAAATTGGAAAACCCCAAATACCCCGACCGTTAAAGATTGGCAAATTAAATTATTTGAGTATATGGATCTGGCAAAAATGACGCAGAACATTAGACAGCAAAAAGGTTCAAGGTTTATCGACAATTGGTCTAAATTCATAACATATATGGAAACAAATTCTAGAGATATAAAAATCACAGTAGGTTTAATATAACCCTTGCGATGTGTTTACGCTAAAAAATGAAAAACTGCAGAATGGATTTAATATTCACATAACCCAAAACCGAGATGGAGGGAAGTCAAACGTTATTTATTGTTAATTAATGTTTGTTTTTTGGTTGGTTTAGGTGTTTTGATTTGGTTGATGTTTTCTTTTCTTTTTTTTCTTTCTTTTTTTGGAATGTGTTGGCTATTTTTCTTTTTCTTTCTTTGCTGTTGTTTGGTTATAGAAAATGAATAAAAAGAAGTTTTTGTTTTTTTTAAAGTCCCATATGACCAGAGAATTTGTGCCTGCCCATTGGGGAAAGCCCTGAACACATATTTTTTAGATGTCCCTTTTACGATGAGGCACGTAGAGAAACCATTGACCCCCTGCTGGTGAGGCTTGCTGACCTCCCGGTAAAACAAAAATTCGATCTTCTTCTGTTAGGCAAAGTCCACAAGATGACCCGGATTGTCACCAGATTCTGCGCACAGATCTGTAGGCACAGACCATCCCCTGATTCAATCTAGTTTGTTAAGAGAATTCCCAAACTTGGATCCACGGGCGACTCTTGGTCATTTCTCTAAGGTAGTCCATCTTAAAGTTTTTGTGTGTTCATATGCCTATCACTTTTAAAATCCATTGTTGTATATTGTTTTAAATGTTTGTTTTGTTATTGGGATTGTTGTTCCATTTGTGTTTCACAAGCTGGTCTCTGACCGTAATAAATTTCATGTTCATGTTCATGACTGCACTAGCAGATTTCCCACTCATGATCGCCAGAGGTCATATCGGCACCATGAACTAGTTGCAATGGACAGTCTTTTTCTCAAAGAATTTGCCCAACCCTCTTTAAAGCCATTCAAGATTCTGTCTCTCCCTGAATTCCATAGTTTAACTATGCAGTATGTGAAGAATTCATCCTGAATTTTACAACATTCGCCTTCAGAGTGGCATGATGTGGGGGCCTTGGTATTGACAAGCTGAGGGTACTGACATTGCACTTTGACTCGAGAGGAGGAAATAACTTCAGTTCACCCCATTATTTGGTGCCACACACCCCCATTAGCTATTTTTCTGAGTCATACAGAGTGGTGCAGCAGTTTCACCCTCGAAGCGCTAGTGATGAAGTAGACTCCACACACAAGACTTTGAAGAGGACTCTTGCAGAATGGCAGCTATTAACAATCAGTAGTATTCATGGATATCAAGTCCAATGCGATGTGTTTCTCTCTCTTGACCCCAAGAGAGGGTCTTCGTGCTTCTGGCTTCCAAAACTCCTTCGTGGCAGTGCATATCAGTCCATTGCTTGTCTGCCCCCACAAACTTCTCCGGACAAGCATCTGCTTGAGGATTCCACACTAAGCGAAACAACCAGCCAACCTTCAACTCTTAGTCCTCCCCTCCTATCTAAGACACACACACACACATATGCTCACAATTAAAATAATTAAATAAGGGAGTTAACCAATTAAGAAGGGAATGATCGGGCGTTTCTGTGACCTTAATTGGAGACACAAGATTTTGCAGCTGTTCCATTACATAGGTTTTCTTTTTCCCTCAGTACAATTCATTCTTTGTAAAATACATTTTCTAACAAATACAATACAAATGCTAACACACACACCTCTTAGAATCAAACTACAGCCTTGACTTCATTTCTCCATACTGGCTTTCTCCTTTAATGGCCCGCACAGAGAAAATTCCAGCCAGTGAATGTCTTCTTGGGGATGCTTCTGAGTTTGCCGTTTTTAACTTCTAATACGGAAGCTCTGCATTACTGTAGGTTTTATGAACCCCCGTGGAAAGAACTTTAATTCACTTTCTCAGAATATCTTCCTCTCCCCACCTTGCCACTACCTACAGACAAAGTACGGGGTAGATAGACAGTGGGTCATTAACAGCAAATCCCAGTCTTACCCTGAAGACCTCGCATAATTGCAAAATTTTGTTTTTATGAACATGAGGTTGGAAGCAGTAAAAGCTGGCGTAGTGGCTAAGAATGTTTGCCACCAAGTCTGCAATATGTACTGTGTTGTGTGTGTGGGGGGGAGTTTTTCATGCACCCCTCAGGCGGGGATTTGTGAGCCCCTTCTCACTTCCCCCTCCCAATTAATTGGTCTTCTCAACTGCTCCAGTCAATTGCATGAAAATCCTTGGGAAGTTTTGCAGTAACACCTCTCAGAAGCACACACCATGGTCCATTTTTAGTCTTTAAGATGCCACAAGACTCTCTGCAGCCCTCTAATTCAGCTAGTCCTCATGAAGGGTGACATCATTCCCTCTATCTCAAATGTTCGTGCTGTGTGTGCCAGTTGCCTATGCAGCCAGAATTGCATCACCCACGCACAAGAGGAATAATAGAATTGTAGAGTCGAAAGGGACCCCAAGGATCATCGAGTCCACCCCCTGCAATGCAGGAATATGCAGCTGTCCCATACAGGGATTGAACCTGCAACCTTGGCATTATCAGCCCCACGCTCTAACCAGCTGAGCTATCCAGGATGAAGGTATCAGCATGCTCAACGGAACATCATTTGCAGAAGTACATTTTGGGGTGGGGGCCTAAACGGAGCTCTCAAAAGAGGTCAAGGAGGACTTGCCATGCTTGGCGTCCACGGAAGCTTGACTAACAGCCAGGAGAAAAACGGAAAAGCAAGTGGGCCTCCTGAACAGGTTGCGAAAAATTGTTGCAGCCGCCGGTCCTTGATGCCTAATATGCCGGCGCAGTGTCTCTCGTGCATTCTAGAGCGCACTCTGCAATATTCTGCAATGAACTGGAGTCCCAGGGGAGTCATGTAAAATATGCAAAGTCTTCTATACGAAGAGAGGAAAGGAAGTCTAAGAACCACTTTTGCAGAAGGTAAAGATGGTTGGCAGGGAATGAGCAAACCTCATTTATGACAATGAAGTTTTATTACCTAGTAATATTTCAGAGGGAGAGGGAGAGGGAGAGGGAGAGGGAGAGGGAGAGAGAGAGAGAGAGAGAGAGAGAGAGAGAGAGAGAGATATGAATTGCTTTGTTTGTTTGTTTTTCCTTCTTTTTTAATGTATTTTTATTAAAGATTTTCTTGGTTTACAAAGTATGTGCAGTGTCTCTCTCTCTTTTTCCAAGTAACATTTTTTTACAGATCAGTTTCATTTGTTGATTCCTCTTTTGGAATTTCTTTTCCTCTCCTCTCCCCGCCAGGAGCCCCTGGTGCCATCCTTAAGGCAGACCAACCACATAGAGCAATCAGTTCTGACAGGCAACCCGCAGCTGCTGCCACGGAGCCTTTGTTATTTGAAGTTTTTATTAATCATTTACTGCATTTTATGAGGTTAGTCACCTGCATTGTTCCTCTGCTGACACAATCGTTTGTCATGAGTAAGAAGGGTGTGGAGAAGGAAATCGGGGGGGGGGGGGACCGGGGGGGG
This sequence comes from Podarcis gaigeae, assembly GCF_964106915.1. NCBI lineage: Eukaryota > Metazoa > Chordata > Lepidosauria > Squamata > Lacertidae > Podarcis > Podarcis gaigeae. The sequence continues at coordinate 89,731,414 of NC_139681.1, read as the reverse complement.
AGGAAGGGGACAGTTCAGTTACCAGCAATTCATAAACACTCACCGAAAAAGGGTTATGGTGTCCGTAGCTCTGTAGAGAAATCAAAATGAAAGGCTGGGGGATGGGAATTCGAGGGACATCGGTAAGGCTATCTCAGAGGATCAGGTTCCTGCAGAATTGTAGGGTGGTTAATTATTCAGGAACATGTAGGTGTGTTGAATGTTGCTGGCTATGGAATTATAAAGCGTTTATTGAACCGATGCCGTGTGGGAATTATTCCTTTTGTCTGCAGTTTTCAACTGTATGTTATTGGAGGCCCGCTGAGAAGGTCGATGCTCGCAAATGGTTGGTGCCAAGAAAAATTGAGAACAGAACCATTGCTTGGTAGGAAAGCTGCCTGTATATGCCCCCCCCCCCATGACATGGACCCATGCAAATCACAAAGCAAAAGTATGGCACTTATATATATGCTGTACACACACATACATACACACACACACACACACACACAACTAGCCAAATGCCAGTCATTGTGAGTGTGGAAGATCTATCTATCTATCTATCTATCTATCTATCTATCTGATATAAGTAAAAAAAACAACCTGCTCCTTTTCCCAAGAGCCCATATAGAGTCCTTTTGTAGGTTCCCTATCGGTAGGAGAAAATAACAGAGACCAGCCAGAGAATATTGAGAAGCAAAGAAGCTAGTAAGCCTGATCTTTATTAATTGTTGCAACAGGGTGCTCCCCCACTAACAGAAGAGAGGAGGACCCTGAGCCATGCTTGCAAGCTCTTATATAGATATTTTTAAATTGCCCACCCTGAAGTCCAAGACCACCCCCAGAAACATCATACATACATCACAGAAGGGGTGTAGCCCAAGACCACCCCCAGATACATCATTCCTACATCACAGAAAAGGTGGTCTACAACAGAAATCTGAGTGCGTTGTTTATCTCCTGTCTGGCAAGTTACCTGATTGCATTATCTGGGTTTTGGCCACTCTTTTGTTATTATAACTACTTAATTCCTGAATCTAGGTCACAGGCTCAGACCCTGTTCATATCTTGAATGTGTCCTTAAGACAGGATTTGTGAGGACAGGATTTGTGAGGAAAGAGACAATGGGGAGGTTTCCCACCTTGACCTTGCAGAGAAATATTTGAGGTCAATTTGTTCAGGACCTTTTTTATGGGGTTTCAGACATGTGGTTTATATATATAGTTATGAACATTTATTTTTTTATATATGACCTTAAAATTCTTATAACATGTCTATCATCTGTCTGTCTGTCAGTCTGTTGGGTTGTCAAGAACAGTATTCTTCAGCCAGAAAACACCTGGGTAAACAGGAATGTTTCAATTCCTCCGGAAAAATTAATAACAATGGAGACAGTCCCACCTCACTAGAAAGTGCATTCCACAAGCAGGAAACCACCAATGAAAAGGCCCCGTCATGAAAGGCTGTCTGGTCCAAGCTCATTTTAAATGTCACTAAACGCATCATTGTAAGACTGTAACGTGAAATGGTTGTCAATTGTACCTCTAAGCTCAGATGTCCAGGTCTTTTATGAAATGAACACCATTCCCCAAAGACATTCTTCTCGAGCTCATAATGTTTGCCTGTCTTGACTGGACCCAAAAGACCTGGTTTTTTAGTTCAGCAAAGACATGGTGCATGTATTGCAGCTTGTCAAAACAGACTCATTTTATGCAGACTCTGACATCCATCAGTACAATGACGGCAGCGGGGGGGGGGGGCGGTTATCTAGTCTTGAGAACAATCGGTCCCCCTTTCCTCCCTCTTTCTCCTTGGAGCTAGCATCAATCAGCCAGACAACACCATTGATTTTCTAATTAATCTGGCATTTGTATCAGTTTCAATAACCACACAAAGTTTAAGAAGGTCCCTGCTGTATCTTAAAATGTTTTCTCTCTTTCTAGGGCACTACATTTATCCTCACACTTCAAGAGCTTTTCAAGAGAAAGAAAACATGTCAGCCTTGTCATTTGTTCCCAGGATGGCTCAGTTGGTAGAGCATGAGAATCTTAAATTCAGGGTCGTGGGTTCAAGCCTCACGTTGGGCAAAAGATTCCTGCATTGCAGGAAAATATGAACCTCGTAGTCCCGTCCAACTTTACAATTCTATGATCCTATCAATCTCTTTGTTGTTGTTGTTGTTTAGTCGTTCAGTCGTGTCCGACTCTTTGTGACCCCATGGACCAGAGCACGCCAGGCACTTCTGTCTTCCACTACCTCCCGCAGTTTGGTCAAACTCATGCTGGTAGCACTGTGGTAGCACTGTGGTAACAATGTCCAACCATCTGGTCCTCTGTCGTCCCCTTCTCCTTGTGCCCTCCATCTTTCCCAACATCAGGGTCTTTTCCAGGGAGTCTTCTGTTCTAGTATTGGAGCCTCAACTTCAGGATCTGTCCTTCCAGTGAGCACTCAGGGCTGATTTCCTTCAGAATGGAGAGGTTTGATCTTCTTGCAGTCCATGGGACTCTCAAGAGTCTCCTCCAGCACCATAATTCAAAAGCATCAATTCTTCGGCGATCAGCCTTCTTTATGGTCCAGCTTTCACTTCCATTCATCACTATTGGGAAAACCATAGCTTTTACTATACGGGCCTTTGTTGGCAAGGTGATGTCTCTACTTTTTAAGATGCTGTCTAGGTTTGTCATTGCTTTTCTCCCAAGAAGCAAGCGTCTTTTAATTTCGTGGCTGCTGTCACCATCTGTAGTGATCATGGGGCCCAAGAAAGTAAAATCTCTCACTGCCTCCATTTCTTCCCCTTCTATTTGCCAGGAGGTGATGGGACCAGTTGCCATGATCTTCGTTTTTTTTATGTTTTCAATCTCTTAGTTGACATCTATAACCCCCTTGAACTTCCCTGACTATTAATATCTCTTCTGGAAGCATCACTCAGGATGTCTGACCTGAGCAAGGTCCACATGACTGGTTCACAGAGCAAGGCCTTCTCAGTAATGGCACCGAGGCTGTGGAAAGCATTTCTCAAAGTAGCTTGCCTGGTGATATCCACTAGACTCTTTGAGGCAACGTGCAGAGACCCTTATTTCTGGCAAGGTGGTTTCATGCTGTGGGTTGATCTACTCTCGGCTATGAGTTATCTCACCTTCTGAACGAAGACTTGCTTTCTGCCAACACTGCCAATCATAAGAACATAGGATGAGGCTGCTGGATCAGGGCAAATGCCCACCTAGCTAGTCCGGCATCCTGTTCCCACAATGGCCGACCAGATGCATGTGGAAACCATGCAAGCAGGACCTGAGCAGAACAGCACCCTCAGATTTCCAGAAACTGGTAATCAGGGGCATGAACCCTCCAACAATGGAGATAGAACATTGTCACCATGGCTAGCAGCCATGGATTGCCTTGTCCTCCATGCATCTGTCTAATCTTCTAATTCATCCTAGTTGGCGGCCATCACTCTCAACTTTGGGAGTGAGTTTCAAAGTATAGCATATATAACTACCGTATTTTTTGCTCTATAAGACTCAATTTTTCCCTCCGAAAAAGTAAGGGGAAATATGTGTGCGTCTTATGGAGCGAATGCAGGCTGTGCAGCTATCCCAGAAGCCAGAACAGCAAGAGGGATCGCTGCTTTCGCTGCGCAGCAATCCCACTTGTTGTTCTGGCTTCTGAAATTCAGAATATTTTTTTTCTTGTTTTCCTCCTCCAAAAACTAGGTGTGTCATACTTTCTGCTATCTGAGTTGAAGCTTCCAACATTCTGAGATGTCACCTCTTCCTTGCCTTTTCTCTAAACCAGGGGTAATAATAATAATAATAATAATAATAATAATAATAATAATAATTTATTATTTATACCTCCCCCATCTGGCTGGGTTTCCCCAGACATTGTGGGCGGCCTTCAACAAAACACTAAAATACAATAACCTATTAAACATTAAAAGCTTCCCTAAACAGGGCTGCCTTCAGATGTCTTCTAAAAGTTTGGTAGTTATTTTTCTCTTTGACATCTGGTGGGAGGGTGTTCCATAGGGCAGGTGCCACTACCGAGAAGGCGCTCTGCCTGGTTCCCTGTAACTTGGCTTCTCACAGTGAGGGAACTGCCAGAAGGCCCTCGGCACTGGTCCTCAGTGTCCAGGCAGAACAATGGGGGTGGTACCAACTTAAATAAAATATTTGGGGGAGCAGGTAAGCTCCGCCCCGCATAATTGATCACAAGACATAGTGCACACACACCATTTGAATGCCCATACACTTTTGGTGTGGTCGTCCCCCTCAAATATTTTATGGGGGGTAATTAACCTTGATCCCTAGAAGTTGGTGCCTTTGCTCTAAGCTAAAAAGTTACAAATGCTGCAATTTTTCCTAATAGGGGAACTGCTCATTGGGCAATGCCCATTTATCACCTTCATCATTCGGGCTGACTTTTTTTCTTGAACCTTTTCCACTCTGTAGCTTTTTGGGAGTTGACTTGAACTGTACACAGTATTCCAAACACACTCATGCCCCAGATTTCTGTAACAGCATTATGGTGTTGGCAGTTTTATTTTCAATTCCTTTCCTAATGATCCCTAGCTTGGAGTTTCCCTTTTTCGCAGCTGCCACACTGTGGCAGTTTTATTTGGTGAGCACAAAGTTTCTCTCTCTTATGCTCCCAACCCAGTACAGTGGTACCTCGGGTTACAGATTCTGCTAACCCAGAAATAGTACCTCAGGTTAAGAACTTTGCTTCAGGATGAGAACAGAAATTGGCAGCTGGAGGCCCCATTAGCTAAAGTGGTACCTCAGTTAAGAACAGTTTCAGGCTAAGAACAGACCTCCAGAATGAATTAAGTTCTTAACCAGAGGTACTACTGTATAAGGAACAGAGGGGCCCTAAGACACCAAAACTGACCATTTCTCCTGCTTTACATTCATGCCAGATAGGCCTGGTGCTATTTTTTTCTAGAAAAATAGGTACCTGGAACTCACCATGAACTTCTATCTTAGAACGGCAATGGCCCCCACCTGAGAGGTGCCGGAACTGAGCTCCGATGAGCTCTGGCTGGGAGGGAAAACCCTACATGCATTTTTGTTTTTGTTTTCCTCCTTTTTAAATCTCTCTGTACCTTTTCATGGGCTCAGACGTCCTCTGGAATTCAAGAGTCCTTCACTTTTGTCATGCAGGAGCAGAGATTCTACAAATGGCCACCATGAAGGGAAGGGAATATTTAAAGAGCCCCTAAACTGGAGGGGAAACCAGCTTTAGAAAGTCTGCAGCTATGGAATGCCAGCATAACATTTGTGTGCGTGACCTTCTCCTGTAGCGGAGATCCAGGGGAATAAAACTGAAACCAGGAGAGAGAAAACACATTTTTCTCCAGTCTTTGTCACCTGAGAGCTAAGAGAAGGGCTTAATGCCTCCTTAATGGCTTGAATCTGTCGCATTGCTGGGAAACTTCTCTTGGCACTCAGGCAAAGCTCCCATTGACCTCCAGGCCCCCTGCAACAGCAGAAAGAGAGGTAGGCACCATAAATTCACCCAACCTGATTTGAACCTTCTTTCATATTATTTATTAAATTTATGCACCACCCTTCACCTGAGGATCACGAGGTAGTTTGCAGTATAAAACCACAAAAATACAGAACATAATAACAAAACAACACCTCCTACACACACACACACACACAAACACACACACACACACACACAAAGAGAGAGAGACAGAGAAAGATTAAAAGGCCATTGTTTGTTGTTTAGTCATTTAGTCATGTCCAACTCTTCGTGATCCCATGGACCAGAGCACGCCAGGCACTCCTGTCTTCCACAGCCTCCATCAGTTTGGTCAAACTCATGTTTGTTGTTGTTTAGTCGTTTAGTCGTTTGGTCAGACTCATGTTTGTAGCTTCAAAGACACTATCCAACCATCTTGTCCTCTGTCGTCCCCTTCTCCTTGTGCCCTCCATCTTTCCCAACATCAGGGTCTTTTCCAGGGAGTCTTCTCTTCTCATGAGGTGGCCAAAGTATTGGAGCCTCAGCTTCACGATCTGTCCTTCCAGTGAGCACTCAGGGCTGATTTCCTTAAGAATGGATCGGTTTGATCTTCTTGCAGTCCATGGGACTCTCAAGAGTCTTCTCCAGCACCATAATTCAAAAGCATCAATTCTTCAGCGATCTGCCTTCTTTATGGTCCAGCTCTCACTTTCATACATCACTACTGGGAAAACCCTGAAAGCCCCCCTTGGGAGAGAATTCCACAAACGGGGAGCCATCACAAAAAGACCAGTTCTTGTGTTGCCACCTTCCAGACCTCTCGTGGAGGAAGCACATGAAGAAGGGCCTCAGATGATGATCCCAGGGTCCAGGTTGGTACATATGGGGAGAGGCAGCCCTAGAGGGGTTTACTGAAGCATAAGGATGTGAGAACAGTCCTGACTGATCAGTGCAAAGGTCCATCTATTCCAGCATCCTTAGGCCAACTGGATGGTCATCATGGGGCTATATCAATTCCTAGCATGATAATGAGGGAGGCCATGTCAATTCCCAACTGTGTGTGTCAGAATACCCAATCCCTGGCTTGATTAGCTCAGCATGCTCAAAGGAGGTTTGCTCAGGGTCTTGTGTTTCTCAAAATGCACCTTCTCACACCAAGAGCTCAAGCTTCTTTTGAAGTGAGGGAGGTCTCGAAAGAAGAAGAAGAAGAAGAGTTTGGATTTGATATCCCGCCTTTCACTCCCCTCCAGGAGTCTCTTTTTTTATATATAAAAATTTTATTAAGGTTTTTACATTACAAAAAATAAAGAAAAAGAAAAAATACAAAATACAAAATACAAATTGTTAAAAACAATCAATCTTTCCATCACATTATTTTTCATTTACTTGTTTCTCGGACCTTCTCATACCTCCCTTTTTTGTATTCCAAATCAAATTATTAATTTAACAATTTATTTCCCTCTTTACGCTACCCAAATCTTATTTTTAAATTAGTACAATCTTAAATTTTTACTTGTATAAACCCGTTTTTTCATACTCTTTTAACCCATTACAGCTAGAAACCACTTAGTTCCAATCCAATATTATTCTAAAATTCCTTAATTTTGCAATGTTTCTGTAAATAGTCTTTAAATTTCTTCCAGTCTTCTTCCACTAACTCTTCTCCCTGATCTCGGATCCTGCCGGTCATTTCCGCCAATTCCATGTAGTCTATCACCTTCATCTGCCATTCTTCCAAAGTGGGTAAATCTTGTGTCTTCCAGTATTTTGCGATAAGTATTCTTGCTGCTCCCCTCCAGGAGTCTCAAAGCGGCTAACATTCTCCTTTCCCTTCCTCCCCTACAACAAACACTCTGTGAGGTGAGTGAGGCTGAGAGACTTCAGAGAAGTGTGACTAGCCCAAGGTCACCCAGCAGCTGCATGTGGAGGAGCGGAGACACGAACCCGGTTCACCAGATTACAAGACTACCGCTCTTAACCACTACACCATTTGTAATGTAGGGTGGGGGAAGCTGCCAATCAAAGGAATCAGAAGAAAAGCAAGTTCTACCAAGCATCTGAAGATGCTATAGTCATCTTAAACCAGGGTCAGAATATTTGTTCCCCTACACCACCATTGTCTGTTCTGGCTAGCAGAAGTACTCGAAGGTCTTGGGCACAGATCTCGGACTTTTATGTCTCCTGCCATTGTATCCTTTAAACCAGAGACGCTAAGGATATAACCAGAAAGGAGAAGGGAATGGGGGTCAGTTACTTCTTCAGTTCAGTAAATTCCAGAGCAGACAACTCCTAATTTTATCCCCTGCAAACAGACCTGTGTGAGGTCAAATGACAATTGTGGGGTTTAATCGACTATGGCTATTAAATGTAATGTGGATGGCAGCAGTCATACAGTCTCCTCTAGACCCTTACAGCTGGGCTGCTCTGCCAGATTAGATTGTAAATCAGGAGGCCAGGTCTATAAATCAGTGCAGGATTTGGCCAGTAGCCTCTGAGAGCTGTCTAGAGAATGAATGAGCATCAGCTTCTCCAAATAAATACACTCGCTCCTTAGATCCACTGTACTCTATAAACCAACTACACAGGGCAGTTCCCCTGCAACCTTTTCCTGCAAAGACCCTCAACTTTTCTCTGATGCCTTTGGCATTACTAAAGGTAAAGGTACCCCTGCCCGTACGGGCCAGTCGTGTCCGACTCTAGGGTTGTGCGCCCATCTCACTTAAGAGGCCGGGGGCCAGCGCTGTCCGGAGACACTTCCGGGTCACGTGGCTAGCGTGACGAAGCTGCTCTGGTGAGCCAGCACCAGCGCAGCACACGGAAACGCCGTTTACCTTCCCGCTATAAAGCGGTACCTATTTATCTGCTTGCACTTAGGAGTGCTTTCGAACTGCTAGGTGGGCAGGAGCTGGGACCGAAAGATGGGAGCTCACCCCGCCGCGGGGATTCGAACCGCCGACCATGCGATCGGCAAGTCGTAGGCGCTGAGATTTTACCCACAGTGCCACCCGCGTCCCATTGGCATTACTACTTAGCCCCTATCCCCTGCTGTGCCTAAAAATTAAGAATGCGTAACTGAAATGAGCACATTGTCCACCTTCCTCCACTATCAACTCTACTGAATCCCTTCACCATTTCCTGAATCCCATTTCAGGTTGTGAGCTTGCCAGGGCAGGGTCCATATCTCCTGCACATTGTGCAACAGCTTGCACATTGAGGGCGCAGTCAACCAACATGGATTTCCCAGACTTGAACTTAAACTATTATTCTGTGTTCTCTTACATGCGGGTTTAGGGCAGTGCAAGTGGTGCAGGAGCATGCATTCTCAAAACATGGTAAGCAGTTGCCCAGCTTTGGGAAGGAGGCACGAGGGGCTCTGACAGGGTCCTAGAGTCCTTCTTCACCTTCCCAAAGATGGGCAAGCACTTACCTGGCTTGAGGAAGGTGGTGGGAGAGCTCTAGGACTCCGTCAAAGCCTCACACCTTCTTTCCAAAGGTCAGTGCTTTGTTTACCCGACTTAAGCTGGCACCTTAAGGGCTGGGCGGAGGGATCAAATGTTGGTCTAACACAGGGGTCAGCAACCTTTTTCAGCCATGGGCCGGTCCACCGTCCCTCAGACCATGTGGTGGGCTGGACTATATTTTGAAAAAAATATGAACAAATTCCTATGCCCCACAAATAACCCAGAGATGCATTTTAAATAAAAGCACACATTCTACTCATGTAAAAACATGTTGATTCCCGGACCGTCCATGGGCCAGATTTAGAAGGCGATTGGGCCGCATCCGGCCCATGGGCCTTAGGTTGCCTACCCCTAGTCTAACACAAGGCAGCATATTTGTCAACTTTACTATCGCCTGCTTGCAAAAATGTGTACCTTAGGCAAAATTGCACACAAAAATAGGTATCATTTCAGGAAATGCACACAGAAATGCTTTTGCAAGGGCTTCTTGAAAGAGAAGTCTGCAAACTGATGCAGAAATGTAGGGAATGAAACTTAAGATAGGATAAAAAAGGAGATACTGAGAGAAACCAACATTGACAGATTCATTCATCCCTACAAAAAGTTCTAAAATGGTGTGTGCACAATGGAGATAACAACAATCAATACATCTGCGCATGTTTTGAAATGTTTAAAAGCCTGGAAAAAATGTATACTTATATTCCACCTTTCTTCCCTCATGGAACTCAGAACGACCTGCATGGGGGTAGGGGCAGCTTCCAGGTGCTGGAGCAGGTCAGCAATAAATCACAAGGCGTGAGTGGAGTTAACTCTTTATTCAAGGGAACAAGGTTGGCTCAGGAGGCCAGGCCTAGTGAGTACACCAACTCTTCCCAATAGATCTTGTCCCTATGAGGCCCATGTGGGCCTTCCTACAGTACCCTAAATCTCCTCCTTCCTAGGATCCTTCACAGGCAATCTGAGACTGTCTTTGTTCTGCCCTCTTCATACCTGGGAGGCCAGCAGGGAGGGACGTTGGTCACAGTTGGAGCAGGGAGACATCCTGGCTTCTTCACAAGCCTGCCTTGTCTCTACCTCTTGCCACCACTGCCCCTGCTCTCCAGCCTCCTTTTCTGCCTTTGGTTCAGGACTGCCCTCTGTTCTGCCTTCCTACTCACTAATCCATGTTACCTCTTCAGTTACCGACACCTCCTTCTCCCCACCTGCTCCCGCTTCTCCTTTCTACTCATTGTTGTCCCTCCACCAATCCCTGGTCACTGAGCCTTTTTCCCTTGGGGGTTCCTTTTGGGATCCCTCAGCTGGTACCTTCTACCACTCCTCTGCACCCAGCCAGTCCATGACACCAGGTAGTGATGGGAGGATCTGTCAATCACATTTCTCTCGGATTCTCCTTTTTCTAATCCTGAATCCAGTTCTCCATGTTTCTGCAGCCATTTATGATTCCTTGTCCAGAAACAAAATCCTCATGAAAATCCATTGATTCTTTAGTGTAAATTTCTCCTAAGAAGCACAATTTCCTATGCAGTTTTGACTAACGTACACATTTTTGCAAGAAACATTCCCTAAAATTTCATTCATGTATTCATTTATATGTATGCTTTCCCCTAATATATATCTTTATGTAAACACTGGTTGGTTGGAGAACTGCATCACAAAAATTAGACATCACAGTTGTACCTTGGAAGTTGAACAGAATCTGTTCTGGAAGTCCGTTCAACTTCCAGAATGTTTGGAAACCAAAGTGTGGCTTCTGATTGGCTGCAGGAAGCTCTTGCAGCCAATCAGAAGCCGCGGAAGCCCCGTCAGATGTTTGAAATCCAAAGAACGTGTGTGAACTGGAACACCTACTTCCGGGTTTGTGGCATTCGGGAGCCAAAACGTCTGAGTACCAAGGCGTTCGGGATCCAAGGTGTGACTGTACTCTGAAGAGCTCTGTGCTGAGCACCAGAAGTTCATTAACATAGGCAACAGCTGAAGACCTGTCTCCACATACAATCAAGGATAGCAGTGCTTACCTAACCTCCTCTCACTGGTTTCTCTTCAGCTTACCAGGAGCCTGAGGGGAGAGGTGGCAGTGAGTTTGGTGTAGTGCAAATGCATCAGCAGGAGCATGGGATGGGCTCCTTCAGTGTGTTTGCACCACACTGACCTCACCACCTCCTTTCCCATCCTCTTCTCCCTTCTGGTAACTTGTGGTGCTAGTGACAGGCTGCCGTAGACAGGTTGTATGTGGAGACCAGTCCCAAAGTGATTAATATAGTTAATATATGATGTCAGGTGTGGGGAATGTGAGTTTGACTTGTGGCCCCTGTCTGGTCCACTTTCATCCCCAGACCTGAGGTTAGACAGTACCATGAAGAAGTCTTTTCTTAGCACTGAAAAAACATTCATGGAGGCAACTTCTGATCTCCACATGTGTTGTTTGATTTCTCATCACATGATTCTATCATCACCCAATGACTAGTTACTGAATGCACAGTATGTGCACACTAGTGCACAGGACACTAGTGCACAGGATTGACTGAAAAAGCATTGCACTTGTGGGGATATGAAAGCTCTTGTCTGCAGCATTCTATCTCCAATGGCCCCATTCATATATGGAAGTCACCTCACAACTTGATGTCACCATGACGTCATGCAATGAATCCACATATGCAAATCAGTCAACAAAACAAAACACAGAGAATAATGTCTATTCAGCTTGCTCCGATTCGGCTTGCGGAATTTTGCTTCTCCCATTCACAGTCTCTTGGCTTCTTGACCTGCAGTAAAACAACACACCGGCTGTGTGCATGGCAAGGGAAAAAATATAGCTGGCGTTTTAAAGACAAGCTGGTGCAGCTAACAGCGTGAAAAACAGAGGCTCTCAATGGGGAGCTTTAAAGCCCAGGCAAGATTAAGATGACACATCTGGCTGGATCTGTTCAACATGGCCGGCAGCAGGTGTCTCCGTGGTCACTCTCCAGTTAAGCGTTCAGTGCCTTTGTTTCTCTTCTGTGAACCTTGATTAGTGGCAGGTACCTTCCACCTGTTGACCAGGGCATCACCCAAGGCAAATGGCTGTCCTGCATTGTAGCCTTCAGTGAGCCTAGGGGAAGGAGTGCAATAAATCTCCCTTCTGCCTAGCAAGAGGTGGCAGTGTTAACCCAGAAGAAAGAGCACTAAAAATCATGGCATTCCTGTCTGGTTGGCTTCCAGCATTTCTTTGTCACCTTGCTTAACCTTTCCGAATGTTCGTCTTCCTCTTCCTCTGTCAAATGGGGATGCTGCTAAGATTGTCCTCATTTGGATTCCTCTGAGCATCATGAACTTGGGAATTCCCTGAGACCTTTACAAACACCCAGGCTCTCACAAACAGCTGAGCTGTACACTTGTCCAGTTATTCAAATGCAACCTTCCACGAGTGTGCAGTCTGTGCACTGGAGATGCACAAATCAACACATGAGTCTATCTTTCATTCAAGCGCTTCTACACCTGCAGAGTCCGCTTGTACCAGCTCAGTATAACTTGTGAGCAAGCTTTTCTGAATAAACGGGAAATTTCTACAGCTCAACACCACAGGCACAAAAATGGCATGCCTGTTGAATGCCATGTGAACATTCCTCTCGTCTCTTTTTGTCATGCTTTGGTTGTTGTTATGTGTCTCCCAATAGGTGTTTCCCCTGAAGCAGTTTTCTGCTGAATGTCTATAGTCTATGAAATGGGTGAGGGACATTATGTGCCTGGCTGGGGGGGGGGTCAAGTGGGGGATGGAAGCAGAGCTGCCATTGCTATGGTGGTAGGTAAGGGGAGATATCTGTGATTGTGAGGAAGGGAGAAGGAGGAGGTGGCTTTGGTGGTGGGGGTGGCAGCAGTGGTGGTGTGTGTGTGCCATTTTCTGTCTTGTCTCAAGCCGCAAAATTTCCCAGGCTGTTCCTGATGCTCTGGTAGCTTCAGGATTGGACTACTGTAATGTGTTCTGCTTGGGGCTGCTCTTGAAGACAGCTTGGAAACTTCAATTGGTTCAAAATGCAGCAGCCAGATGGCTGGCTTGGGTTCCCGTCAGCTCTCATATAACCCCCATTTTAAAACAGCTACACTGGTTGCCAGTTCGTTTTTGGACCCAATTCAAGGCGTTCATGGTAGTGTTTCGAGCCCTACAAGACTCAGGCCCTGAATACAGTGGTACCTCGGGTTGCATACGCTTCAGGTTACAGACGCTTCAGGTTACAGACTCCACTAATCCAGAAATATTACCTCGGGTTAAGAACTTTGCTTCAGGAAGAGAACAGAAATGGTGCTCCGGTGGCACAGCGGCAGTGGGAGGCCCCGTTAGCTAAAGTGGTGCTTCAGGTTAAGAAAGTTTCAGGTTAAGAACAGACCTCCAGAACGAATTAAGTACGTAACCCAAGGTACCACTGTATTTGAAAAACTGCTTCCTTCCCTACAGACGAAGGGTGCTAAGATCAGCAGAGAGGGCCCTCTCAGTTGTTCCACCACCCACAAAAGCTCTGGGGTGGAGGACCATGAGATAATATTTTCTCTGATAGCTCTTAAGCTGTGGAATTCTCTCCTCCCCGCAGAGGTGTATTTAGCTCCTTCATTTTACTCTTTCAAAAGAGCACTGAAAACATGCCTCTTGGCCCTGGATTTTGACCCTTGAGTTACATTTTTAGGACCCACCTTATTTCCGAATTTTTAAGTTGTTTTAAACTGTTTAAAATATTGTGCAATTTTGTGTTTTAATATTATTGTTGTGTTTTAATTGTTGTAAACCGGTTAGGGACTTTAGGGTGAAGGACAGGAAATAATAATGATGATGGGTACGTGGTTCTTTTCTTCTAAAAACTACATGCAAGTGCTTCTCTTTTCAATAAAAATATAGGCATTGCAAGATTGTTCCCTGAAGTAGATGACTCAAACTCATTTAACCTACATCTTCTCAGCTGTTCTCATAAAGAATAGAATCTGTGTCCATCAATCTCTGGCAGGTTCAAGCCTTTTACAGTGGTACCTCGGGTTACATACGCTTCAGGTTACAGACTCCGCTAATCCAGAAATAGTACCTTGGGTTAAGAACTTTGCTTCAGGATGAGAACAGAAATTGTGCTCCGGCAGCGCAGCGGCAGCGGGAGGCCCCATTAGCTAAAGTGATGCTTCAGGTTAAGAACAGTTTCAGGTTAAGTACGGACCTCCGGAACAAATTAAGTACTTAATCCGAGGTACCACAGTACTTTGCTTTTTGAAAAACACACACGAAAAACACCATTCATTCCCACCATTGACTTACATCATTTGGAAATGAGGAACAGCCACATTCATGTTTAATGCTTACCCCTGTAGATGGTTTGGTTCTGGATTTTACACAATGTGAGCTCTTACCGCATCTTCTTAGCAATAACAGCTCCTTTATCAGGTTGTTAACTTGACTCATTTACCTTCCCTTAATGCTGCCGTATCCTTCCAGGGAAATTTGTCACCCCTAATTAATCTTGGATCATGTAATATTTTAAGGAATCACCATATAGGTGGCCGTAAACGCAGAAGAATCGAGAGATGGTGTTTATACTTTTCGCCTGTTCCCTGGAAGGGTTCCAGTTCAAGTCATAGGAGGTGGGGTAGGAGAAGCTATGCTCTGCTGAAAATAAATAAATAAAATGCTGGTTGCATGTGTTCGTTTAAAAACAACAACAATGGCCCAGGGTATCTAATTGATGCTATTCTTCTTCTTAAATAATTAAATTTGAGCAGCTTCCTGCCAGTTGGGAAATTGTATTTCGGTTTAAAAGAGAAAAATAAAATAAACCAGTCCCCGAGGCATTTCGATATCGTGCAAATGTCTCAAAAACAAAGAAGCATTTATGCACGATACCTGAATGGATGGCACTTTGATGTAAGTCCCACTCTTCCCTGCTCTTCTCTTCCATCCAATAATAATAATAAAGCAACAAGCAGCAGAAACTGCCATCACTTGTCCCTTGACCTCTCTTGCCTTTCTCTTGACTTTGGTTGCAGGTTGCTTTGATTTGCCTTGGATAACGCAACTAACAAATTTAATAAATAATAATAATAATAATGTCTCTGAACAGTGTGAGGAACTACAGGGGTTCACTTAAGAAATCAGACAATGGCCAAGTGAGGGTTCTAATCCAGAGATCTTCATAACAGGGAATGAGAATGACTGAGCAGGGTTCAGACTGCCTCTGATATACAACCATTTAAAATTTAATTTCTGCCTTTCCTTCCCCTGTGCCCTATTCAGTTTAGTTTGTGAGTCCTTCAGGAACAGAGCCCTATCTTTTAATGTGCAATTGCTGTCACCTGTCCCAAGCTCCAGAAATAGCCCCCGTTGGCCTATAAATCAAAGCAAATAAATAAGGCTTTTACAGTCCGCTCTAGCAGAGCTCAGATAATAATTCTCCGAGGCCTCCAAGCAAGGAGGAAGCTTATGCGTCTGCAGCTGATAGTTAATGAGACCCCAAATGCCATAGGACCTCAGTGCCACCTGTCTATATTTGAGCCATGCTTCTGGTATCTCACCCTGGTCAATACTACATATTCTACTAAGAAGCGGGATAGCTCTGATTCCTGCAATGCAGGGAATTGGACTAGATGGCCCTTGGGATCCTTCCAACCCTATAATTATGTGAGTCTATAACCACAGAGACTAGGGCTTGCCGATCAGAAGGTCAGTGGTTTGAATCCCCGCAATGGGGTGAGCTCCCATTGCTCTGTCCCAGCTCCTGCCCACCTAGCAGTTCGAAAGCACATCAAGTGCAAGTAGTTAAATAGGTACCGCTCTGGCGGGAAGGTAAACGGTGTTTCTGTGTGCTGCTCTGTTCACCAGAAGTGGCTTAGTCATGCTGGCCACATGACCCGAAGCTGTACACCGGCTCCCTCAGCCAATAAAGCGAGATGAGTGCCGCAACCCCAGAGTTGTCTGCGACTGGACCTAACAGTCAGGGATCTCTTTACTTTTACCTTATAAAGTCTATTAAGTAAATAAGTACAATCTGTGTTCTGTGATTCTGTGTTCAGACACTACCTGTTTGTTTGTGCCTTCACTGCTTAAAATCAGTGAGTGACCAAGCCTTTGCCAGACTATTTTTGCATAACATCCATCATCTGCGATCCCCACCCAGTCAACATACAGACGACACACCCCTTGCCCACCACAGGCTTCCTAGATCAAAAGAAAGCTGAGCAATAGTACCATATAGTACCAATAGTACCATTCACTTTTCAGTAGACTGAGCTGTGTTGCAAAATGCTTGTTTTTGATGCAGCAAGCTCAGTTCTTTAACAGTTTCAATTCACCTTGAAATAGGACTTGAAGACCATTTTATTCTCCGGGCACTCCATTGTCTGCTTTCCTTGCAGCAATCTTCCTCTCTCTTTTACTTTTTTTTAGTATAAAAAAGAGCATGTCACCCAAAAATTTTGGGGTGCCATGCAAGATTACAGCCAAGAAAAAAGCGGTTTCCGGGGGGGGGGGGGGAGAGATCACAGTACAATATTGTGGCGACCAAAATGGCCGCCATGGTGATGTCCTGGCTTTCCTATAACAGTTGAGGGGTAAGGCCTAGGCCTGAGGTTTGCCACTTCTAATTTACATGGATCTTAGGCAATTCTGTTGTGATGACCGTCCAGAACTGTTTGGCACCTGAGGCAGAGAATCAATGTATATATTTACCTCAGTGATGCCAAAAATACACAAATAAATTAAATAATTGACTACTTGATGCCCTTTACTGTCACCCTGACAGAGCACTCTCTTTAGTAGTACCGTCCTTTCATTGACAGCTCAAAACACATTTATTTATTCTTGTGTATGGATACAATTGGACCCCATTCTGAATCAAGATGGTGGACTGAACCTTTCAAAACAGCACTGATTTTAACAAAATTTTGCATGGTGGTTCCTGAGATCATCACCTTTTCGTCAATGTTTGGATATGATCGGACACCATTTTAAATGAAGGTGGCAGGCTGGACCTTTCAAAACTGCACTGATTCTAACAGCTGATTTCAAAACCGTACTGATTGTTGTTGTTGTTTCTTAGAATGCCCGAATAACGCTGAATAAGAGGCTGCTAGTTGCTTATTACAGTGGTACCTTGGGTTACATACGCTTCACGTTACATACGCTTCAGGTTACAGACTCTGCTAACCCAGAAATAGTACCTCAGGTTAAGAACTTTGCTTCAGGATGAGAACAGAAATCTCACGGCGGTGGCGCAGCAGCAGCAGGAGGCCCCCTTAGCTAAAGGGGTGCTTCAGGTTAAGAACAGTTTCAGGTTAAGAATGGAATTAAGTACGTAACCAGAGGTACCACTGTATTTTGAAACCCTGACGTAGTTTACAATGGTGCATTTAGCATTATGTGTCGTTTGGCTCTGAAAATTAAAAGCAGTAGTAAAACGATGGAAGAGCAAAATAAAGCATAAGGGGTAGGCAGGGCAGCTCTGAATGAAAATTCACTTCCACACTCTCTCTTAAAAAGAATATATCCAAGCAGTCGCCCCCCCAATATATGGAGAATAATAGATACATTTTGAATGCATACTCCCCTTGCTATATCCATTTACTGTTGATTTTCTACAGGTATCATTTACTTCGAAGCTTTTTCTCCCAACTAGGCCATAGATGGAAAAGCTGTATGCCAAACAGATTGCCCTGCACACAGAACTTCTCATATGAATGCTAAAATGGATTAACATGCGGAACAGAAGGCTTATGACCCTGGGAGACAGGGGGACCTGAAATAACCTTAATACCCTGTCAACTCGCATTACCAAACCCCAGTGAGCAGGGTGAGCTTATTTAGCAGTCTGTCTTGGAAGCGAAGGGAGAGAACCCCTATCTTTCATCTGGGTGTTGCTTTCATCCTTACCAACGTAATGGTAGCAATCCACATTTTCCTCCCGTCTCCCCTGCATCCCATTTGCCTTCTTGCCCTGCAGATACACCTTTTTTCACTGGGATACAAAAGTGAATTTCCCTGCATATATTTTTAGCCATGGCGGCATCTGCTATGAAACTCTCTCTGTCAGGGTAGAGGCCAAGTATTTATCAAAGCCGCCATGAGTAATGTAGCTGAACTTCTCTCTCTCAGCACCGGCGAGTAAAGCGGATTGGCAAGATAAACTGTGATTTTTATATTCAGCTGTTAGGCACTAATAACAGTTCTTGCAGCCAACAGTGCAATATTTATAATATATGGGTTGTGCGTAGTGAGGACGGACTATTTACATTCCGTGTCAGTCTTCTGTTTAGAACATTTCCTATCTGCCCTTCAACATATCGTGGGTTACAACAATACGATACACAGTTATAAAAGCAAGCAAAACAATTGGAATTATAAGTAAAACACTTACAAGAAAACCAACCCAGTTATAATAACCAGAACACAAACGTGTGAGTGGTATTCAATTACTCAGAGTAGTCCCATTGAAACTGATGGACCTAACGTAGTCATGTCCTATAATTTCAGTGGGTCTACTCTGAGTACAATATGCTTGACTATTACCCTATTTTATTATTTGCTGTTTAGACAATTTATATACCACTTAATTACAATTGTCTCTAAGCAGTATACAAGGAATACAACGGAAATATTTTTATTTTTTTTATTTTTTAAAAAAACTTGGTTCAAACTGTAAAATCAGAACTTAGTTGAAATGCCTGCTGGGATAAAAAGTAGTATTAAGTGTGCACTGGAAGTTCAACCGGAAAGGGAGTCTGATCTTAACTGGAAGGGAAATCCAGAAAGTTGGGCCCACACAGTTGGACTGCACACAGCAGTCAAGGTAATAATAATAATAATTTTATTATTTGTACCCAGCCCATCTGACTGTGTTGCCCCAACCACTTTGGGCGGCTTCCAGCACATATAAAAACATAACAAAACATTAAACATTTAAAAGCTTCCCTATACAGGGCTGCCTTCAGATATCTTCCAAAGCATATAGTTACTCATCTCCTTGGCATCTGATGGGAGGGCATTCCACAGGGCGGGCACCACTATGAGAAGGCTCTCTCCCTGGTTCCCTGTAGCTTCACTTCTCGCAGCGAGGGAACTGTCAGAAGGTCTGAATCTCCGTGTCTAGGCTGCATGTGAGATCCTTCTAATTCTTGGATCCAGCAAATGTTAAAATATAAGCCAGGCTAGCTTGTAGTTAGTTAGAAGGACAAAATGGGATTAGAGTTGAGTTGTAGTGATGTGAGCCAGAAGCAAAGCAGAGAATGAGAGGGGCATGCCAGATCTCTGCTTAAATCCAAGGCTGTAACTGTGGAATAAACAATACTGTTTTGGGGTGTTAATGCTGTGAACCCCTCCACCATAGGCTCAGGCTGTATATATGTGTAAATAAACCATATATCCTAAAGACACCTCAGTCTCTGCTGTGCCTCAATTCAAAAGGAAAAACTCCTCTGGAATCTTGCACTGCTCTGAGACTGGGGTGGCGTGCAACAGTATTTTGTTTTGCAGGACCCATCATTTTTGTTTTACACTATACTTCATGCCCCTCTTTTATAGTGCAGGGTTTTAAAACTAGTCAATATTCTAATTTTCACAGGACATGTCGAAAGGTTACAAGCAGGGTCCTCTGGTATTTCAGCCAACTGATGCACGGGTAATGATTTCCTTAACAAGAGGGAAGCATTGCTTAGAGCCAGAACTGACTTATTTATAACTGTGCAACGTAATACCCTACCTTCCTTCCATTATATTCTTCAGAAATGAGATTGCTATCTTGGATGAGAGGCATAAGCTTTTGGTATGATGTGCTCTTCTGGAAAGAGAGTAACGGTCCCCTCTTTTGACTGTAGCCTTTTTTTAAATGCAACCTCAACGAGAGGGATGGTGCACATAGTTAACTGGAAAAATGCTCAGGGCAGGCTTACACCATTTGTGTGATCCACCAGATCAAACCCAACCCCCCTGTGACTGTAGAAACAGGAGAGGAGAAGGGTGTTTCCAACAGCTGGTAGGTCACAGGGCAAAGCCTGTATTCTGCATTGTGGGTGATGAGTTGAAATGAAAATTGATCCGAATATGCCCAATTTGGCAGTTGTTCCAGAACACACATCTCTTATATTAAAACCTGCCCCCCCCCAAAAAAAATTCTTTAAAAACCGAAAATGCTGAAGGTGGGATTAGATTACACTTGGGGTACCTCCCAACTCTATAATCCTATGATTTTATGATTTTTTTTCTGCCATTATAATTTCTTTAGAATTTCAGCAGATGTGAGGTTCTGAGGTAGATGGTGTTGTGTTTTTCTTCTTCTTTACATTCAATAGCTCTCCAGCCCTCTGCAGCCTCCTCAGCTAGAAGGGTTGAATTCACAATTCTACGGAACAGCTCATTCAGCTCAGGGGTGAGCGGTGCCCATTGGGACTGGCAGAGCAGAAGGCAGGGAGCCCTGAAGTAGGTGGAGCCAGAGTTGATGACTAGCAGAGCCACCATATTTGTAGGTAAGAAGGCAGACGGGTGGCTGAGGGCAGACTGAGGTTGGTGGGGCAGCTTCCTCAGTCTGCTTCATGGGCAACCCAGCTCTGCGAAGGGCAACACAGACTGAGGAGAAGGAAGTGGACATGAGTAGTAGTAATAGGAACATATATCTCGTCAAACTCTCAAGCCCCTCCCCCTTTTAGTACTGACAGGCAGTGCCACCCCTGGACTGGATGAAAGTACGAAGGCAGGTTGGTGGGGACGGGCTGAGGGCAGACTGAGATTGGTGGGGCAGTTTCCCCCTTGCCTTAAGAGACCAACCTTCGCTGGTTCAACCGTGAGGCTCTTTCCATATGTTCGGAAACACGAAAACAAACAAACGAGAGAAACAAATGAAAGATGTATTAGTTTCACATTTCAAGGTCCAAAGCACAGCTCTATAAAACAGCCTCATGTCCAAACAACTGCAGGTTGTGGCTTAAATGTAAGCCTGGCCAAGCATTCTTGTTGCCTCCTGAACGTGAAAGCGGTTTGAGAGGATTATGGCTCCCAGTGATCTGTACAACAGATAGATTGCATTTTATATTCCTATATTCCTTCAGGATGGGAGTAGCAAATATCACTGTGTCTGGGGAAAGTATCTGCAAGGACTGTGAAGATTTTCATTTTTTTATGAAAACACATTAATATGGCACTTCATAGGCTCCAGAGCCGAGGTCTGGAGCTGAAAACAACTCTCAAGGGTCAAATGAAGCTCTGGAAATCCGTCCATCCATCGCCTCCTCCTTCTGTTCAGGCTTTTCTTCCCCTTGTTACAAACCTTTGGCAGAAGATTCACTTCTCCCTCGCCCAGTTTTGAGAGCCTCACTCCAGCTACAATGAAACCTGCCCCTTTGTGCTCCTTCCTTAAATACATTTCCACAGCCTCCAGTCCTTAATACTTTCAATGCCAGAGATAATCCAGCCCTTAAATCCAGCAGCATCTCAAAGAAATCCCAAGGAAGGCATCACTGCAGTCGGAAGCAGCACACCCCAGCGGAAACCACGCCTGTTTCCAAGACCCACAACAAAAAGCCAGGAGTGTCGTAGGAAGGGATGGGAATTAAACATGAAAAGAGGCAGAAGGCCGGCTTAAGCTTTCAGTGATGCTTTCATGAGAAGGTGCAGCCTCCAGACTGTCACTGTTTCCAGGAGGGGTGCAATCGCATGCTGACGCTTCAATGTGAAATTCTTGGACAACAAACCTGCTTCCTCCCCCAAATTGTTTTTGCATTAAAGGAAAATCCACTGGAAAGAGGGCTTGAATCCTTTGCCACTGGCATTGTTCCTGTGTGGATGGGTGCACCTGCCATTTTCCCCAAAGGGGGAGAACTACCATTTGCAGCTGCAGCTAAAAAGGTGGGTTGTAAAAAAACATACTGTTCCAAACGCCCCAGTCTCTGAGTGGCAAGAGACTCCGAAATTCCTGTGTTCAGTTTCCTTGGAATGAAGTTCAGTGGAGACTGTGGTGTCCTTAAGGTGTATGGTTTTCTTTACACATATGCACAACCTGAACATAGTGTGAAGGGACTCACGGCATTAACACTGCAGATGATCTTGCCTCCCCATTAGATTCCCAGGGAGATCCCCAAATCATAGTCTATGGTCCAACACTGAACAAGGCAAGCTTCTGTGTCTCCAGCTTCCAACATTAGCCAAAACTCTCTCACACACAGCTCCCCTTGGGCTATTATTCTGCATTCCAGGTTGATAGAGCATTCAGCCAAGTGAGGTAAGGAAAGAGCCATCCATTTGTGTCCATGGCAACAGAGCTCACTTTTTAAGATACAGGTGATGGGTGAACTTAGCAGCTAAGTCCATTACCTTGACAAAGGAGCTAGCTTGACTGGTTCAAGAATTTTCCTCTTTTAGATTCTAGCCTCACATATGCATGGTCACGGGTTTACAAGGGACCCAGAAGTAGCATCCAGACAGATCCCCACATACCTCTAAGAATACTTATATAGTAATATACCTATATGTTTATATATATATTGTCTCAGTTGCCATCTAGCAGCAGCCATCTCAACAGTCCACAAGAGGAGAGACGGGACTTTGAGGGCCTCTCCACCAGCTCTGCTGGAAGGCCAGCAATTTTTGGCTTCTCCTCTCTGAATCGCTCCACAGCACCTGGTCATTGTAAGAACTGAGGCCTAAGCTTGCTTTCTTCCTCTTCCCTCCCTAGCCCTTTTGTGTTGTACAGTGGTACCTTGGGTTAAGAACTTAATTCATTCTGGAGGTCCGTTCTTAACCTGTTCTTAACCTGAGGTACCACTTTAGCTATTGGGGCCTCCTGCTGCCGCTGCACCACCACCACACGATTTCTGTTCTCATCCTGAAGCAAAGTTCTTAACCCAAGGTACTATTTCTGGGTTAGCGGAGTCTGTAACCTGAAGCATCTGTAACCTGAGGTACCACTGTATCTTAAAGACTGTAAATCTGAGGGCAAGGACTGTTCTATCACACTGGAAGCTTTTGCTGTCAATGTTGGAGAATAGGATTTTTTAAAAAAAAATGTTTAAAACAAACAAATAAAGATCTAGCAAGCAACTGCAACAGTGTGCATAATCTGGATTAGGACCACCGTGGAGGGAAAAGGTTAAAATCCTCCTCCCCACTGCACATTGCAATCCCAATTCAGATGGGCTACCTGCAGCTGCTGTTTAGTAAAGGAACATTAAGTACATTCGGGCCAGTCAGGTGAGCAATGTCTCATCTAGCACCGAGCCAGGAAATTTGCCGAGTTGTTGTCCCCATTATTTATTGCAACTGAATCCACAATGTGCTGTATATTTAAAATGCAAAGAAACCAGCATGTAAATGACCTGAGTTGCATTGCAAACTCCGCCCTTGTATAGCCTTCATTTGCCCAGCTGCAACTGTGTATATATATATATATATATTTGCTTTCGTAGATTTTCACGGGTACAGGAATGCAGGTTTTGGTGTCCTCGGGTGTCTTCCCGTGTAAAAGTTGGGGTGTCTAGGCGACGTTTCGACGAGGTCTCACTCGTCATCTTCAGGCTGGTGCTTTCGGCTTCTTGTTACTGGAACAGAGCGGGATCTCAATGTTTGAGTTCCTATAAATACTGTAGAGGGGGTGTGGTGTCTAGCCTCCAATGTTCTGGGCAGAGAGGAAGTTCCCAGGCTAGTGTGCCTTTTCTTCTTTTGTTCCTTAATTACTTGAGAGATACCTTGAGTGATTTCTTGAGTGATATCCTGAGTACCACTTAGGTGGGTCATTAGGTGTGGATTAGTTGCTAAAGTCTTTGTGTCTTGACCTCTTGAACTTTGTGAAGAGTTTTCCTGAGAAGATGGCTGTATTGCACTTAGTTGTGCTTTGGCTTGGCTTCGTGGCACCTCCGGATGCTGCACCCCCCTGCAATCCCTACACAGATCTGGCTGACACAAGCCACAAAACCACAGCTCGCCCCTATACACGAAGCCAAGCCAAAGCACAACTAAGTGCAATACAGCCATCTTCTCAGGAAAACTCTTCACAAAGTTCAAGAGGTCAAGACACAAAGACTTTAGCAACTAATCCACACCTAATGACCCACCTAAGTGGTACTCAGGATATCACTCAAGAAATCACTCAAGGTATCTCTCAAGTAATTAAGGAACAAAAGAAGAAAAGGCACACTAGCCTGGGAACTTCCTCTCTGCCCAGAACATTGGAGGCTAGACACCACACCCCCTCTACAGTATTTATAGGAACTCAAACATTGAGATCCCGCTCTGTTCCAGTAACAAGAAGCCGAAAGCACCAGCCTGAAGATGACGAGTGAGACCTCGTCGAAACGTCGCCTAGACACCCCAACTTTTACACGGGAAGACACCCGAGGACACCAAAACCTGCATTCCTGTACCCGTGAAAATCTACGAAAGCATATATATATATATATATATATAAAATCAGCAAAGGTGAAATTGACAGAAGCCAAGGAACAGTCAGAAGAGGTCGGAGTTCAAGGCACGGGTAAGGGAAATAAACCCCGATACTAGGAGTCTCCCACTCGAATTGGCAGCTCTGCAATTACATCGGTGCAAATGGGTCATGCGTATGGTTCCTGGGTTTCCTTGTTGAAGGCTGCAGAGGAAAATGTGTTAATGAGGAGCAAAGAGGGCGGGAGTAAGAGGACAAAGGTGAGAGGGCCGTCACCAGGAGTGAAAAGAGATGAGCCTTTGCAGTGCAACAGTGCAAAGACCACGAACCTCATTAAAAGGCTTGGAAACGGCCCACCTCTCTCTCTGACCTCAGCAAATGAGGTGGGTTTCATTGTGAATTCTGAGCTAATAATTTGCCCTTGGGTTCTTGCTTTGTTTTTTAGCAAGTGCTGATAACAGGAGCAAATTATGTTCCAGAATGACTTGGCTTCTCTCCAGCTTGGGATCCCACCTGTAAATTTTATACCCACCTGCCAATCTTTCCTTCGTGACCCACTCCCCACCGCTTGTCAGAATCAAATTATTAGAAAGACAATTTCAGTTCAAGGGCATATTTGTAGTCCCAGAGAGATAAATGCAGTTTTTCGGGATGGAGGATTGAATGCATAAAAAAAAAAAAAACATAAGAGCAGAAAACCATATAATGAATGAAGATGCAGGCAAGTGCAGTGACCGTTTTAGGAAATGAAATGACATCCATCGAACCATCCAAGAAGATTGATCTTCATTCCCTTGTCGCTCTGTGAAAATGTACTTTTGAACATTTATATGGATGTCTCTGCCAAGTGATATTGAGTCTTTCAAGTCTTCTCCAATAATATTTTGTCAGTTTCTTTTTAACGTGGAAACGTATGAATTACTACTATGTAGAGTTTGTACAAGGTTCTAGGATAGTGATGGCAAACTTCTTCGTGGCCTTGTGAAATCCTTCATCCCAGAAATACCGGGAAGGCAATTTCACCAAATTCATGAGGATTTCTTTAAAAATCGGAAATGGCTGTGGGCATGTGGAGATCTGAATTTAAGACTTGAGGAGAGGGAGGGACTGGGAGAAACCAAATTTAACAGATTATTTTATCCTTAGCATGCAGTTGGGTAGGACTGCCATATGTCTGGATTTTTCCAGACATCAACGGGATTTCAAAGGTGGAATTGGCGTCTGGGGGGCATTTCTGAAAGGTGGAGCTTTGGCCTGGATCTTAGGCAAATCAATAGAAAAATTGTGGGGGTTTTGTGTTATGGAATAAGCAAGCTCAACAGCTTTCAGGGTGTCCTAGTTTTTACTTTTTGAAATATTATTATTATTATTATTATTATTATTATTATTATTATTATTATTATTATGGCAACCCTACAGTTGGAGAGTTCCTTTCCCTAAGTGACCTTGTTGTGTCATTATTTGATGGACTTCTCTTCAGTTGCCTGGGTTTTCATTTCAAAATAAAACCCCATGATAAAAAGAGGCTGATGAGAGAATAGAGATCAGCAATGGAAAGTATTATGTTAACGGCAAAAACAGAGAAAGGCTGAGAAGTGAGAAATCAAAATTATGAGTGGTTCAGGACAAAAGGGAAGACGCTTTCTTGCTTTCGGGTGGGTGTAAAGTATTTTTTAAAAAATAATAATTTTTAAATACCAATTGGGGTCAAACTTGCACAGTCGGAATTGACACTGAATTTGGAGAGATTCTGTTATTGGATGTAAGCTAAATATACCAAAACATTAATATTATGATTATAAGCTTGGGGGTGAGAGATGAGGCATGGAAGGAATGAAAACAAGCTCTTAATTAACAAGAAAGCCATCAAGGTTATCAGGTTCTCATCCGTACACATAAGATGTCAAAGAGAGTTCGGATTAATTACAGTCAAATTTGGGCTACTCCTTTCACGTTATCTTTATTCTATAAACAAGAACTCGTTGAGGTTAAATCCCTTCTCTCTTTGTTAAAAAAGCAAGAGATATAATAGATATTAAAACCACACCGCTGACTGCCTAGGATGTGTTGTCGACTTGATGTGTTGCCTGTTCAAAACTGCTTGGTTGTTGCTGCTTTTGGCTGTGTTTTATCAACATGCACAAGGAGCATGGGCTCATTGATAAAATGCCACATAGCAAAGCAATTAGGTGTGCAATCACTATGAAGTTATTTTCAGGTCAGTGTACATGTGCTTGTGGGTGGCAGAGGTGGGTGGGTGGAAAACACAGACTCCATGCGCTAATATGCCAAGCAAAACAAAGGCCTCCTTTGGGATTTGCTTTTTCCTGCGTTTCTTCAAACAAACAACGCATACAAAACTGCGTATATTCCTGAACGTAGCATACGAAACTGACCTCTGCTCAGGGGAAACTGCTTGCAGAAATGTATATATGAGGAAGATGTGTGCTGGTGTTTATATTAAAGATTCTTTCTTCAACATTCTTCTTCTTTCTGATGTTGAAATTTATTTATTGGCAAGTAATAAAAAAAAATGCATTTGCCTCCAAAACATGTTCACAGGCAGGGAGCTCTTCACCGATTCCTTCTGCCTCTGGTATGTAATTCTGCTCCCACACTTTGCCATTTTAGAGCATTTCTAGCTATTAGAAAGGAAATTGTTTTATCCAAAGCCAGGTGATTTTGTTCCCAAAACCCAGCACTGTCTGCTCAGACTGGCAGTGGTTCCATGACAGTAGGGGGGAGCCTTTTTCAGCCTGGCAACCTTTCAGGGGCCATATATTACACATGCTGTTTCCATTTTATCTGTAAGCAGCCTCGAGTCTCTGTCAAATATAACAACAACAACACAGGTAAAAGGTAAAGGTCCCCTGGATGATTAAGTCCAGTCAAAGGTGGCTATGGGGTGTGGCGCTCAACTCACTTTCAGGCCAAGGGAGCCAGCGTTTGTCTACAGACAGCTTTCCGGGTCATGTGGCCAGCATGACTAAACAGCTTCTGGTGCAACAGAACACTGTGACAGAAACCAGAGCACACGGAAACACTGTTTACCTTCCCACCACAGTGGTACTTATTTATCTACTTGCACTGGCATGCTTTCGAATTGTTAAGTTGGCAGGAACTGGGACAGAGCAACGGGAGCTCACCGCATCACAGAGATTTGAACCTCTGACCTTCTGATTGGCAAGCCCAAGAGGTTCAGTGGTTTAGACCACAGCACCACAACAACTACAATAATACTGGTGGGGCCAGGGCAGATGTAAAAGTGGGCAGAGCAATGAATGTGGCTTCTAACCCGTATACAGTAGGATGTTGTTGTTGTTGTTGTTGTTGTATACTGTCCTTCATCCAAATATCTCAGGGCAATTCACAGCATTAAAATATTCCACCTTCAGCTTCCCCACAAACATACTCCACCCTTCCCTAAGACAAGAAAGAGCCATTATCACAGCTGAAGGACATATAGCACCCAGGCAAAAAGACTCAAGGAGGATGTTGCCTCTGGGAGTGTATGTGTGGCCTGGCGAGAGTCATGTGGGTGAAACAGAAAGGTTTGTTGGACCTCATTTGGACCCTGGTTCCAGCTGGTCCTTTCCACTGAAGGGACTGACTGAAGCTTGGACCATTTCTATCACTCAGCTCTGTTTGCAGCACCCTTAGTCTTGAAGGCATACAGCAGAGCTTTCCAAACTTTCCCTGTTGGTGACACACCTTTTAGACATGCATCCTTTCGCAACACAGTAATTCAGTTTTACGAGCAAACCGGAGCTTAAAGTAACCTCTTTCCAGCCCTGGGAGGAGCACAGGGGGTGTTCACGCAGCACACCTACACAGTGCAGCCGACACACTAACGTATCACAACACACAGTTTGGAAAGCTCTGGTGTACAGGGTATGTGGTGTTGGGGCAGCAGATATATAAGTAGGCAATGCTGAAAGAAGTGCATTCCTACAGTTCCTGTTTGTGTTTTCTGCAGCCAAATAATCTGGATGCAAATGCAAATAGTTGGCTAAAAATAAATACGAGGAGCAATGCATCTGCACCACATTTTCTATTTGCAAACACACACACAGTTACACGGAGTGTCGGCACACGCCGGATTTCCGATGTAGCCAAACAACAATTGAGCTCAAGCTGGCGCAGAGAATACCTGAGTGGGAAATATAGGTCTGAGAGACTGTGCGTTTGCTTTCGACGGCATCTAAGCAAATTTAAAAGCAATTCAATATTTAAAAGGAAAGCTGAAGTCAGTCTCCAGGGGATGGCATAGCAGAGACTCTGCCTCTGGGCTGTTCTAAAATTCTCTCAGCTGCATTATGTAACAGCTGGGAGATAGAGCTGTTTCAGGAGGATGATAAAACGACCTCGTTGACAGACCCAACTCTAAAACGTTATACAAGCAAACAAAGGTGGTACTATAGATAGATCAAGGCTGCAGTCCAGAACACCCTTCCCTGGGAGGAAGCATCATTGAACTCTGGGGCATATTTTTGAGCAGGCATGTATAGGCTGGCACTCTGAGGTTGAAGTTCCATATTCTTTCCCTCTTATTTATTTATTAAATTTATACCCTGCTCTTCCTCCCAAAAGGGATGTGGGTGGCACTGTGGGTTAAACCACAGAGCCTAGGACTTGCCGATCAGAAGGTCGGCGGTTCAAATCCCTGCGACGGGGTGAGCTCCCGTTGCTCGGTCCGTGCTCCTGCCAACCTAGCAGTTCGAAAGCACAAAGTGCAAGTAGATAAATTGGTACCACTCCAGTGGAAAGGTAAATGGCATTTCCGTGTGCTGCTCTGGTTCGCCAGAAGCGGCTTAGTCATGCTGGCCACATGACCCGGAAGCTATCTGAGAACAAACGCCGACTCCCTCGGCCAATAAAGCGAGATGAGCGCCGCAACCCCAGAGTCGGTCACTGGACCTAATGGTCAGGGGTCCCTTTACTTTTACTTCCTCCCAAAGGACCACAGGGCTGTCTGGGATTAAGCCCTATTGAACTCAGGAAGAGGTCCTACTAATTAAGCATGTATAGAATTGCACCATCAAGACATAGCCTTCAACTGTTCTGGGAAAACTGGGACATCCCGTTTCCCCCTGTGTGACAGCACAGCAGCCCTTTTTGAATTGGATCTCACACAGTGCCCAAAAACGTCGTTACTGCCTCCTTGACCATTGGACCCACTATTGATCTCATCCCACCAGAGCCCCAGGGTATGAGAACCCATCGGTTCCACTCAGTCAAAGCTGTTCCCGGGGACCATAACTTTAGAACATAAGAAGATCAGGCCAAATGGCCCATCTAGGCCAACTTCCTGTTCTCACAGTTCCCAACCAGATATCTCAATGGGAAGCCCACAAGGAGGACCTGAGCACAACAGTGCTCTCCCCACCAGCAACTGGTATTCAGAGGTTTACTGCCCCCAACAGCAGAGAAAGAACATGGCCATTGTAGCTTGCAGCCATTGACAGCCCTATCGTCCATAAATTTGAGTAATCCTCTTTTGAAGCCATCCAAGTTGGTGGCCAGCACTACGCTTGTGGGCATGAGTTCCAGAGTTTAACTATTTGATGCTGTGCAAAGAAGTGCTTTCTTTTGTCCGCTTTGAATATTCCCTTCATGGAGTATAGATCTGTACATGCCTAATAGTCATGAGAGCTTCATCTCAGTATCTCTATGAATGCCAGCTGTTGGGGAGCAAACAATGGTTGTGGGGATACAGCTGGTACCTCCATGTCTTTCTTATGTGCTTCCTAGAGGTACTTAGCTGGGGAACTGAATGAAACAAGATCATGCATTAAAGGTGAAAAACTTCTGGGAAATGATATATAACGAGATGAAAAAATTGTTGAAATATACATTTATTAAAAAACCAGGAGCATTTCTACTGGGCACTGTAGGAGATGATAGAAAAGATTGTAAGCTGTTTTTATATGCAATGACGGCAGCAAGAATATTGTTGGCACAAAAAAGGAAGCAAGAAGAATTACCGATGAAAGAAGATTGGAGGATGAAATTGATGGACTCCGCAGAATTAGACAAATTAACAGGAAGAATTCGAAACCGGCAGGACCAGAGATTCACAGAAGATTGGTGTAAATTTACGGACTATTTGAAAAGTAACTGTGATGATCAGATTACATTTGTAGGTTTGCAAGAAGTTTTGTGAGATGAATAATTTGAATTATTGCATAATTGGATAAAAAGGAAGGTGTGAGTTAAGATAATTAAAGGCAATATGAATTTAAGAAATGCAGAAGAAATGATAAAAATGGGGGGTCATCAGAGGTGCTGATGGAAGTCCAAAACGATTGTATAAGATGTGAAATTTTGTGGTATGTACGATAATTAATATGTTTAAAAATGAATAAAAAATATTATTAAAAAAAGAAACAAGATCATGCATATACAGACCTTTGGTCTCATCCAACAGGGCTTTTTAAAATAAAAATCTGATGATGATCTAAACCTGTTGTTTTTTTTGTTTTTTTTAATCTAATAAAATCCCTTGATTCAAATTTGCCTTTGATCTCTGCTGTAATGTAGCAACGTGCCTGAGCTAAGGTTTGACAGTGGGCATGGTCGTATCCAGTGTTTATTATGGCATCATTCAAGATCTAGTTTATATCGTCAGGAGCAGGCCAGAACAGGTCAACGCTAATAGTTTCAACTGCCACTTAAATCTGGCAGAAGCCTGTGTGCAGGACAGCAAGAAAGGCTGTAACTGTATGACAGGCTATAGGAAAGAAATGGATAGCACAGGAGGGGTAATCGAAACCGCCATTTTCGCTCGTCTCCAGCTGTGGAAGTTAGCAAGAAGATTGGGCTGCCTCAGTCGTGGAAGTAAGTACAAGAACTGTTGAGAGCAGCCCATAGGCAATAGATCTAAAGCCAGATGAGCACGCAAAACTATAAAGAGAGTTTCAGTGCAACATAAGAATTCTGTACAAGGTGCTGTCAATACAGAGTGCAATGTGAGGTTAGCATCCCAAAGTAAGAAGCCATTGATCTACCAAATCTTCCATGAATTCTGTTTTTTAAAAATAATTTTTATTGGAAATTTTATTTACAACATAACATATACCCCCCCACCCCACCCCAATACAGAAATCCACCCTCAATAAACGTGAACATAACATTCAGTGAGCATAACATACAACAATACAAACAACCAAATAAAAGACTTCCTTTATCCTGTATCTGGCCTCCTTATTTACTTCTTATAAACTGTTTCCTATATGAATAATTATTAAGATTTTTCTAATTATAACTTAAATAATCCACAAAGTCTCCTGCAGACATTAATCAAAACAAGTCCAGGTATGTGTTTTAGGGCACTGTTTTGTGAAGTATTCTCTGCATTTTCCCCGTGATTTCTGAAACTCTTGTCTAGTGTGGTCTCTAATTGCCTCTGTTAATCTAGCCAGTTCAATATACTCTTAACATTGTCTTGCCATTCCTTTTTTGTTGGCACAGTTTCTTTTTTCCAGTTTTTAGCAGTTAGGATCCTTGCTGCTCCTGTGACAAAGAGGAGTATTTTCTGATCTTCTCATGCTATACCTGTGCCCGTTATCCCTAGTAGGAAAGCTTCTGTATTTTTCATAAAGTTATGCTTAAACATTTTTTTAAGCTCATCATATACTGTGTTCCAGAAGCTTTTGATTTTTTCACAAGTCCACCTTTCATGAATTCTGTTATGCCCCTTTTAAAGGCTATTAAGGTTTCTATTGGACACAGGAACACAAGAAGCTACATTGTACTATGTCAGAGCATCATCCATCTAGCTTGGCATTGCCCACACTGATCCAGGGAGTTTATCCTAGGTCTACCTGCAGACGGGTGGCGCTGTGGGTTAAACCACAAAGCCTAGGACTTGAGGATCAGAAGGTCAGCGGTTTGAATCCCCGTGACGGGGTGAGCTACCATTGCTCAGTTCCTGCTCCTGCCAACCTAGCAGTTTGAAAGCACGTTAAAGTGCAAGTAGATAAATAGGTACCACTCCAGCGGGAAGGTAAGTGGCATTTCCGTGCGCTGCTCTGGTTCGCCAGAAGCAGCTTAGTCATGCTGGCCACATGACCCGAAAGCTGTATGCCAGCTCCCTCAGACAGTAAAGTGAGATTAGCGCCGCAACCCCAGAATCAGTCCCGACTGGACCTAATGGTCAGGGGTCCCTTTACCTTTACCTGCAGACACCGAGGACTGAACCTGGGACCTTGTCCATGGCATCCTTAATGCACACTTAATGAAGGCCAAAACACACACATAAAAAGTAAGGAAATGAAATACTGAACAATTCCTGCTCTTGACAGACAGCGCAGTAGCTTTGAACCTGAGTTCTGACACAAGAATAGCCTGCTGCTTCAGGCCAGTGGTCCATCTGGTCAGGAATCCTTTTCTCACGACAGTCCACCAGGGACGCTGGCTAGCAGGATCTGAGTGCAATCGCACTCTTCTCTCTTGCAGTTTCCAGCAACTGGTATTCAGAAACATAGTGCCTCTGACAGTGAAGATGGAACATAACCACCAGGATTGATTGATTGATTATTTGTTTAATTTATATAACACCCTTCATCTGAAGATAAAAACACAGGATAAAAGAACAACTGGAACAACACCCCCACCCACCCCCAAAACAATTTAAACACATTTAAAAGGCTGTAACATATAATTGTTACAAAATATAAGCAAAATATTGCAAATACATACATACATACATACATACATACATACATACATGCATACGTATTTCAAATAAGCGCATATATATGAAAAAAGAAACAAAAGAAAAGAAAAAAGAAGAAAAAATAAAGAGAAAAGAAGAAGAAGAAGAAAAGTTGGAATAATTTCTTCCAAGTTTATTCTACAAATATCTCAATATGAAAATAATAATAAAATTTCATTGATTGACTTCCATCGCATACACTGTACTTCCTATATACATTTTAAGCAAGATTGTATTCCATATTTTTCCCATACAATCTCACACAAATATTTTAATCAATAAGTTTTCTAAATCTTTCATAAATCTATTCTAAACACAACCAATACCGTACATTTAATCCTTGTCTACATAAATAATCATTTAGACATAAAAGGCGGTAAAATATATTAATGAGCCCAAGCCCTGGTTGAAGAGGAACATTTTTGCCTGGTCACGTAACAAAAGTCACAAAGGTAGCACTGGGAATTCATCGAAAAGTTTGACAAACGTTTGCACAGAGCAGTAGGAAAGGGCCCTGTGAAGGCCATCTTCTTCAGCTGGACTTACTCTCTGCCTTCCATTCCAGGAATAACTAAAGCAGACCCAGATGCAAGGAAAGTAAATAAGGGAAAAAATAAATAGTGCACCGTTTTCTTTGGCCTTTTGCTCCTGTGATCCTTTTTGGCTGAGCAGGTAAAGACCTGGGAAACATTTAAGGGGTGGCGCTGCTGCAAATCTCAGTTTTCTAATCATCTGATCAGTTACAGCCCATACAAGGTAATTGTGAGGTTTTTGAAAGGCATGTTTTGTAAGCCCTGATTAGAACGGAGATCCAGTTGAACTCTCCTCCTCCTGCAGTGTCGCTGCAGGCTTTTATGGACTGTGCTGGACAGAGTCACTGGAAGAACTCCAGACACTTTTCATTCATTAAGCACTGTTCAGAGGGCCTTTGCGTCACTAATCCAAACCTTTCAAACAAACAATGTCTGGGCCTTGCCGCAAAAGCACAGCCCAAACTCTACTGATTATGCTGCCTGACTCAACCCTCAGTTTAGGGATTAAAGCTTTTCCCTCTTCTACGTCTTCTTGGGTATGCTAAGGGTTTTTAAAGCAGAGATGTTTAGCAAGCCGCTCTGAATCCAGACTCCATAGCATAGGCACCAACAGACCCCCCCCTCCCCAAGTGTCCCTATTTTCCAGGGATACCCTCAATTTACAGAAGCCACCCTGGTTTCTGTTTTAATCCCAGAATGTCCCACTTTTCCTTAGGACGTTCCCATTTTTATCGGAGAAATGTTGGAGAGTATGGTGGGATGTCCCTCTTTTCACCAGAGAAATGTTGGAGGGTATGGAGTTATCTGATCCCCAAGCCATCTGAAGGCAGCTCTGTATAGGGAAGTTTTTTAATGTTTAATGTTTTGTTATGTTTTATATATGTTGGAAGCCTCCCAGAGTGACAACCTAGTCAGATGGGTGGGATATAAATAGCAAAGTTGTTGTTGTCGTCATATACAATGTCCCTATTTTCATCAGAGAAATGTTGAAGGGTATTGTTTATGGTGACTTCCAGGACCTCTTTTTTCTAGAAAAATAGTTGAGCAGGATGTTCCTATTTTCATTGGAGAAATGTCAGAGGGTGTCGGGATGCTGTCAGCAGCTCCTGGCTGGTTGCCCAGGAAATCATAAAGACAAGGAAAAGTTTCTTAACATCATTTTTTATTTCAATCTTTACAGAGAGAGGCTATAGAACCCAGCCCCTTGGATAATGGCATTGTCCCAAGTGAATCTCTACCTCTATTGGTGCTGCTACGTACCCTCTGTCTTTGAGCTCTTTGCTCTCCTACTCTTAATACTCGCCAGGTTCTGAAAGATTGAGGATCTGGAATGCTTTCTAACGACATGTAAGCCAGGTGTTGCTCTGGCTCTCCCATGATTCCCCAACTTTCCCCCTCCTCTGCCTCTGAGCTGCAACCCCCCGCAAACCACCTGTTATAAATCTATACTGTCTTCCTCTTCCTCCTCCCTGGAAGGGTCAGGATGGGTCACCATTCCTCCTCTGCCCAGTCCCTGACAGAGGGTATGTACCAACTCTATGGGGCCCTGGTCCCTTCACCTCCCATAGTTAAATATTTTGGGGGGCAGTCCCCCTCAAAATCTTCTGCAAGTTGGCACCTCCCTCCCTCCCTTGGGCAGCCAACTCCTCCCAGATAGGTGCTGCTACTCTTTTCTTGACTTGCCTACTGGCTTTCATCACCATTTCCAAGCACATCTGATCTGGGGCAGCTGAGAAGAGGCAGGCAGGCTGATAGGAGAGGTGAGCAGGCGAGTAGGCAGTGGATGGGGGCGGGAGGCGGGAGGCAGGCGAGCAGGCAGAAACTTAATGTGTGCAGGCAAGAGGTGAGCAGGCAAGGGGAAGAGGAGGCTTGTGTCCAGTTGTGCGCAGTGGAGGAAGGTGTTGGGAGACAGGGGCAATTGGCAGACCCTCAGCTGGCTCCAACCACTGGCCGGCGGCCGGCCGGCAGACGGGCGTAACTCCGGTTCTCACAACAGCATCAAAACTGCGACTCAAGCCTCAGAAACCTTTAGAGACTGAGCACGCAATCCAGCAGTGATAAGATCTCTTTGCAGCAGAAGTAGCAGACAGAGACATGTGTAAGCATATTTACAGCATTTATTCAGCAGCAGGACAAAGGAAAACATGTCTTCTTCCTTTCGTGTCCAAGCAAAAAAGCAGCACAGCAAAAGCAATATACAATGGAAGTTCCCAGCAGACTGTGCTGGAAGTAAACAGGTATGTGACATACAACAACTCCACATGCCTGTTCTAAAGGTGGAATAACAGAAGGTGTGCTCAGCAGAAGTGCAGGGAGAGGGGGAGAAGTGCAGGGGCAGGGGGCAGCCCCCCAATATTTTGTGCAAGTTGGAGCCTATGGCTCACAGCAAGTGCCTTTGAAACTCTGGGGAAATGAAGCACCAACTGTTGCACCACAGGCCAGCCAAAAGTCCTGTTCACAGCTGCAATGTGCACCCACCCTTGCAACGCCTAAATTCACTCCAGGTCATCTTCAGATGCCTCACCAATGTGACGTTGCCCAGGCAGCAGTGCGCTGTTTCAAAGGCGATGTCCTCTTAAGAGCGGCCGTGAGCAGCTGCATATACCTAGGACTGAGTGAGCAAGAGGAAACAGCCCCACCAATAACCATTTCTCTATGTCTAGCTGTGCTGCAATTATACTCAGAGCTGTTGACATCAGAACTACGTAGGATGCAATCATAGAAATGCCTCTGCAAACCAAACCGTTGTGAACTAAAAGCAACAATTAGGCAGCAGAACATATTTGCAAAAAAAACATGACACAGTGGAGGCAGACGTTTCTAATCAAATGGATGTTAAAAGCCAGCTAAAAACAAGTATGTTTTCAATTTCTTCCATAAGTTACTATAAGAGAAGTCCTGACAGATCCGCAAAGGGAGAATGTTGCAGAGCTGTGTCTCAGCCAACACCAGAAGGCCTCTGGGCTCATTTAACTAGCTATCTTATGTAGGAACGGGTGAGATCTGCTTATGTCCAGTCTGTTTCAGTTTCATGTGTGTTCATTCCTATGTCTCTTCACTTCTGTTTCTGCAATATTCTGAATCTTTTAGCTTGAAAATTCACAATTGCGTTAAGCAATTTACCATCAAAAACATGTGGTTTTTTTCTATGCATTTTAGTGCTTTTGTGTTTGTTTGTTTTTGGAGCTGTATCACTGTTATGTACTAAGCTTGGATCCTAGAGCAATAGGCAAATAGGATCATAGAATGCAACAACTGATTGGCTTGCAGGAAAAGACCAATCAGGCTCCAGGAGGAAGTTAATCAGCCTATTAGGCTGGTAGGATCATAGAATGCAACAACTGATTGGCCAGCAGGAAAAGACCAATCAGGCTCCAGGAGGGAAGCAGAATCAGCCAATCAGACGGGACTCGTTGTGTAAATAATGTATATAAACGCCTGAGGTTTGGGGGGCAATTCAATCACTGATTTACAAGCTGCAATAAAGAGCATGAAATCACTACAGGACTCCGAGTATATTTCACATAGTTCAATCACTAAATTCAGAGAAGTTCAAAAACTGAAGGTTCTTGAAGCTTGGGAGCTGGATACAGTAGTGAGTAGTCTCTATTCCGTTTAGAGAGCAATTCAGTGCATTCTTATTCCAAAGTAAGCCCTGTCAGGTGTGCTGACTTGGGAAAGCGATTGTGGGGGGTGATGTGGCATGTGATGTCACGCATGATGATGTCATGACGTGCGTGACACCTGGACGTCAGACGTGATGCCCGGACCTAACACCATCATGCAGCAGCTCAGTTTCATTGAGCTCCTCTGCCTCCTGCTGCCACCACAGACTGTGGGCTGCTTCGCCTCTGCAACAGAAGGAGGAGGAGGAGCTGCCACATCACTGGCTTACACAACAGTGTTGCAACCGGGCGTTGCATGCAACAGTGCTGTGTCCAGGCATCATGCATGACAGCGCCACATCTGGGCATCATGTGCAATGTCATGACATCACGTGCAATGCCTGGGTGAACATCGAGGGGAAGGACGCTTCCCACTAACAAATATTGGGCAGCCCGAGTCCACCAATCGTCGGCACCACTGAGCCCTGTTGTGTTCAATGGGGCTGACTCCTGGATAAATGTGTACAGGGCTGCACTCTTAAGGACTCATGCCAGCACTTTAAACTGAAATGAACAGGTAACCAGTGAAATGGATGTAAGATGGAAATTATAAACTCAGCTGCATCAGCACCAGACCACAACAATAAATGATCACCCATGGGCATGGGGCTGCAACTCAGTGGTAGAGTGTTTGCCTTGCATTCAGAAGGTCCAAGTTCAATCCTTGGCATCACCAGGTAGGGCTAGGAGGGAACCTCGTCCGAAACCCTAGAGCGCTGCTGCTGATAAGTGTAGACCAGAGGAGCCCACAAAGGCTTTTAGCTGGTCTTCTGGGCAGGTGTCTCAAACTCTGAGCTTTGTTCAGAATTGAAAAAGTAAGTCTTTAGACCTCCCAGAAAGAAAGTTTTGGGGCAAAATATGTAGGAACCATCTAAGTGATTTCCGTGAAATTAGTGTGGATGCCTTATACATTTTTTTCTGGTACTGAGAAATGCCCCTTGTTGTTATTAGACAGCAATGGCATCTCTCTCTGTGTGTGATCTCCATAATAAAAACTGGCAGGAAATAGCTAACTGCGTGTGCTATGTATAAGGTTGTCAGGAGTGGCTGTTTCTTTAACTTTGTGCTATGCCATGTTCCCTGGAGAGGCCATTTTGTGTTATGCCATACACACACCCCACAGGAACTATTTTGTGACTGGCGCCCCCAAACACTCTCTCAGTGTTCCAAATGCGCCTGCAGGGATAGAAGGGATCAATGATAAACTATTTGTTTATCTGGTCTTAAGACTACAAGACTTGCAATGCAGTGAAAGCATGAGCGAGAAATGCTGCGTATATAAATACATGTAAGGCCTTTAACTGACACAAGTCGTTGATTTTTATTTCATTTTTAAGTCCAGCTGACACTTGAATAATTGCATGGTTTTCCTATGTAAATTCAAGAGAAATGGAACTGAAAACAAATTTCTTGGGAGTGCGTTTTACACATCGCTAAACCAGGTAACCTTGTTTTTGAGCTTTCCTCCTTTCTTTTTTCTTTTTTTGTAAGATTGCCCTACATTGCATTTTGATTCATCCATTTGCAAAACTCCTGTGCCGCTTGATATAGCATTTCTGCTGTGGAGACATTTCAGTGCCAAACATTAAATGCAGGAGAGGTGAAATTAAGAAGAATGATGGGGTTTGGGTGTTTGTTTTTTTTGTTTGCTTTTTGTATTTTTACAACAGCAATCATTTTATTGCCGAAACAAAAGGATCCTGACTCCACAAACAGCCAGTCAGCTCCCCACTCCACCCCGATCCATTGTTGCGAGGTGATTTCAAATGAGTTTTCATACTTAGCTTAATTGGAGACATGACAAAGATGTGATTGAGCACACACATACGCACAGGATGTGATACTTTGGCTTACAGTATGACCATCAGTTCAAACAACAAGAAGAAAGAGCAAAGACGCCCGTAGCCATTATTGATATGAACAGGTCTTCAGAAGGGATGCATAAAAAAATTCACCCTCTGCTGCAGATTAAAGGAGTTCAGGCTTCAGATGGGGAGGCTGCATACGAAGATATGAAAGTAGCTGGGAAATCATGTTTGCAAAATTCATTTTCCAATCTGCAGTGTGTGTGTGTGTGTGTGTGTGTGTGTGTGTGTGTGTGTGAATGTGTACAAATTAGAGGGGTGGAAGACCCATGCAACAGGAGACAGCAAATACCAAGAACTGTTTGCTCCTCATTTACACGGTTCATTTTTACAGATCCATTTAGCAGAGTGCTGTGTGGATTTCATTGTAAATGAAATGAATCACTGATATTGCTTCCATGGCAACACGGCCAACGGTGATTGGCTCGGCAGTATCCAGGCACTGCGAACAATACCTCTGAAAGTACATGTCCCGTTAATATTTAACACAGCAAGGAGACATGGCAAACCCTAGCAACCCTGCGGCACTTGTTATGCAATTCCCCATTAATAGCTCAAAGGGATGTGGAGCTGTCCTGATACTTTTCTCAGCCTCCCCTTTCATTGGTGTGATTCCTGCCCTTCCCTGTTGTTGCTGTTTCAAATATATATATATTTGAAAAGGAAACAAACAAAACAGTGGTGTTAAAGTGGGGGTAACATTTTTTTTCATTATCATTTATAAACCTTTGTTGTTTTGTGATGGAAGAATGTCAGTCCTTCCCACCTTTAGCTGCTTGTTTGTTGCCTCTTCATGCCTAGGGCTGAAACCTATGTTCCCCACTTTTATTTTTAGTAGTAGTAGTAGTAGAGAAGTAGTTTGGATTTGATATCCCGCTTTATCACTACCCTAAGGAGTCTCAAAGCAGCTAACAATCTCCTTTCCCTTCCTCCCCCACAACAAACACTCTGTGAGGTGAGTGAGGCTGAGAGACTTCAGAGACATGTGACTAGCCCAAGGTCACCCAGCAGCTGCATGTGGAGGAGCAGGGAATCGAACCCAGTTCACCAGATTACGAGTCCACCACTCTTAACCACTAAACCACACTGGCTCTCTTTTAGTCTCTTTTAGTATTTTTGTAAGGAAATGTTAGGGCGATGGGGAGAATAGTCCCTGAAACCCTTTTAGTTGTAAGAATATTTATATTTCCCCCCGTAATCCCAACCAATCAGGATGGGCCAGAAAGCACAGAAGGGTGTCACAACACCATGGACACACGATGTTGTTATAAGAATTCTAAGGTCTCAGATAGAGAATAAATGTTCATAAATGTACAAGGCGAACACATACGTAAGTATATAAACCATGTGTCTGAAATAGTACAGGAGAGCAATCCAGAAGCCATTTTGACTCTCTCAAATTGACCTTGAATATTTCTCTGCAAGAGGGCATGTGTTGCGGTGAGACCTGGAGACTGACCTCCTGGTTGTGGATGGGTACATTGGATAGCCACAACTCCCGTTTGGTAGGTCCCTCGTTGCTGGGTTTAATCTGGCCAATGGGGTGCAGTCTAAATGGATTGAGGGACCTATATAAACCCATACACATGACCCATAGCTTCCTCTTTCGGCTCGTGCATCAGAACACCTGCCCACCTGTCCCTGTTTTTAGGGCTTGTTGAGCTTGACCTTGCTATGCCATCGTGTGTTGTCTGTCGTTGGGACAGGGGCACGGCAGGAATTTTCCCCACTTGGCTGATTGGCTGTTGCCATTTGGCTTTCGCCTGCCACGTAGCAAATCATCATAACTTGTAAGGTTGCGGATAGGCTCTGGTTCTGGTGGTAGGGATGGGAGAACGGTCTCGCCATCCCTATGTGAAGGGTATTCCGTTAAAGGAATCCAGGGACTCAACTTGGTTTGGTCAACCCCCAAGAGGGGGTTGTGCCTGTGCCTGAGTCCAGGGGAGCATCTGGGAAGTGAACATAGTCTGTTCCCGGGCTTTTCACCTACCTCAGGTATTCACCCTTGGCTGACCTATGCTGGTGCCCTGGATCAGCGCTACCTGCAAGGCTGCAGGGAGCTAGTTGAACCAGAGTCTATGCAACCACTCACTTTTCTGTAATCAACAAGGTTGTGGCCTAAATTCTGCCAAAAACCAAAACTAAAATTTGAGTCAAATGTGTATTTATTTAGGGTGGAGGTCTCTGGGTCTGAACATGCCAAAGCTTTCCAATTGTCTTTGGACTAT
This sequence comes from Podarcis gaigeae, assembly GCF_964106915.1. Taxonomy (NCBI): domain Eukaryota; kingdom Metazoa; phylum Chordata; class Lepidosauria; order Squamata; family Lacertidae; genus Podarcis; species Podarcis gaigeae. The sequence goes on along the minus strand of NC_139681.1, from coordinate 89,690,139 downwards.
AGGGGCTTACACCTCCCTGCAAATACAGTCTGGTAAGTACTGCATCTGTTAAGCTGAGCAAACTATCAATATGTGCAAGAGGTTCAGGAACTAAAGCATTTACTATCTCAAAGGAATGGCCAGGCTACCCAGAAAATGCAATCAAGTAAGGCATTATCAGGTATCCTGGAAGACAGGAGAGAAGCAACACTCTCAAATTTCTGCTGGAGGCTGCCTCCTTCTGTGATGTATGTGTGATGTTTCGGGGGGTGGTCTTCAGGTACAGGGTGGGCAATTTCAAAAGTCTTTATAGGGGCTTGTGCACCATTGTTCTAGGCATTTCCTACCTCCTTGCAAGGAGGGGAGGGAACTCTGTTGCAACAGAAAAATAAAGATCTGCCTTGCTTTCTATGGATCGTGCCTCCATCTGTTCATCTCTGACCAATCATGGACTTAGTGACTCAGTCCCTTGGGGAGTTGGGCAGCAAAAGCCAACCCCCCTATTTTTTTTCTATAACACTGTGACTATGCAATAGCACTGGTTAGAACAAATAGTCAACCGAGAGAGAAAACAATATTTCCTGCATCAGACCAGTTGTTTATCTCCAAAAATAGGCAGCATGCGGTTAATAGAACATAATACTGCATGGCCAATCAGATCTGAATGCAGGATGATGTCATGGAGGGTGAGTGTAGCTTAAAGAGAGAGTGATGGAAATGAATAGTTGATATTTTCAAAGCAAATTACCAAACGATCCCTTGAAATGGTAGACACTGACCAAAATACAGCCCTAGTCCCATCTTCTCTCTTGCTACCTCCTTTATTCTTTGTCTTCTTCCACACGGGCATTATTCCTGTGGTTACTTCAGTGAACATATAAAGAAGGTATTTCATATGTAGTAAGACTGGAATGCAGACGGTGCTGTGGTCTAAATCACTGAGCCTCTTGGGCTTGCCAATCAGAAGGTCAGCGGTTCGAATCCCCATGACGAAGTGAACTCCCGTTGTTCAGCCCCAGCTTCTCCCAACCTAGCAGTTCGAAAGCACATCAAATACAAGTAGGTAAATAGGTAACGCTCCAGCGAGAAGGTGTTTCTATGCGCTGCTCTGGTTCACCAGAAACAGCTTGGTCATGCTGACCACATGACCCGGAAGCTGTCTGCAGACAAACGGCCTGAAAGCAAGATGAGCGCCGCAACCCCAGAGTCGTCCACAACTGGACCTAATGGTTAGGGGTATCAGCTCCTGCCCGGAAACCAATGTCCCCACTGTGGAAGGATGTGTGGATCCAGAATTTGCCTCCACAGTCACTTACGGACTCATGGTTAAAACCATGTTTATAGAAGACAATGGTTACTCGGCTACGAGTGATCGCTAAAGAAGAAGAAGAAGACCTTTACCTTTACCTTTAAGACTGATGGACTATCCTACTTTGTACTGTCAATCCTGATGGGCCAGGATGCCGTTCCAAGATTGTATTCTTTATCTCTGTTATCCTGTCACTGGAAATGTCCAAAGTATGTGTTCTGATATCTATCAGGGTCCAAAGTATGTGTTCTGATATCTATCAGGGATGACCTACAATCTGGAGAGGCTGATCATCCCTTTGTCCAAACTAATCAGAAGCCTGGGCATCCTCCTAGCTATGACATCACTTCCACCCCATTCACTTGGGTCGTGGAACAGGGACAGCTGACGTGATTCCCTCCAGATGTTGTTGGATCACAGCTCTCATGAGCCTCAGCTAGCATAGCCATTGGTCATGAATGATGGGAGTTGCAGTCCAACAGACAATTGGAGGGCACTGTGTTGGCTACCCCTGTTATGGAGGATCTCCACAAAGACTCATCCTTACACCCTCTAACATAAGGTGTTCCTTCTCACTGAGAGCCACCCTGCACAAAATGACCAAATGCCTCTGGGATTCATGCACAATCACCAAGGCGCTCTGAGGTGCTTTTGGATTTTGTGCAAAATGATTCAGAAGCTGTGCTTGAGAGGTGTCTCCTCTGAGTCAACCGCTGCTCCCTTTCCCCATCCACCATGTGTAATTTGCATCTCCTGCATCTGATTTTTCCCTAGAATCTCCAGCCTGTAGGCCAGATATCAGATATCAGCTTTCTGGCCCAGCTTTCAAGTGCTTTTCCTAGGCTGTAATTTGTCCTTGAACTATCCTAATGCCTCTTGCTTGAATGGGTGTGTGGTGTTTGCCTCATAGGTGGGTCATAAGGAAAGGGTTAAAATGAGTGTGAGGTGATTGGCCAGTGGAAACTGATAGGAGGAGTTAGGGTTAGAGGGGGAGTTGTGTGGAAGTCAGTTGAGAGTTGAGGAGTTGAAGAAGGAAGAGGGAGGATATAAGTCTGTGGGTTGGTCGAGCTGTGTGGTGAAAGAGTGAGAGGAATTGTTAGTTGGAGTCAGATAGATAGTTGGAATAATCAGTTTGAAGTTGTTAGGAACACATAGGACAGTAAAATAACTAAGATTAAGAAACTGCCAAGAAAAATTAACTGAAATCATAAGCTTGTTCATGCCTATAAAAATAAACTTGATTATTTGTTAATGTTAACAACTGTCTGGACTCCGTGTGTACCCGTGAGGAGAAACGGGTTGGTGGCAGCGAAGAAAGCAATCACAGTGGTGGCACAGGGTCAACAGACTATCAAACGTCCGGGGGCCCCGTGTGATCGCCACAGGTTGAAAGTGGAGACTTGAGCAGGGGATGGGGAGAGACTTTTGCGTGACTGGAATGTACCCTGCTGTACACAGAAAGAGTCACCTCCACTGCATCAGCCACTTCTGCTTCTGCCCCCCCCCCCATTGACACCGCTGGCACCGCGTACTATAGTTAAAAATTGTTATGTACTGAATTGAATAGGATCCAAACTGCAGCAGTCTGATTGGTCCTAGAACAATAGGATCCAAAAGGCAGCAGTCTGATTGGTCCTAGAACAATAGGATTCAGAATGCAGCAGTCTGATTGGTCTCAGAACAATGCAGCAGTATGATTGGTTGGCAGGAACCACCCAATCATGCTCCAGATAGAAGTGAATCCACAACCTGATTGGCTTACAGTAGAATTCCAGAATTAGCCAATCATGTGCAGCCCATTGTGTAAATAATGTATATAAAGCAGATACTTTGAGGGGACTTTCATTCATTCCTCCTCACCACTATGAGCTGAATAAAGAGCATGAAATCACTTTGCGACTCTGAGTATATTTCAAAAATGTTCCCCACCCCCTCATGGGGATTCAGACCACGGGAATCCATGACTCTATCTACCACTTTTCCACCCTCTTGAAATATGTCGCTGGCTTCTGTTCTGGTTCCTCTGCCTCATTGCAGAAAGCATCATCAATCTGAAATTCTCAGAAATCCTTGTAAATATGTCTTTTGAACATCGCTTCGGATGATCCCTTATTTTAATAGCCAAGTCACCCTGAGAAAGTAAGCAGTAAATCAAACAAATGCCTGTTATAACCATTTTTTTAATCCAAAAAGCAGGCATGAGACCAGGAATGCATCTACAGTTCACTACTAGAGCATCTGGGCTGGGCTTTTCCCCCCTTTTCTTTTTAAAGCATTATGACTTGTGTTTGTTTGACATTGCTGTCAAGCATTCCAGACACATAACCTTTCTACAGAATGCTGCTGGCGTAATGGATGCATTTCAGTGCATTATCCTGATTGCCTGCTCCTGTCTTGCTCATCCCTGAAGCCGCCCTAGGACACAGTCTTGCCAACATTTGAAAGCCAAAGATGTTGAATTGGCACTCCAAGACGCCATCATTTGATCCTTGCCCTGTCCCAGGTGTGTATATGGGGGGGGGGGGGCTTTTACAACCTGAGGGCCACCTTGCCCAGTGGATAGGTTTTTGGAGGCCATGTACCAAAGGCAAAGTGAGCAGAGCGATGGGTCTGACTCTTTCCTTATCTTTGCACAGCAGGCAACACAAAACATTGCAGCTGTGCAAAAGCCAGAGGAAGATTTTGATGGCTGGGGGCGATGCACAAAGGTCATGAGCAACACCTAACACCACAATACTGATGCTTCTTTGGCTAACAGATTGAGGTTGAATCCTGACAAGACAGAAGTACTGTTTTGGGGGGAACAAGGGGTGGGCAGGTGTAGAGGACTCCCTGGTCCTTAATGGGGTAACTGTGCCCCTGAAGGACTAGGTGTGCAGCCTGGGAGTCATTTTGGATGCACAGCTGTCCATGAAGGCTCAGGACATTTCTTTGTATACCACCTGAGACCCTACCTGCCCGCAGACTGTCTCACCAGAGTCGTGCATGCTCTGATTATCTCCCGCTTGGACTACTGCAATGCACTCTACATGGGACTACCTTTGAAGATGACCCAGAAGCTACAATTAATCCAGAATGTGGCAGCTAGACTGGTGACCATATAACATTGGTCCTGAAAGAACTACATTGGCTCCCAGTAGGTTCCCGAGCACAATTCAAAGTGTTGGTGCTGACCTTTAAAGCCTTAAACAGCCTTGGCCAGGTATACAGTACCTGAAGGAGCGTCTCCACCCCATGGACACTGAGGTCCAGCTCCGAGGGCTTTTGGCAGTTCCCCCCCTTACAAGAAGCAAAGTTACAGGGAACCAGGCAGAGGGCCTTCTCGGTAGTGGTGCCCGCCCTGTGGAATGTCCTCCCATCAGATGTCACAGAAATAAACAACTATCTGACTTTTAGAAGACAGCTGAAGGCAGCCCTGTTGAGGGAAGTTTTTTATGTTTGGTGTTTTATCATGTTTTTAATATTCTGTTGGGAGCTGCCCAGAGTGGGCAGGGTATACCTAGGACCCTCGTACCTACGGAACCGCCTCTCCTGGTATGCCCCACAGAGGAACTTACGGTCTTCAAATAAAAACACCTTGAAGGTCCCAGGCCACAGAGAGGTTAGGCTGGCCTCAACTAGAGCCAGGGCTTTTTCGGCTGCGGCTCCAACCTGGTGGAACGCTCTGTCACAAGAGACAAGGGCCCTGCAGGACTTGACATCTTTCCACAGGGCCTGCAAGACAGAGCTGTTCCACCTGGCCTTTGGTCAGGGCGCAGCCTGACTCCCTCCTTTGGCAATCTTTACAAAACTTTAGTTTATGGTTGCCATCAATTTTGATTTTAATTACTTTTTATAATGTTTTTATAATGTTGTACTGTTTTAGTGTTGTTAGCCGCCCTGAGCCCGGCTTCGGCTGGGGAGGGCGGGATATAAATAAAATTTATTATTATTATTATTATTATTATTATTATTATTATAAATAATAAATGATGGTGATGATGATGATGATTGTTGATGACATTCAATGGGGCTTACTTCTGGGTAAGAGGATATGATTGCAGCCTCAATGTACTATCTAAAGAAGGTGCAGAAGGGGAGGCATTCTGATTCCCGCAGAGCAACTTAAGTTAGCCCTAGATAAAGAATCTGAGAAATGTTAACAAGGAAAATAAAGGTGTAAATTGAGTAGCTCATTAGTTATGGTGGTGTGGGGAGATGGGAACTGCCAGGATTTTCTGGGCTATAGTGTAATGCTTACATTTGCAAATAGATATTTTTTGCCTGCATGAAACCCCTTCTACGTACCTCCACCTTTTCACACATGTCCCAATTAGTATGCACAGTCAATTGTCATATTTTAAACTACACCCATGTGCCTCTTGTGTTCCGTTGTTGCACGTGTAACATGCACACACAAACAGTAATATTTAACCAGCCATTATTTGAAAGGGCAGTGCACTCCTTCTCTTTCCCTTGGCCTAGCGTGCTAAAATAAATAAATAATAACATTGAAAAACTAAACCCTGCTGAGCACTTGGAATGTTCAGGAACATCCAACTGCTTTTCAACAACTGAATCGGGCTAGGGAGGTCTCCTTAAAAATACTGAAACAAGACTATAAGAAGAGACTTTAAAATCTCAAGCCTGTAGTTATGTCGTGGTCTGTCCGTCCCCGTCCCTGTCCCCCTCTCTTGTCTTATCTGATTTTGAGTTTAAATGGGTAAAACCACAATTTTTCTGCAACATCATCATGCTCTGAGCTTTAATCTGATACCTCAATCTATGGCCACAGGAAGTGGTTTAAATATTATATAAAGTTGGATTTGACTTTGAAAATAGATTTCTAGATAATTGCTAGGTTTTTGAACGCCTAAACCAAGAATGTCTGTTGCTGCATTATTCTGAGTTCAGAAATCCAGATCTCTAGAACTTTACAGTGCACTCTTCACGTGTTTATTTTGAAACATATTGTACTGTTTCCAGTGGGGTTTACTGCCTCGGAAGTGTGCGTAGGATTGCAGCCCTTAATATGTTTTTGAGCATAATCTCAGCTCTTGCCACACAACGCAACAAGCAGAGCAGGAGAAAAGCTTGCCCCACAAAATAGATGGGCAAACCTTGCCTCTTTGGAATCTTGCCATGCATAGAGGAACCCAGCCAATGTCTCAGCAGCACTCAGTCCATGAAATGAAATACCCAAACTGGGCTAAAGGGCAGGAGGACAGATCGATGGTATACATTTTTGCAAATTTTATAGCACTTTAAGAAGCCGCTCCAGGAAAACTGGGTAGGTGGTAGAAGGGAGAAGTCCATTCTTCACAAGGGAATTTCTTGTCCCTATAGTCCCCGGGGGAACAGACTTTGGACACCAGCCCCCGTTATCCTTGGGTTAATGCTTGTTTGTAAACCTTGAAACTTGACGACAGAATCATACAATTGTAAAGGTGGAAGCGACCCCAAAGGTCATCTGGTTAGTTTGTCCAGCCCACATTTTAGGAGGGTGAGATTTTAATCCAAGACAGAGGAAAACCTGGGGGCTTCAAATGCTTGCTTTCCATTTTAGGTGAGCACTGCCAAGGCCTCAGAATTCATTTCCAGACCTAAGCCTATTGAAGATTGCTGGTAGCTCTATTCTGGACTCTTGGGCTGCTAAATTAAACTCTCGTGTGTTGCCACTACTGACTGTAACCAACCATATGGCAAAGTTCTTGCCTCTAAGGGTTATTTGAGCTCTACCATTCAAAATGGGACATGGGTGGCGCTGTGGATTAAACCACAGAGCCTAGGGCTTGCCGATCAGAAGGTCGGCAGTTCGAATCCCCGCAACGGGGTGAGCTCCCATTGCTCGGTCCCTGCTCCTGCCAACCTAGCAGTTCGAAAGAACATCAAAGTGCAAGTAGATAAATAGTTACAGAGCAAAGCAGGAGAAGAATCCTTTGGATCAGGGGTGGAGAACCATCAGGTTTGCACCCCAAAGCATTTTTGCTCTGGTCTTTGACACAACCCCAGATTTTGCCAGCAGCAGCATATGTGACAGTGGCAAGGGTGAAAAAACATATCATGAGCCATGGCTTATTGCAGGGAGAGTAGCTTTGATCTGTGCACTTCTGGGGTGATCATTGGTGATTCGAGCTGGAAGGAACTGCCTCCTCTTGTTCTCCTTCTGCCGCAGTGTCTTGACCAGTCACGGCTTTCTCCATCCTCTAACTCATAACTGGGGAACAACAGCCCAGGGGCCACTCTGTTTGAGCCTCAGGTCTTCTCCAGAGAACACTGCTTTCCCCACTTGTACCCCCTAGTAGCCCTGCTCCACACCCTCCTTGAGCTATGATAATCCTTCTTGCCTACCCGAATGGGGGCTAGATTGGGATGTATGAGTGTGACGAAAGTAGCCTACTGCACAAAGGTAGATTTTACATTATCACATCACTCACTTTTGACTCTGGCCCCACCAACCAGCAACATGTGCGCCCACCCCCCTGAAGATTGTGAAGAAGAGAATGCAGCCCTTGAACTGGAGTAGATTCTCCACCCCCATTCTAACTCATTGGAAATCTGTAACGGCTGCTTACAACTCTCCCTCCATCTCTCTGGATTCTTTTGATATATGGGCGCACCCTGCAAAGAAGCTCCCGGTCGGCCATGACATCTTGCGACACACACACACGCAGCCATCTTGGAAGGCTCCCGGCTCCCGAGGCTTTTGTGTGAAGCAGCCCTGACGTTAAATTTGGATTAGCCTGGTTTCTGAAAATATCTCTGGCAGATGCTGGTAGACCGGCAAGCCTCCCAGAGCCGCAGATCCAGACAAATCCGGGATCTGTTGTTTATTCCCTTTTCACAGTCTTCTGAGTTCTTGTGACATCACCCGTGGCACTGTTGCCAGGCAGCAAACAGTCCTCTGCTGCAAAGGAGGAGGGAGGCCGTGTTGCGATGGAGGCTCGGGGAGGGGGGAGTGGAAAACGCTGAGCCAGAAATTCCTCCTCTCCACCTCAGGAAGCCTCGCGCGTACTTCGTCTTCTAGTAACAGAGCAAGCCAGCCAGCCTCGCCCATCTCAAGGGAAAGGGAATGGCTTCGGGGTGTTCTATGACGGAGCATCTGAGAATGATTTCTATTTCCCTGAAGTGATTGCCACAGGTCTGATCCGGACAGGCCTGATTTTCCTCTCTGGGGCCAGTAAATCAAGCACCAGGGGATGCCTGTGTGTACTGAAGGGAAGGGAAGAAATGTGGTTTTTCATTGGCCTTCCATGTCTGCTTTCGAAACAGGGAGCTATAGGCCACACACCATAAATCCTTCGGAATCCTGGAGCGGGGAAACTCAGGCGTGTTTTCACAGCCTCTTATCCTGAGGTAACAACTCCTGACAACATAGGGTTGGGGGAGAAATTCAATTCACTTCACAACGAAAGGTGGACTTCCCAAATTTGCACTTCCTGAAACAAGATGTGAACCTAAGCACAGCAATCCTTCAAAGTTCACATTTCTACAAATTTCGCAGTACAGCTCTCCGGCCAATTAATGTGTACAAAAATGCATACACTGAGGTTAAGTGTGCATATAAATGCATATATTTATGAAAATGGCATATAAATATGCATTATGTTGTGGGAAATTGCATGGGAAAATATGTATATGAGGATAAATGTGCACTAAAATGCAGATGAATTTTCACAAGGGATTTTCTTTAAACACACACAGCCACTATTTTTTATTTTTTTAAAAAAACCTATCCATATATGGAAATATGGAGAACTGAACTTAAAATTGGGAAATGGAGACGTAAAATAGGGCCACTTTTCTACTGTGAATTCAGTCTTTCCCTGGCAAAAGTTTATTTGGTCACCACTCTTTCATCTTGGGATAAGCACTGAAGTCACAGCAGTTTTTATTATTAATAATAAAACAGTGATGAAGATGAGAAGAAGAATCACAGTCGCTGCAACCTTTTAACCAATATTTATATATGATCCTCTTGCTGTGCCTTTGCCTGCCGCCATAGCAGCCAGATGCACAGTGAAGCAAGAAGGGGAAGAAGGGAGTCAGAAGATGAATTTGAGGTAGAGTAAGTCCACAACTTTATTGATTAGAAGAAATAGGTTTGGCAAAGACATAAGGCATGGATCTGATGACCGAGCAACCCAAGCGCTCGTCGATGCACCATCATACCAGTAGGGGGCTGCCATACCAGTAGGGTTACAATGGCACAGACCATTTTCTGTGAACCCTTGCAGGCAATCTGGTAGGAGGCCCTGTGGCCCATCAGTCTCCAACTGGGCACCTAGACAGACAGTAGCACCTTCCCAGACCAATGACATCCTTAATGACATATAGCCTCTCTTGGGAGAGAGGATTTGTTGGTGGGTGAATGAATGAGTGTGGCAAAATATAATTCTGGCTCCTGGACTACCATACCAAGCCAGCAATTCCCAATACAAATTACAGAATTATTTCCCTTCATTAATTCATTACTGATTACTACTTCTTCTTTGGCAATCACTCGTAGCTGAGTAAGATTGTCTTCCATAAACACGGTTTTAACAATGAGTCCATAAGTGACTGTGGAGGCCAATTCTGGATCCACATGTCCTTCCACAGTGGGGACATAGGTTTCTGGGTGGGAGTTGATCACGGTGTGGATTTGCCAAGTGTGCCTTCCTCTTAGCACGTTTCTCCATTGCATCCTGAGTTCGAGCGTCTTCAAAGTCCATGACACCTTTGGTAAAGGCTCTTCTCCAACTGGAGCGCTTGCAAGCCAGTGTTTCCCAGTTGTCAGTGTTTATACTACATTTTTTTAGATTTGCCTTGAGACAGCCTTTAGACCTCTTTTGTTGACCACCAGCATTACACTTTCCATTTTTAAGTTCGGAATAGAGTAGTTGCTTTGGAAGACGTTAATCAGGCATCCACACAACATGACCAGTCCAACATGACCAGATGTTGAAGAATCATTGCTTCAATACTGGTGATCTTTGCTTCTTTGTCTAGCTCCTTCCCTTTGACCTTACTGCCTTGGGTGACCCTGCTGGGAGTACAAGATTCCTGACGGCTTCACTCACAAGCATCATAGGAACATGCACACCCGCTCACCACGACAAGGTGATGATCCAGTGAGTGGGACTGATTACATAACCCTTCCCTGAAGGGAATTCTTTTTTTATTAAAAAAAATCACCATAAGTTTTTTTCTAAGTATTTGAATTCACAATAGAAATGCCTGCCACAAATCTCAAAAGCCATAGCTATCAACAAGGATACTGTGTGTGTGTGTGTGTGTGTGTGTGTGTGTGTGTGCAGTCTGAGTATAGAAAAAGCACGGTCTTTCTCTGGAGCTCAAGGAGAGAAGCTATGCAATGTGAACGAGTCATTCTGGCCTATTTAAAAGGCCCCATACATGGGAGAGAGTTCCCTTTGCGGAATATACATGGCGCATTCTTGAACACACAGGTGCCTTGGCCCACTGTTCACCACTCCCGATTTATGTGTCTATGAGCTTCTTGTTGACAGATGGAATGGGCCTCAAAGGGCTTTCAACAGCAAGGTTTTCTGCTTTAAGCAGGCCTTGTTTCTAATAACTTAACTGTACACTATTGGCCACCCGCTTCCCTTGCTCCCTCGGCAACAAGCCAAGGTGTGCTGAAAGGTGTATTTGTCATGTCCCATCTAGTTTTTGAGTGAAACCCGCACAGGTCAGGCTAGGAATGCAGAAATGGCATTTTTACGGGTTTCCCTTCACTCAATCCAGTTTGTGTCCTTTTCTCCTGTGTTGGCCAGCAAGTCCAGTCTTCTCCATTTCCTTGTAGGCTTTTAAGGAAAATCCCCCTTGGAAAAGAAATCTCCATGCTTTGAATGTTGTGTTGTTTTTTTAAATGAAATACAAGGTCGTCCAAGGACTGCACCCTTCCTTCTGCCCTTCCTTTGCCTTCTTCTTTGTAGGCCTTATTCAAAAAATATACCACCATGTGGGCAGTGTTGGTGTCAGTGGATGAAGCAAGGCACATTCTTGTTCCTACTGGCCGACATGCACCGTGGAGCAGTTTTACAAACCATCATCTGACCCAGCCCATAGTCAAGCTACAGTGTGTTGGAATCCTGGGAATCAACTTTTACACATTGGGCTGCTTCCCAAGGCGACAGAGACAGATACAAGCTGAATCTTGTGACTGGTACACACCCCTAACTTTACCTATTATAAAGGATAATAATGCTTCCTAAAGTGAAAAGAAGATATATGATTTGTGTCTGTGTTGTAACATGATTTGATGCACAAACTGCTTAGAGGGGTTATATATAAAATCAAGAGGTATACCACTTTAGTTAAGTATATAAATAAATACTTAAAAAACAACAACAGCGGAAGTATGAAACAAGTTTTGCAAGGAATTTGGAAGTCGATCCCAAGGACCAGTCCAATAGCTTCTGAAAGGAAGGGGTTAAGGAATACCTCTGGTACCCTTGGCAAACAGGAGCCAGTCCTGGTGCAACGAGAATAAAATGTAATTGGAACCTTTGGCTCCTGATAAAAAGAAATATAGCCTAAAATTTAATTAAATTGAGAAGTAGCTGGTTAATCAGTGAGAATACTAATGGTCTGATTAAGAAGAAATGTACAAGAGGAAAACGGGAGCCTCGTTTGCTGGTTTGGCAGAAGAACAGGAAAATCAGGTTTGGGAAGCGGGCTCTGGAATTGTGTTTCCCCATATCTAAGTGTAGAACTAGACACTAGAAGGGAAATAGAGATAGAGAGGAAGAAGAAGAAGAAGAAGAAGAAGAAGAAGAAGAAGAAGAAGAAGAAGAAGAAGAAGAAGAAGAAGAAGAGAAGAGTTTGGATTTGATATCCCGCCTTTCACTCCCCTTCAGGAGTCTCAAAGCGGCTAACATTCTCCTTTCCCTTCCTCCCCCACAACAAACACTCTGTGAGGTGAGTGGGCTGAGAGACCTCAGAGAAGTGTGACTGGCCCAAGGGCACCCAGCAGCTGCATGTGGAGGAGCGGAGACGCGAACCCGGTTCACCAGATTACGAGTCTACCGCTCTTAACCACTACACCACAGTGGCTCTCTAGAGGTGTTCCAAGCCCTCGTTTCACCTGAAACCTGGAGATCCTTTAGCTGAGAAAATTAGTGGAGATAAAGGAGCAATTTATCTTAACCCCCAAATGAGCCCCATGGTGATATTTTTTCATTTGGAGCTGGGCTCCAAAACCCCAACCAAGGCAAGCTTGGCTGTGTAGAAAGGACATGGTCTGGGAGAAACATTTGGGCTCAGGAAAGGTTAGGAGCCATTCCATCCCACAAAAATCCCAGTGTTAGGTGCTTCCCACCTGGATTCCTCTGATCTTGATGGACACAACATCCTTCCTACAATTATTTGCACAAAGAGGTCCACACAGGAGAGTACTTGGGATTTCATGGAAGCACTCAACCGTGGTTGGTCCAAGAACTTTTGCTGCATGAGGCAAAGGACGAAATGTTGCCCCAATCCATGAACAAAAGCCCGAACAGATTGGCAGCTGGGGATCCTACTGCAACGCTGGTGAGAGGACAGTACCCTCTACCACAGCTGAGAGCAGCTAGCTAGCTTAGGGAGTTAAGGGCACACTCAACTCTGTCCTCCAATACCTTGCTGCTTCTCCCCAGTATCTGCTCTCTGAGGGAGTGGCCTCACTCTGCCAAATGACCGGCCTGGCCCTGGTAAATGCATACCACTCAACTGTCCCGATTTGAGCGGGACATCCTGGAATTACAGAAGCCATTCTGGCTTCTGGTTGGATCTTGGAATGTCCCATTTTTTGGTCCAGTGCTCTGGCACAAATCAGTTGGTTCATGCCAGAGTGCCAGACTAAAAGTTGTTCGTTTTTGGGGGGTCTCACGGTCTCGCATGAATCAAGGGGCTCACACTAGAGTGCCCAACCAAAAAAATGCTCACTGTTTCTCCTCATGGTCTCATGTGAGTCTCCTGACTCCCATGAGAGCTCAGGAGTCAAAAATGAGCATCCCACTTTTGATCAGCTGTAAGGTATGTGACTAGTCAAGCTAGTTGCCTGTTTCTTCATGCTGACTGCTGAGGAGAGGGCTCCCCTTCATCTGTGGTCAGCATGTAAATGCCAGGTACTATTGACCAGTATTTAAAAAACTGCCAACTATTAATTTTGTGGGCTTGCTTCATGAGGGTGAGGCTCCATATCCTTTCATATAACTGGGGAAGTGTTGTAGCTCTAGTTTGCATGCAGACTGTCCTGAGTTCAATCTCCAGGAAGGGCTGGCAGAGAACTTCTGCCTGAAATCCAGAGAGTCGCTGCCAGTCAGTGTAGACAATACTAACTTAAATGGACCAAGGCTGTGTCTACAGTATAAGGCATCTTCCTCTCTATACCACTGAGAAACAGTCAATGAATCCATATTTTCCTGGTGGTTAAGACAGGTGCAGCCTAGCTGCTCATAGACAGCATGAGATCACATCTTTATAAGAACAACTGCCATCGTTGTCAAAAATGTCAGTTTTAATTTACAATAAATGGTAAAAGAAGAGGCAGGACGGGGAGTTAGCAAACAACAATAAATAGGTATGAGCAAAATGCACGAAGCGTGCAATTTCCGCACACCCCCACCCCCACTCAGGTCCTCGCTTGTAATCTATATTATATCTACAATGCCACGCTTAGAAATAAATCTTTTACAGTCTCGTTCCCTTAAACACAAGCACCCGCCCAGAGTGCTTGCAGAAAGTGTAGGTTATAAACCTACGTAAATAAATCAAAGCAGACATAAAGCAAGGCTGAAGGCAAAATTGGAAAATCAATTTGGCATATTTTGTTGCAAACCAGGAAGAAGCAAAAAAAAAAAAAAGGTCCAGAGAAATAGGCTCTTAAAGTTTAAATAAACACCGAGCGACAGAAACCGTTGCAGCTTCCCATCCCCCACCCTGTATATATAAAAAAAGTACATTTCCTTTTGATTAAGCTACAGCCTGGAGCGTTTTCAGTGGCAAACCGCCAGCAGAAACCTTAAGGTAATCCTCATTATTTTTAAGGTGGAGCCGTTTACGCTGTGCTTCCACATCTCTTTTAACACAGCTGTAAATACATGCAGCTCTGCCCCTTGCTAGTTTACCAGGGCTGCTTTCTTCATTTTCTTTTCTTTTTTTCATGCCATCTATTTTTCAAGAGGGATGCAATCTGATATGCACAAGCAGGTGAAGGGGGAATGCAAGGGAAGGGAAAGTGGACCCTGATCTCTGTTGCCCGTAATGCCCTAAAATGAAGAAAGGCTAACCCCACCCAACCCCCCTTTGGAATCTTATAGGGCATAACCACACCCTCCCTTTAAAGTGTTCTTAGGCCACATTTGCACCATGCATTTAGAGCATAGTGAAGCCACTTTGAACAGTAGTGGCTTCCCCTCCGAGAATTCTGGGAGCTGTAGTTTGTGACAGGTGCTGAGGCTTTTTTTTTTTGAGAGACTCCTATTCTCCCAATGGAGCTACAACTCTCAGAGTTCCCTTTGAAAAGGTTGTTGTTGTTTAGTCGTTTAGTCGTGTCTGACTCTTCGTGACCCCATGAACCAGAGCACACCAGGCACTCCTGTCTTCCACTGCCTTCCGCGGTTTGGTCAAACTCATGCTGGTAGCTTCGAGAACACTATCCAGCCATCTCGTCCTCTGTCGTCCCCTTCTCTTTGTGCCCTCCAGCTTTCCCAACATCAGGGTCTTTTCCAGGGAGTCTTCTCTTCTCATGAGGTGGCCAAAGTATTGGAGCCTCAGCTTCAGGATCTGTCCTTCCAGTGAGCACTCAGGGCTGGTTTCCTTCAGAATGGGTAGGTTTGATCTTCTTGCATTCCACGGGACTCTCAAGAGTCTCCTCCAGCACCATGATTCAAAAGCATCAATTCTTCAGAGATCAGCCTTCTTTATGGTCCAGCTCTCACTACCATACATCTCTACTGGAAAAAGGTGTTGATTGTTAAACCGCTCTGGGCAATGTATTGGGTTAACATATGTGAAGGAGTGAAGTGCCAATATTCTACCACGCCTTGTGGTGTGAAATCTGGTACCCAAGCACCCTCTAGAACATTGCAAAAGAGCCTGGAACCATTACGTTGCTGCTCTAGGGGAGAGCTGGGGCCATTAATGCTCTCGAAATGCATAAAATAAACACTATGTGGAACATGGGGTGAAAAGGTGGCATATAAAAATTTGGTACAAAACAAAATCAATTAGGCACTAAATAGAACTTAGAAAAGTGGCATGAAGGTTGTAGAAGGAGGTAGAAAGAGATCTCTTTGTTAGAGCATACATACGTATATAATTTTTTTGTATGCTGCCTTTCCACAGTAGAAAACATGCTCAAGGTGGCTTACATCATGGGGGGAAATGCATAACTACAATGTAACAAAGTCATTAACAATAAATAAAATGTTAAAAAATATACAAGCTGAACCATTTCCACATAAATCACAAAGTCTAAAGTAAAGACACAAAAAAATCGAACACCATCAACAGAACCCCACAACAAAATTCCCCCCCAAAAAATCCCAGCCCAAGAGTCTGTTCAGGATCCTCTGCTTTTGTAGCTGGAGTCAGTCCGGGCCCCGCAGTCCCAGACCAGATGGAAAAGGCTTGTGAGGCAAGGAGCAGGTCCTCCAGGACTCACAGCAAAGAAGTTAGAAAGAATAGGCTTTGCAAATAGAGTCATTGTTTCTACTTATGGGCTTTGAAATGTAAATAATTTAGCACTCCACTCGGCAGAGGGGGATCTGGCTATTTTTGGTCTCTTCCAAACAAAGGCATCTGTGTGCTTGAAAACATATGTCTCAGCAGCAACATGACGAAAATCTGCTCTGGGGCCATTTTGAGTTACACAACAGGGTGTTGTTTTGCAAAAGACGACAGTCCACAATAACATTGCTGCAAAGACAGGCAATGAGATTGCGTATTGTTAAGGTGTCGCTCTGCAGGGCAGAATGGGCACTAGCAGTGGGCCAGGTTGGGCATCACCCTAGAGTCAGACGGGCCCTTCAATGGGGCCCAGCTGTGCCACCATGCACCACCCTCCATGCCGAACCCCTTAGATTGATAGGTTGGGACACTGCATTTTAGGTAGGTGGCAGGTCACCCCCATGGATGGGAGGCGAGCTTGAGTACCATTCAAAAGTGGCATTGTAGCCTGCCCACTGTGAAAAGGGAACGAGTACAACATGGCCTTGCAGCAAGATTTCAGGCAGAAGAAGATTTCAGGCAGAAGAAGTCTTCCTCAGCCATACCTGGAGACGCCATGGATTGAACCTCGAGTTTTTTGCATGCAAACCATGTGCTGTATTCTCTATTACTTGATCCTAGGTGGATGTGCTGGGCCTGGGGGTAAACCCAAGCAACATGGTCCAGGTCCGGTCCCGAATCCAACGGTTTTGCGAAGAGTCAGTCCGACAGGGTCAAGGCAAGACACCAGGCTAGGTCAGGCACAGGGTGTCAGGCAGGTTCTAGCAAACAGCAATGTAGCTCCCGCCACCTGGGGTGTGGTCTGACAGCCTTTTATCTCTGTCGGGGTAACAACCGGTCCTGATCCCCTGGTGACTCACCTCCCTGTCTTGCCCGAAGGCGAGTACTTAGGTCTCTCCTTCTCTCAGACCTAAGCCTCTGCAGCTCAGGAGATGTCGGTGGGTTACTAGACCCAGAGGCCGCCTCAGCCTCTCCTGACCCAACTGGTAGTGGAGCAGCTGTAAGTGATTGCCCAGCTGAAGGCAACGAGGTCATCCCCGCATCTGGAGCCAGGGCAGGCCCCTGACTCGGCCCAGCTGGTGCTTGCTGCAGGGGAACCTGTGCAGACTGTGGCTCTTCAGAATCAGGCCCCAGATTTGGTTCCGATGCCACCTGAGGCAGAGGATCCAGTGCAGACTGAGACTCCTCTGGTTCTGAGTCCCAGGCCATCACAGTGGAGGCACAGCTTAACAGCTGGCCTTCTCGGTAGTGGTACCTGCCTTGTGGAACGCCCTCCCCTCAGATTTGAAGGAAATAAGCAGCTATCTTCTCTTTAAAAGACATCTGAAGGCTCTTTAGGGAAGTTTTTAATATTTAATGCTGTATTGTTTTTAACACTTGATTGGAAGCCGCCCAGAGTGGCTGGGGAAACTCAGCCAGATGGGCGGGGTATAAATTATTATTATTATTATTATTATTATTATTATTATTATTATTATTATTATTAACATCCCAACAGCAAAAGCAATTGCCCTACATCAGATCCCCAAAGGGGCAGGTGGGCCCATTCCTAACCCCAAAGGGACCCCTTCAGCTGACTCCCTGTCTCTCTTTCCAAGTGGCAGACTCAAAAGCCTTTTTCTTTCCTTTGCTCACACACAGTAATAGATTGAATCATAGAGTTGGAAGAGACCACAAGGGCCATCGAGTCCAACCCCCTGCCAAGCAGGAAACGCCATCAGAGTACTCCTGACATATGGTCAGCTTTAGCTGAGAAGAGGCAAGAAAGTTTATTTATAAGAGCCGGTTCTGAGAAAACCAACAGTTCTATATCACACTGGCATGTGATCAAGAGATGTTCTGCAGGTAACCCCTTGCGGGGAGAGGGGAGGAGCAAAAGAAAGTCACGTCAGAGAGATTGGAGATTGATGAACCTTCATCAACATGAATGGGTCTTCAGGTTAAAACAGAAGTTCTAGAGAATTACAGTGGATGCTCGGGTTGCAAACATGATCTGTGCAGGATACACATGCGCAGGTTGCAATTCGGTGCTTCTGCACATGTGCAAAGCATAATTTAGCGCTTCTGTGCATGCGTAACTGCCGAAAAAATGCCACCTGAAGAGTCTGTAACCCGAGGTATGACTGTATTACTATGTGGCCTAGGGACTAATAGCTACAGTTGCTGTATATTTCTTGCCAAAGCTGTTGAGCTTTTTAAAGCTTTGCCCAAAGTTGTTGAGCTGTTTTTTGAACTGTTTTTTTTGGGGGGTGGGTCAGCAAAAACGACACTGCCAACACAAGCTGCCATACATCTGGATCTCCCCAGACATTTTTGGTGATTTCTGCCCAGACACTGCTGTTGACTGCAGTATTCCGGATATGTCCAGGAAATTCCGGATGTATGGCTAACAGCTCATCAGCATCTTACTGGGAAATAGCCTGGGGAGAATATGAGAAGAATAATAGAATTATAGAGTTGGGACCATGAGGATCATCTAGCCCCAAATCCCTGCAGCCTAGGAATTTTTCGCCCAACGTGGGGTTTGAACCCATGAACCTGGGATTAAGAATCTCATGCCCTCTCAACTGAACTACCTATGGTGAAGAGGGGATACCTGGCCAGGGGAAATGGCAGGCAGGGGGTCAGTCTGTTATCTGCCCATTAGTCTTTCTCCTGCACATTTACCCCCATCCAAGATGCCCAGACAAGTCTCTGCCCTATCAGATGGAGAAAAGTAATGAGGGAGGAGGATCACACAGGGAAGTCACCCCCACATCCCTGCCCCCTTCCACACTGCTAGCTTTCTAGCCCTTTCGATGGAGCTGATACCTTCTTATTTTCTGAGTATTGTGTGGAAATGTTTACATGGATCACGTAACCTAGGAACACGGTGTTCTGTAAATATGAAACAGATGGAATTCGAAAGCTTTTTTTTATTTCTTTCAATTTTCAATGAAAACCTCTTAAATGCCCACATGATTGCTCTCTCTGTTCTTAATTAAGTGCACTCCAATTTGTGAAAATATAAAAGTGAACCCTGCAGTTTTAATGACGTGCGTTTCGAACGCTTTACCAGAAGGCTTGGGTTTAGCCTATGATATTATTATCTGAGCTGGATGAATCCCATGCAACTTTTTTTTTCTTTTTTCAAATTAAATGCTTGTGTTTAGAAATGGCATCGCTTTGGCATGGCAGAGCTCTGTTTCTTCACTGCTGCTTCCAACATGGGTGTGAGTGTCTCATTTAGGCATCAATGAACATAAAATGCATTTTAAGCCTGAGCACGTGTTTACGTTTTTGCTCACTTGTTGATTTGTTCCAGGGCATAAATATATGGGTGAAAAGAACCTCATTTGATCAGTAATGTGTAAAGGTGCTTCCAGACAGGTGTCTATTATGGGCTGGGTGCTCCTCATGGATGCAAGATTTTTGCAGTGTCAACGTGATATCTTATTACAGTGCTTCTAGGATGCCACTGCTGTCAAGTAGGATTCAGTCTCATGAAACCATATTCAGGTAGGATTCACTCAGGTAGATTCAGTCACATTTCACTGGAGTGAAAAAAAGAAAACAGAAACCATAAAATGGCAGCTGTTGTATAAGGGATTACTATCTTGAAGGGAATATAATTGAAAATAGTAAGATTTTGGAATGCAGAAAATAAAAAACAAGGAAGAAGAACCCATCAAAACTAGCACGTGAAGAAGTCACTTTAACTAAATTGTATAATTCGGTATATAAATAATCGGTTTTAATAATTCATTGGATAAAACTGGCATTGTTATAATGAGGCTGTTATTGGAATAATATGGGGGGGGGGTTAAAAAAAGGATATAGTAAAACCAAGTCAGCACTTCATTTTGCCCCCAAACCCTAGAATGAATGCATGAGACATAAATGGGGTTAAAGCCACCTTTTTTCTGAATTCAAGCATCTTCTAGAGATGAAAGGACAACGTGACAAGTGGGGGCAGCTTAGCTTAGAGTTCTTCCAGGATCTCCCTATTTCAGGGTCAGATTCAATCACATACCAGCAAATTCAGGTTGCGTAGTAAACAGCGGATTGGGAGGTCTTGTGCAACTAACTGGTTCTCCCCACCCCCAAAGGCTGGACTTCTAGTGGTAAGGAAAGTGAAATATACTCAGAGTCGAGTAGTAATTTCATCCTCTTTATTTCAGCTCATAGGAGCAGTGATTGATTCCCCCCCCCCAAAAAAAAAAACCACCTCAGGCTTTATTTACACAATGAGTGCTGTCTGATTGGTTGATTGTGTTTCCCTCCTGGAGCCTGATTGGGCTGCTCCTGCTGGCCAATCAGGTGTTACATCCTAGTATCCTACTGGCCTAATAGGCTGATTAACTTCCTCCTGGGGTCTGATCGGGCTACTCCTGCAGGCCAATCAGGTTGTTGCATTCTAGGATCCTACCTGCCTAGTGTTCTAGGATCCAAGCTTAGTACATAACAGAAGGTGATGCGACTATGCACTGGAAAGTGGCAAACAACACCTGCTTTGACACAACATCATCTAACATCCCCATGAACAAATCAGGATGAAAGAGTCAACCACGTCTCATCTCCCTGCAAAAACTCACAGTGAATGCTGAATAAATAGGCTTTCTGGAAGCACCTGTTGTCATCAAAATGACAGGCCCCACCCCAATAGTGAATCTGAATTTCCACTTCAAAAAGTTTTTTTGAAAACAACCTGCCGACAAAATGCCTGTTACCTGTTGTGATAGCTCAACACCCGTATAAAATACGAAGCACCCTATGTCTTCCCAGCCCAAAGGATACTATGGAGGTCCACAATGTGGCATTAGTACTGTTGGGGGGAGCATAGCTCAGTGACTGAGCATTTGCTTTCTACACATAAGGCTCCAGGTTCAATCCTTGGCATCTCCAGCATTTGTTGTTGTTGTTTAGTCGTTTAGTCGTGTCCGACTCTTCATGACCCCCTGGACCAGAGCACGCCAGGCACTCCTGTCTTCCACTGCCTTCCGCAGCTTGGTCAATCTCATGCTGGTAGCTTTGAGAACACTGTCCAACCATCTCATTCTCTGCCGTCCCCTTCTCCTTGTGCCCTCCATCTTTCCCAACATCAGGGTCATTTCCAGGGAGTCTTTTCTTCTCATGAGGTGGCCAAAGTATTGGAGCCTCAGCTTCACGATCTGTCCTTCCAGTGAGCATTCAGGGCTGATTTCCTTCAGAATGGAGAGGTTTGATCTTCTTGCAGTCCATGGGACTCTCAAGAGTCTCTTCCAGCACCATAGTTCAAAAGCATCAATTCTTCGATCAGCCTTCTTTATGGTCCAGCTCTCACTTCCATACATCACTACTGGGAAAACCATAGCTTTAACTATATGACTTAGCAAGATTCATGGTTCTTACATTCCAGCATTTATTTCTTCTTAAAAAAGAAAAAAAAATCAGGTATGGAAGGTGATGGGGAAAAGATCTCTCTTTCTGAAACCCTGAGGAATTGCTTCCTACCAGACTGTTAATAGCATTATTATTATTTTTATTAAATTTCCACCAGGCCCTTCTTCCCAAAGGAGCCCAGAACAGCAAACAGCAAAACAGCAAAAACCTTGAAAACGCTTAATTTTGGCCTTGCTTGACAAATTGTCTGTTCCAGCCTAAGGCTGCATTTTAGGTTGCTAAGCTTAAAAAAGCTGGCTGTGCGTGGTGCCTGGAATCTGAGCTTTGTGAGAAAAGCGAGGAGTTCAAACTTTCCAGATGTTGCCACAAAGCCAAAGTGTAGGTCATATGAGGAGGTTCCTGCTCAGGTGAAGCATCTAAAAGACGTCATGTGGAAAGCAGGAGAGGGGAGATTTTGGACCAAAGATAAGGCATGCTCAAGTAGCACCTGGAACAAGGCTGCCATCCCCTCTACATAGACATTCCTCGCCAAAACAAAACAAAGTCTCCTTCCATCATCAACCATGTGTTTTATGTACCATATTTTTCGCTCCATAATACACACTTTTTCCCTCCTAAAAAGTAAGGGGAAATGTGTGTGCATCTTATGGGGTGAATGCGGGGGGGGGGCAGGCAGGAAAAGCCCCCAAGAGCCGCACACAAGCTCCGTGTGGCTCTTGCGGGCTTTTCCTCAGGAGCGAGAAGGGACTGAAGCGGCCAGTCAGTCCCTTCTCCCTCCTCGTAGAAAAGCCCGCAGGAGCCGCACGCTCCTTAAAGGGTGTGCAGCTCCTGTGGGCTTTTGCAGGAGGTGGGGGAATTGCCAAAGCCACACGCAAACTCTCCCAGCTGGAGAGGTTGCGCGTGGCTAAAGAGGAAGCCAAGACAGCCAGCGGGATGGATCCCAATTGCTGTCTTGGCTTCTTTGCTCTTTGGGGCAGGGGGGGACCCGGGCTTCCCCCGGCAGCCCCGAGAAGCTTTGGGAGAAGCGGACAGGCTGTGCGTAGATTGTCTGCTGCTCTTTGGGGCTGGGGGGAAAAATAATTTCTCCCCCTTGATTTCCCTCTCTAAAAACTAGGTGCGCCTTATGGTCCGGTGCACCTTATGGAGCAAAAAATACGGTAGTTTTCTGTAAAGAAAGGAACTTACAAGAAGAAGCAATAAGAAAAGATAAGAAAAGAAGAAATGTATTAGCCCCATAGGTTATACACCGTACATATGAACTGTATATGTTGCACACACTGGACTAGACCTTTATGATAGGAAATAAACCAGTAAAACCTTCACAGTTATTATCATTAAGCCTGTTGCGCTTTGTCGCATGGAGCCCCTGCACACAAGCATTTTCTTGAAGCTTGTTTCGGACCCAAATGCAAACTTGGGAAAACCAAAGCATGTGTTCCCCCCACATACCTCCCAAGCCCACCTGTGAAGAGTGGCTTTCTCATGGCTGATTCCACTGATCCATAGGGATGTTATGCCCTATTATGGGATCCCTCCATGTACAACAGTGGTAGTACTTGACTGAGCCCAGGGGGCATGCAGAATCTGAAGCAAACCTGCAGCAGATTCAGACAACCTCCATGCAGTCCAACTGGATGTGAGGTTGGCCAAGAGGTAGTCAATGGAGTCTTCTCCAAATGTTGTTGGGCTACAGTTCTCATCAGCATGGCCAACGGTCAGAGATGATGGTAGTTGCAGTCTACCAACATTTGGAAGTTGGCTATCTATGGCATTTGTTAACAGTTTCATATGCCTGGGTACTGAAGATATTTTCCTTTGCATGCCCTTTCCTGGACCAGATAACCTGCAAATTCCACACATGTAAACCCCAAACCACAGAAATCCAGACTTCCTTTTCGCTCAGAAAAGTTCTATGCGCATTATCAGAACAACCAGCAGAGCAGAGCAAATTTTATCTGAATGTGCATATTCCACAAGGAGATAAATTATTTTGTTGCAAATTGTTTCTTAAGGCTCTAATTAGAAGATTTTGAAATATACAGCAGGCTTTTAATGGCTTTTTTTTATAAACAGAATGTCTGGGACACAGTGGGGATTTGTGCTAATATGATATTATTTCAGCATTAAGCACAAAATGGCATCAAACAAGAACATTCCAAATAGATCTTCCTTTGAAAGGGGAAAAAAGAGCCAGCCAGCATTCTGCAAGATGCTGATCAGGGGCTGTGTAGGTAAGAATTTGATATATACGTGAAGCCAATCCTTTCACCCTCCCAAATAGACAAGGACTGTGGGTTGTCGTGACTCAGACAAAAATGCTGCAGCCAGGTAAAGCAAACTTTTGAAAACTCAGTAAAAAAAATATTAAAGTTAGTACATCTTATTTGAGATAAATAAGGGAAGCTATTTGTTTGTTACATTCATATATTCTATCTTTCTGCTGATGCACTCAAAGCCAGTTTGCGATGTAGAATTATGCCTAACATTCTGATACACTTGATATAGGATTATTATTATTTTTAAAGGATGACAAGAAGGGAACAAGGTGTCAATCCACACTGCAACATTTTGTTGCAGTTCACACTCTTAAATTTTAAATGGTGGCTTTGATGCTAGCTCAGGCTGCCTTGAACAGCTGCTGTTAAGGTGACCAATAAAGATAGTAAGCAAATAAATTTAAATACATGTATGCACACTTATTTATTTAAAAAACGTTTAATGAATACAAGTTATTGACGTTGGGCTTGGACTGGCACAAAACTTACCAATTAATTTTCATGGTGGAGAAAAGGTAACAGACAGCAGAGCAGCCCTGGTCAGGTTCAACAGAAACATTTTTTACTAATTAATGAAAGGAAAGGAAACCCTGTCGATTCTGCATGGCTGTTTTCTAACAAAACAAATAAAAGCAAAAATTGCTGACCCTAAACCAGCAACCACAGGAAGCTAGCGAGCAATAGTCAGCTGGAATAGCTCAGCTGGTAGAGCAGGGTTCTGAGTTTGTGCCCCACGTTGGGCAAAAGATTCCTGCACTTAAGGCGGCTGGACTAGATGACCTTGGTGGTCCCTTCCAATTCTACAGTTCTGTGATTCCATGGCAGTATTTCATTCATAAGTCCATTCATAATTATAATGCAGAACATTTTGCAGTCTCAGATAACAGGGACAATTGCTGGTTGTCATTGCCAAGTGCCTCAATATTGCAAAAGAGGGCTGTCTCCAGCAAAATGCTTTCCCCTTTTAAACTTATGCTGCAAAGGCTTCTCTTTCAACTTTTCATGTCTCATGAGCCTTTGGTTGTGTTTGAAATGCACAGACTTCTGCAGTACCACACTCCTAAACAAACAAAATGAATTTCAGTAGGGACAAATGTAAGATTTTTCACTTAGGCTGGAAGAACCAGATGCACAAATATAGGATGGGCGGGGACACCTGGATTACTAGTAGTATATGTGAAAAGGATTTAGGGGGTCTTGGTGGACCACAAACTTAACATGAGTCAACAGTGTGATGTAGCAGCAAAGAAAGCAAATGCTATTCTATGCTGCATCAACTTAAATATAGTGTCCAGATCAAGGGAAGTAAGAGTAGCACTCTATTCCGCCTTGGTCAGACCACACCTGGAATGCTGTGTCCAAATCTGGGGACCACAATTTAAGAAGGATGTTGACAAGCTGGAACATGTGCAGAGGAGGGCAACCAAGATGACCAAGGGTCTGAAAACTAAACCTTGTTTCCACAGACATCTTTCCGCAGGGCCTGCAAGACAGAGCTGTTCTGCCAGGCCTTTGGCCAAGGCACACTCTGACCCCCTGTCTCCTTCTGTAATCCTCATAGAACTGTAACCCAATGGTCACCATTAATTTGATTCTGAATTGATTTTAGAATGTATTTTAATTAATTGATGTACACTGTGTAATTTATGTACACTGTGCTATTTTTACTTGTTGTTAGTCGCTCTGAGCCTGACTTTGGCTGGGGAGGGCGGGATACAAATAAAATGTTGTTATTATTATTATTATTATTATTATTATTATTTATTTATTTATTTATTTATTTATTTATTTGTATCTCCTCCAGCCCCTTAAATACTAGGGAAATGAAAAGTGGAGAGGTGGATTTATGGGGAGAGACGTCACAACCTGAGGATAAGCTGAAGCAATGGGACAACACAAGATTACCTAGCAGGGAGAGAGATATTTGTCTTCAATCATTTTTGGTATTGGCTCAGCCTGAAACAAACCTCAAAGAGCCTTCTCCCCCACCACCACACACACCCTTGCTCGCTATTAATACATTCCTCGCTTTAATCAAAAATAGATAGTGGAACCAGCCTGTCGATTAAAATTAGTGAGAAACCTGGTTCTCTCAATCAAGGCTTTGTTGAAACATAAATATTCCATGTTGTGGCCGCCAAGTTGGGGCAGGCAGATTCCCAGAGCAGATGTAGCCAATTAGCAGAGTCCCCTGCTACGCTGCCGAAATAGATGGTGTGCATCTCCTCCTCCTGTTATTGTGGCCAAGATGCTAAAATGGCACTTTGCAGCAGGGCTTATACCTTGGTTGGAGGAGGGAGGGAGGGAGGGAGGGAAGGAGGGAGAAGATACCCAAGGTTTTACCCGAACACACATCTATATTTAGGAGAAGAAGAGGAGGAGGAGTTTGGATTTGATATCCCGCCTTTCACTCCCCTTCAGGAGTCTCAAAGCAGCTAACATTATCCTTTCCCTTCCTCCCCCACAACAAACACTCTGTGAGGTGAGTGGGGCTGAGAGACTTCAGAGAAGTGTGACTAGCCTAAGGTCACCCAGCAGCTGCATGTGGAGGAGCGGAGACGCGAACCCGGTTCACCAGATTACGCGTCTACCGCTCTTAACCACTACACCACACTGGGAGTTCCAGAGATATATTCCCACTGATTGGGCCAGATTGACGGGGTTCTGCCACAGAGCCTGCAAGATCGCCTTATGCTATGTATGCCTGCTCAACCTTCTCAACCTGTGTCAAGGTTCCACATTTGTAAGACATAAAACTTTAACTTGGAAGCAAATGCCCTTCGGAATTCCCTGCCCATTGACATCTCTCCCTCTCCCCTTTCCAGTGCCAGCTTGAAACATTTTTGCCTAGAAAAGCCTACCCAGACATGTGTTTTAATCTGTGTCCAGCTCATCACTGATTTAAATTACCATTTGAATGTTTTGAATAGCGGTCTTCAACCATTTTTACTGATAACTTTATTGTTTTACTGTCTCTGTAACAGCTTTGAGGTTGTTCTTTTTTTACAGTCAAAGGGTATATACATTTTTATGAGGTGAATAAATAATAAATCATAGAATCATAGAGTTGGAAGGGACCCCCAAGGATAATCTAGTCCAACCCCCTGCAATGCAGGAATCTCAACTAAGCAAACTGTTCTGAGCTCGTTGCAGTATTAGGAACGATGGATGCTGTTTTGTACTAGGTCACATGATTTGTGTGGCAAGTTCCCGACTCCCCCAGGTAGAAATAATGACACATGACACAATTATTAAGGATAATGGGCTAAAAAAGGCCACAACTTTATTGGTTACAGGTGAAGAGCAGTATTGGCTTAGGCATTGGTCCTAACTGACTCCAGCCCGTCTGCTTGAAGCCTGGGAAGGGTTAACCACCAGTAGGGGGAGTCCTGCTGATGCACATCAACTAGGAACTCCCCCGGGGTCACCACTAGTGAGTGTGCCTTGGGCCCCAACCTCCTTAGGCTTCAGACAGGGCCACGCCCCCCAGAATCCATTAATGGACTACCCTTCAGTATGTGAGGCAGATGATGGCGTTACCTCCCCTCTTCCACCTACAGAACAATACCAATGCCTAACTGCCAATACCTAGAAAGTTGTGACAATTTGCTATGAGGTTGGCGAAAACCAAGTGGCTGGTGCCAATTGGCCAAGTGGAAAAAATCCTACCAGGCCCCTCAATGGCGACCAACCAAGGTCCATAGCAAGGTCAAGGAATGAAAACATTATAGGGCAGGAGAGTGGGGAAAAAACAGGAACAGCTGGAGGGGGCAAAGAGGGAGGTCCCCAGCTCCATCCTGCCTTAAATAGGGCAGGCCACGCCCCCCGAGCCAGCTAATTGGCCAGCCAGGGGATGACGCAGCCAGGAATCCCCCCAATTGCGCGGGGATGGCTCCGCCTGCCGCGCACGTGGAGGGGCCATGAAGCCCACAACTCCACCTCCTCCTTAGGCAGAAGTGGCTTTGCTCATCCAGCCCAGCAGTGTCTCCTCTACAACCTGTTGCTGAGAAGGGAGTAATCATTGACATATGGTGGAGTGGGGTGGCATCACTCACCTGACCTCCCAACAGCTGAGTTGCTAGTGCTAACTGGGGAGGAGAGAGGAATGGGCAAGGCAGGCAGGGAGATTAATCCAGTGCAAATGCATGAGAACCAGATTGTCTCTGCTAGTGTGTTGCTCTGTGTTGACTCATCACTCTCCCTCCAAATGAGCACCATGACTCAGCTGTCAGGAGGTCGAGTGAGAGCTGCCACCCCACCACGCCATTTGTCACTGTGTCTGATGAGTGTTGTGGACTGGTTGAATGTAGAAGAATAGTGGGAGGAACCAGCTGGAAGAAGATTCAGAGCCCGGGGAGTGGTAGCGGGACAGCAGTGAGTGGTCATAGGGAGAAGATGTGGTGTTGGAAGCTGAGGAGGTAACAGGGCTTAGTGTTAAAGATCTTGCTGTTGAAATATGAAGCCCCAAACAACTTGGGACTAGTTAACCTGTGTAAGCACTTAAGGCAGGTGTGGGGAATCTAACACTCAGGGCTCAAATGCAACCCTCCAAGCATCTCTATGCCTCCTCTGTTAAGGATAATGATTTAATTTCCTGAAATGGGAATGTTTACCCATGTTTACTGTGTACTTTTAACATGGATTTTTTCCCTCTGGCAGTAGCTCTCACGTAACAGAGGTGCTCCATTCTGTTGTGACTGTTATTCCAGCAACTTTTGTTTTTAACTGCTCTCTGCTTCTCTCTGTGTGTGTGACAGAGAATGGCTGTTGCAAGAGGCTTCTCAGGATACTGCTAAGGACAGTGTTGTGTCAGTGTGATCTGTCTGAAAGATCCCTAAATGTTGATGGGGAGAAACCTGTGCAGGAGCTCTCTTTAAGGAACAAAGAGAATAATAATATCTTTATTGTCATTGCCCCCTCTCGGGGACCACGAAATTACTTTATTAGTAATTCCTCAGAATACTGCTGAGGTGAAAGTAAAAAGCTTTCATAAGAAACTGTAAGGCCTGAGTGAGGTAAAGCTCTGATGCAAGTCTCAACACAGTTTTGTTTATTAGCCTAAATAAGACTTCAATTTACCATTCAAGTGAGAAAGTATCCATGTTTTAATAAGCGTGAGATTGTAAATATATTCTTCTCCGTTATGTATTTATGAAAGTAAAGTTCTTTTGAATACAAGGAGTCTGGACATTGTATAGTCTTTTTTATAATTTTTATTAAATTTTCAAATTATACATTTCAAAATAAACATTTTACACAATACCATATATCCGTTGACTTCCCTTCTTCTCCTTCCATGGTTCATTTTACTTATCTATCTTTTCTGCATATTTTACTATAATCATTTTAGTCAGTTCTCCCATTTACATCATTCAATTATTAATCAGACTGTTGAGTTTATCTTAACGCTGCTGTTTACAATTGTGCACAGTTATTTTCTAAATAATCAGCAAAAAAATCCACTCCTCTTTAAATAAAAATTCTTCTTGCCCTTGTAGTCTATAAGTTAAACCTGCTAATTCTATCATCTTAAGTTGCCAATCTTCCTTACTTGGGACCTCCCTCACTTTCCATCTTTGGGCTAACAAAACTCCAGCCGCCATTGTTGCATACATAAATAGATTTCTCTGACATATGGGAACTTCAATTTGATTTATTCCTAACAAAAGGCTTCAAGTCTTTTTGGGAAAGTTGATTTGAACATTCTTTTCAACTCATTGTAAATCATTTCCCAATATTCCTTAACCTCGTAACACATCCACCACATATGAAAAAAGGTTCCTTCCATTTCTTCACATTTCCAACACTTATCTGAATCTGCTTTATACTTCTTAGCCAACCTGCTTGAGTTAAATACCATCTATGAATCATTTTCATATAATTCTCTTTCAGTGGATAACATGCAGTGAATTTTAAATCATTCTTCCAGAGTTTCTCCCAGAGGTTTAAATCTATGTTATGCCCTATATCCATTGCCCAGTGTGTCATAGAAGCTTTAACTAGCTCGTCTTTTTTCCCCATTCTAACAACAAGTTATACATTTTAGACAATAATTTATCCTTATTCCATAATAACTCTCTTTCAAACTGTGAGCTTTGGTCCAAAAATCCATTCTTTTGTCTGTTTTAAACAAATCATATAATTGATGGTACTGTTTTTATATTTCTCCCAGAGTCTATACAGATTTCTCCTAATGTGATTCATAAAGCTTTTAAAAATGTTTGCTTTCCCATACCAAAGACATGCATGGACATTGAATAGTCTTTACAAAGAAGCTGTCAGTCACCTAGAAGAGTTATTTAGCTTCTTAACTCTAAGCTACTCTGCTACGCTGCATATCATCAAAATTTATTTTTGTAGACATAACATCCTCCACAAGCCACACACACCTCACTGTGCCTCCTTGGATATTATATGCTGGAATAGATGGGGTCATTGGCCTCATCCAGCAGGCTTTTCTTATGTTCTTATGACCACTGCTGTCAACTTTTCCCTTTTCTTGCGAGGAATCCTATTCGGAATAAGGGAATTTCCCTTGAAAAAAGGGGAAAGTTGACAGCTATGCTTATGACTAAACAGCTTTTGATTGGATCCAGCAAGGAGGTTCTTCTGTTTTTCTATAACAACAACATCTTTGATAAAGATGGTATGTCCTATCTCTGTGATGAGTTTGTCATGTAGAACAACAGGTTTTCACTCCCTTATATGCAGGCAAGTGTTGTTGAACAGCGCTGTTACTGTGTCTAGAGAGCATCCCCTTCCAAAACAGGAATGTCTAAGTTTGATTATATCCTGATTGTGTAATTACTGGGATAATAAGGTTTGCTCATTGATGAGAGCCTGTTTCCGTGGCATTTTGAGACGAGCAACATAACGGGCGGCAGCTTGGTTACCAATGAGGGAGCCAACGAGGCTTTGCGGTCCCAGAGCCAGCTCACGTTTTGTCAAATACGGTTCAGCTGTTTCAGCGCATCAAGGGCTGACATGCTGGCTTTGCGGAAGCTGTGCTAGGAAACAAACCAAACTCCCCTGCCCAAATCGAGGTGAGCGTTGGTGACAGATTGGGCTGTCTCGGCTTCGAAAAGCCACAGCGCCGTGCTGCTGCCAACTTTGGCATGCTGGCGTACGCGTGATTCATGGGCAGCCAGCGCGAATGCTCATAATGATGCGCCATATCAATGAGGAAATAACTAGGGTGGCGTGAGCAGGGCTGGTGCCCCGGCACAGCTGCAGTATGAGGTCAATCTCATGCAGGGCTGTTGGCATGGCTTTATTTATTAACTGGGAGATAATTCCAGGGTTTAAAGCCTACCACAATTTCTAAGAGCCTAAGAAGAGCAGGATATTTTGGAAACTGCCCTTGTGGGCCAAACCCTTTTACATGCTAAGGATGCGATCTGAGTGAGTTTTGCACAGAAGGTCGGTTTCTGTTCTTCAGCACACAGCCCTCCTAACCTTTCTGCTACTTAGCAAGGCATTCCCTGAAGTCCAGCTACAAGAAAACAACACGGAGTCTTTGGGATGCCTTCAAGATTTCAGACAGAGATGCTGTCTCAGTAGCATATATGCGTCCATCTGTAAATTTTTAATCGAGCAGCTCTAGTGTCACGTAGTGTCTGGAAGATCAACACAAACAGTAGCAGCGGTGATGGAGAAGAGCTCTGAGGTGGCTGAGTGGGCTTCACGATGCAGAGAAGGGAATCACCATTTTGAATGCTCCCCCATATTAACAAGGAGGAAAGAAATCCCTGCAAGTACAAATGCTGGGCTTGAACCTTTCTCCCCACTGAAATAGTTTTCTGCTTTCAAATAATTGTTTTTGCCCCTAAATAAATTCACACCTGACTCAAATTTTGGTTTTGGTTTTTGGCAGAATTTAGGCCACAACTTTATTGATTACAGAAAGTGACTGGTTGCATAGGCTCTGGTTCGACTAGCTCCCTGCCATGCAGGTAGCGCTGACCCAAGGTTCCAGCATAGGTCAGCTAAGGGTGAACACCTGGATAAGCGGATAAGCTATCTCCGCCACCCAAATGTCCCCCTGAACTCATGGGCACAACCCCCTCTCAAGGTTAACCAAACCATGAGTCCCTGGATTCCTTTAACAGAATACCCTTCACATAGGGATGGCGAGAGCATTCTCCCATCCCTATCACCTGAACCAGAGCCTATCCGCAACCTTACAAATTGTGATGATTTGCTACACTGCAGGCGAAACCCAAATGGCAACAGCCAATCAGCCAAGTGAGGAAAATTCCTGCCATGCCCCTGTCCCAATGACAGACGACACACAACGGCATAGCAAGGTCAAGCGCAAAGCCCTAAAAATAGGGAGAGGTGGGTGGGTGTTCCGAATGCACGCACCGAAAGAGGAAGCTCTGGGTGACGTGCATGGGCATAAATAGGTCCCTTGAACTGTTTGGACTGTGTCCCATTGGCCAAATTGCAACCAGCTACAAGGGACCTACCACTTGGGTGTTGTGGCTGACCAATTGTACCCACCCACAACACAGTGTGTCGATTGTCCAGGTTTCACCGCAATACGTGCCCTCTTTAAGGGAGGACCCGATTTGTTGTTTTTAAAGAGGAAGCTTTCAGAAATGTGACCCACACACCAGCAGTCTTAAGTGGTGAGTTCTGTTTTTACCACTGCACAAATCTACCACCTTACTCAGATGCATGTGTAGTCCATGCTGAGGACTTGCAGATGTTCATGACACTCAGGAATCTTACAGGATGTGATGGTCTCCTGTCAATGGTCGCAGCAGCAGCGGAACCCATGTTCTGTGTTTGCTTGGCCAATATCAGTGATGGCCAAACTTGGCCCACCAGCTGTTTTGGGACTACAATTCCCATCATCCCTGACCACTGGTCCTGTTAGCTAGGGATGATGGGAGTTGTAGTCCCAAAACAGCTGGAGGACCAAGTTTGACCATCACTGGCCAATATGAAAGTTTGTCAAAGGAGAGATCTGTGGCCTGCTTCCTGCTGCACTTTAGCACCACCCGTGGGTGTGGTCAGAGGGTGGCATTGCAGCTACCACTTCAGCAGGGATCAGGTGACAGAAAGAGGTAATAAGGTTCTAGCTAGTTTTATAAAGTTGCTGAATTGCAGCAGGCACAGACTTAGCTGCTTCTGGCCTCTCTCTCTCCTTCTTCATGTAGAAAGGTCATGGCTCTATCAAGGCCAATATTATCTGTCATGATCAGCAGTGTTCTTAAGTAGAAGAAGCCTTTCCCAGTCCTTGAGAACTGCTGGAGAATGGATCTGTATGGCATTGCCACTGAACCCTTTGAACTCCCTGGAGGAAAGGTGCTACATATCATGACTGCATGCCAGGATCAGAGTGGGACCCAGAAACCACGATGGTGAAATCAACCTCTTTCATTTTGTCTCCCTGCCTCCACTCCCCAAAACACAATGTGACATGCATGTAATTATGGGAATCCTCCTGCAAGGGAAGAGCCATCAACCAGAAATAGGTGAAGAGCCAAGCAACCAAAACAATGAAGGCTGTAACCTTTTGCACAAATGTCTGGGTGTAAGTCCTTTTGCTCTCAGCGATGCTTCCTTGTGAGTGAACACACACTGGATTGGGCTGCACAGTTGCAATCCTGAACACAGTTACTTGAGAGTAACTCCAATTGAGGTTAAGTAAAGGTAAAGGGACACCTGACCATTAGGTCCAGTCATGACCGACTCTGGGCTTGCGGCGCTCATCTCGCTTTACTGGCTGAGGGAGCCGGTGTACAGCTTCCGGGTCATGTGGCCAGCATGACTAAGCCGCTTCTGGTGAACCAGAGCAGCGCACGGAAACACCGTTTACCTTCCCGCCGGAGTGGTACCTATATATCTACTTGCACTTTGACGTGCTTTCGAACTGCTAGGTTGGCAGAAGCAGGGACCAAGCAACGGGAGCTCACCCCGTCGTGGAGATTCGAACCGCTGACCTTCTGATTAGCAAGTCCTAGGCTCTGTGGTTTAACCCACAGCACCACCCACATCCCCCTCCCATTGAGGTTAGCAGGAACCTATTAGCATAAACATGGATTTGCTTTTCCTGAAATGAGACAAAGCCAGGACCAATCTCAGCCAGGAGCAGACAGAAGGAGCTGGTCTTTGGTAACTGTCTTAAAAGCTGTAAACACATGGGCTAGGTTAGACTGAGGTTAGAATGCTATGTGGGAGAGATGGGAGGAGGAAGAAATGCTTTAATTTACATTTTGAAGAAATGAGACTAAAGAATCTAGGCATGGAACCAAGTTTTTCTAAAATGCTAAATGTAAGTTTTATTGCTGAATGTTGTAATTGTCTCTTTCTCTCTGGGGAGGCACTATAAATCCTGTGGCTTTGAGTCATAATATACAGCTGGTGTGGCCATAACACTTTGGAATATACTGTCTTTGCAAAAAAAAAAAAGGACATTATGCATTGGGGAGGCTCTTTCCTCCTTTGATTTCATCAATGACATGGAACCAAACTTTTGTTAATAGGGGTAACACCCAGTCAACAGACAGGATTTCCATGCTGCAAATTTAACGTTATCTGCCATGGATTGATCCCCAAAGGATTCTGGAAACTGTGGTGTCAAAAGGACAAAGAAAACAATGTCTGGTAGTAATCCGTAGTCTTCTCCCAGAGCAACTGTTCCCAAGTTTTACTGGGAAGACAGAGCAACTAATAAGATGGTTTAAGGGTTGTATTATATGACTGTTCACAGCAGGGGTTGCCATAACTCAGCAATTTGCACCAAAGCTTTAATGCACACACATAGCCTTGGCTCACAAAGGCTTGCCATTTACTTCAATGGTGATGAAAACTTTTTGACACAAATGGATACAAGTGTGGAGCATCCAGTTTTCACTGAAGTCCGTTTTGAAAGGTTCAGTCTGCCATCTTGATTAAAAATCGCAAATGTATCCAAACAGAGACAAAAGCCTGCTTCTCATTGTCAGGAGCCTGCCCTACTTCAAATGAAAAGGTAAGGTGAAGGACCCCTGGATGGTTAAGTCCAGTCAAAGGCGACTATGGGGTTGTAGTGCTCATCTCACTTTCAGGCCAAGGGAGCCAGCATTTGTGCACAGACAGCTTTCCTGGTCATGTGGCCAGCATGACTAAACCACTTCTGGTGCAATAGAATACCGTGACAGAAATCAGAGCACACGGAAATGCCATTTACCTTCCCGCTGCAGTGGTACCTACTTATCTACTTGCACTGGTGTGCTTTCAGACTGCTAGGTTGGCAGGAGCTGGGACAGAGCAATGGGAGCTCACCCTGTCACGGGGATTCAAACTGCTGACCTTCTGATCAGCAAGCTCAAGAAGCTTAGTGGTTTAGACCACAGCGCCACCCGCATGCACACTTCAGATGAAAGCAAATCCAGCAGTCCTAAGTCCATTCACAAGAGCAATCCAAAACAAAAGATCTTAACTCCTTACTTCCAAGGAGTCCTTCAACTTCAGGTAGGTAATCTGGCATCTGGCCAGGACTCCACCTTCAGGCACCAGCAGTCCTCTGGACTTGGTAGTGGCTCTAACATCACCTCTAATGCTCTGCAATGGCCTTCTGTGTCAGTTAGGGTGTTGTGCGCCCCTGATGGCCCCAGATCCTCTGCCTCTGGCTTACTGTCCATTGACACAGCCTCTCTCTTTGTAACATTTCCTCCAGGAATCATCAGGTCCTCCCTCCAGTGGGGGCCTGACAGTTACAGTATCTTAGCAGGTGTCCACATCTTGAATCAAAATGGCATCCAACTGTATCCAAACCAAAACCAAAACCTGCTTCTTCATCTCGGGAACAATCGTGTAAAATTTGGTTACAGCATCTTAAGCAATGCCCCCATCAGTGCAGTTTAGAAAGGTTTAGTCCACCGTCTTGATTCAGAAGAAGAAGAAGAGTTTGGATTTGATATCCCACCTTTCACTCCCCTTCAGGAGTCTCAAAGCGGCTAACATTCTCCTTTCCCTTCCTCGCCCACAACAAACACTCTGTGAGGTGAGTGAGGCTGAGAGACTTCTGAGAAGTGTGACTGGCCCAAGGTCACCCAGCAGCTGCATGTGGAGGAGCAGAGACGCGAACCCGGTTCACCAGATTACGAGACTACCGCTCTTAACACCACGCTGTAAATACTATCTAATGATATCCAAACCTGCTCCATTTCAAGAACCGTGATGCCAAATAGGTTCGATTTTAATGCAATTCGCCACTTGATTCAAAATGTCATACAGTCATCTCCCAA
Organism: Podarcis gaigeae; assembly: GCF_964106915.1. Lineage (NCBI taxonomy): Eukaryota > Metazoa > Chordata > Lepidosauria > Squamata > Lacertidae > Podarcis > Podarcis gaigeae. The sequence continues at coordinate 89,654,281 of NC_139681.1, read as the reverse complement.
CATAGACTAAAAGACTGCTTCTCAATCTCATGAGCCATCATGCCAAATATGGTGATAAGATCTTAAGATTTGTTCAACTGCAGAGAGAACAGATGGACAAACAACTTTCCAGACGGCAGAATGCAGTTTTGTGGGGCTCACAATTCCACAAACTGACTTGGGACTTTAGGGAGTCCAGGGCTTGTAGAAACCTCATCCGAATCACACCTATTTCCCTCATGATTTTGACTGCGCATAAAGCCAGTGAGCAGCTTTATCACTGTCAACCATTCTTTAAGAACTGCCTTTGGGTACCCATGGAATGCTTTGACACACCATGATCTGTTACACTCTGAAATGACCACGAGTGTTCCCAATCACCAGATATAACTCCAAATCAATATGCTCTTCATACTTTTTTGCGATCTGACCTCAACATAAAATGTATCTCTGGCTGAAGCAGCAGCTCAAAGACTCTGATATATAAAACCATTTTTAAAGCATTTTAAAGCTAGAAAATTGTGAATATTTTTAGATAGCAAATTGTGGTCTTCGGTGCCATTTAACATGTCACCGGACCTAGAGATGCCAGGGGTTGAATCTGGGACCTTCTGAATGCAAAGCATATCCTCTTTCAGGCTTGGCATCAGAACCCATCATGCTGGGACAACTGCCAGGGCTCATGAACCTAGAGGGTCCACATTTGCTGACCCCAGCCATCTTTTTTCAAATAATAACAACTCCCTAAAACATTTTTTTAAAAAATTTACATTTGGGGATTAGTGCTCTGAAGAGAATGCATGCTGCTTACCTCCTCTTATGCTCTGCTTATACATAAAGCCACTACAGTGGTACCTCGGGTTAAGTCCTTAATTTGTTCCGGAATTAACCTGAAACTGCTCTTAACCTGAAGCACCACTTTAGCTAATGGGGCCTCCTGCTGCTGCCGCACCGCCAGAGCACGATTTTTGTTCTCATCCTGAAGCAAAGTTCTTAACCCGAGGTACTATTTCTGGGTTAGCGAAGTCTGTAACCTGAAGCATATGTAACCTGAGGTACCACTGTATTACAAAATTGCCATTATGCTTTTGCATTCTCCCCTTCAAAGGAAACCAAACCTAAGAGCACAGCTCTTAGGTAAAGGTAAAGGTACCCCTGACCATTAGGTCCAGTCGCGGACGACTCTGGGGTTGTGCGCTCATCTCGCTCTATAGGACAAGGGAGCCGGCGTTTGTCCGCAGACAGCTTCCGCGTCATGTGTCCAGCATGACTAAGCCGCTTCTGGCGAACCAGAGCAGCACACGGAAATGCCATTTACCTTCCCACCAGAGCGGTACCTATTTATCTACTTGCACTTTTGATGTGCTTTTGAACTGCCAGGTGGGCAGGAGCTGGGACCAAGCAATGGGAGCTCACCCCATCACGGGGATTCGAACCACTGACCTTCTGATCAGCAAACCCAAGAGGCTCAGTGGTTTAGACCACAGCGCCACCCAACACAGCTCTTAGAGGGTCTCAATGGTATGCGGAAGTGGGGCATATGTAAGGGTTTACTTACAGCGTGCAAGTGCCTTTAAAAATTAAATACACACTTTGCAAATGGGTATTTGAATTTTGCTTTGGACAGCTGACAAGAACAGCACCAGCCCCAGATTCCTAGGCCATCACAAAAGGGTTGGGCTTGCATCTTTGGCCTTATAGTGGGCCTAGCCAAAAAGGGGCATGAAACAGTATCTTTGTTGAGCAGATACCCAAGGCAAGCCACTTTCCGTGGGCTAAAAACCATAGTATTGAGAGCCAGTGTGGTGTAGTGGTTTAGAGCGATAGACTCGTAATCTGGGGAACTGGGTTCGCGTCTCTGCTCCTCCACATTTAGCTACTGGGTGACCTTCGGCCAGTCACACTTCTTTGAAGTCTCTCAGCCCCACTCACCTCACAGAGTGTTTGTTGTGGGGGAGGAAGGGAATGGAGATTGTTAGCCACTTTGAGACTGCTTCGGGTAGTGATAAAGCGGGATATCAAATCCAAACTCTTCTAGTATTGTGTCTTCCCACAGACTGGATAGGCAGCAAAACCAATAGATTTATACACCCCTCAGTGGCCCAACATGTATGTCTGTTGGACTTTGTTGGCCTTGACGAGTGACAAGCTGCATACAGGCCATCAACACCAGCCAATTTTTGTGTTATCTGTTCTAATAACACTGCCTTATACCAAGTCTATCTAGGTCTGTATTGTCTACACTGACTGGCAACAGCTCTCTAGGGATTAATCAGTTATAACATCAAAAATGCAATATAAAAATGTGACACTAGAGGGCAGTGTAGAGCAGCGATCCGTCACTTTTTTAATAGCGTTTTCACAGATCAGTATAGATCCAGCCTAGGTTTCAGACAGAGGTCCTTTCCCCCCAATCCACATTGTAATGCCTAGAATTGAATTTGGGAACTGTCTGCATGCAAAGCAGATACACTGCTACTGAGCTCGTGCATTGCTAAGGTTGCCACGTGGCAGCCTTTCCACAAAACCTTTGGCATGTACCCTACTGTAAGTAAGCCAAAGTGTGTTGAACAGAATTTTAATGTGTATATTGTTACTAGCTCTCCTCCCTTAGCAATCAGTGACTTCTTATCTTCTTCTTTCTTTCTTAATGGCATCATCCAGCCATTAAGTGAAGTTAAGCATTTCGGACTCCCATTGATTTTAATAGGTGAGCTTTAAGCGTATGCTAAGCTCTGCCATGGAAATCAATAGGAATTAAAAAGGGCTGAACGTCTCGTTTATTCCCTAGTGGTTTTTGATTATTATTTAATCAAGTAAAAAGTGCATGCCATGGCATTGTACAGTCTCCCTTTAAACTATGCAAGAAAGTGGAGAAGGTTCTCCAAATTTCGTTTAAAGACTTGTTGACATTTTTACCATCTCCAGCATGTATACAATATGTCGGCTTATTCATATGCATTAAGCCCCCTCCTTTCCCGAGCCAATCCATTTGTCCCGGAATCTGTTTACTTTCCCACTTCCTAGCTAACGATAATTTAGCAGCTGTTACAGAGTTCCAAACCAAATCTTGATGCTCAAATGCATGAGATCTATATGAAGTCCAAACAAAACCTCCTCTGGGCTAAGTAAGGATTCTAGTACATTTTCAGCTGTTTTCTCCCAGAATAATTTAATCTGTTTTCAGACCTTACCCAACCAAAATGTGCACTTTTAGGCTGCAATGCTAAATGCGCTGGGAGTAGTTACATTGAACAGAATGGGACTTTCTTCTGAGTAGATATGCATAGATTTGCACTGTTATGCTTTCTTGTTTTCCATTGGGAGATAAAAATAAGTGTGTGCTTGAACACTTCATTGTAATCAATGGGGCTTAACAGGGCTTGACCTTGGCAGGATCGTACTGAACAATAATACCAGCAACTGTAGTGTTTATTATTTATATTGTATTTTTAAAATGTCAAGGCCACACTGCCTACAAAATGGTGGTGTGAAAGCCCCACTGGTTCGAATGTCAGATTACTGAGCATCTTGATTTCTTAACCACGGAAATACTGTATTGTTCCCTTGCGTGATTTGCAGAACGTGAAATAATAATAATAATAATAATAATAATAATAATAATAATAATAATAATTTATTATTTATACCCCGCCCATCTGGCTGGGCCTCCCCAGCCAGTCTGGGCGGCTTCCATAAAAAACAAAAATACAGTAAAATATCACACGTTAAAAACTTCCCTGAACAGGGCTGCCTTAAGATGTCTTCTGAATGTCAAGTAGTTGTTTATCGCTTTGACATCTGCTGGAAGGGCGTTCCACAGGGCGGGCGCCACTACCGAGAAGGCCCTCTGCCTGGTTCCCTGTAGCTTTGCTTCTCGCAATGAGGGAACCGCCAGAAGGCCCTCGGCGCTGGTCCTCAGCGTCCGGGCAGAATGATGGGGGGTGGAGATCCTCAACTGAGGATGAGTTCAAGCAGCTGGCTCCCAGCAATGGAAAACATGGAATTTTTGGAGTGACATTCATGGCAACGTGCTCAAGGACAGAACTGATGGCCCACTCTCAAAGGTGATGGACTGTCAGTGTTACGTACTGAAGTTCTCACCCTGGGCCAGCAGGGGGATACTGTAGATAGTTTTCACTTAGGTCCACATATGCAATTAAGAGATTGAAAGTGACATTCAGTGATGGGATAGTTACAGAAAGTGTTACAGTTGCATTGTAGTGGAGCTCTATATAAGCAGGCTGGCTGAACCCTTCAGTTCAGTTCTGTTCTGTCCTGTGAATAACTAAGAGCTGTTTGAAGAATCGCTGTGTCGTCTGATAAGTTCACCCACAACTTAACAGTCAGCATGGCTACCAAATCAGGAGGGATGCGGTGGCACAGGGGACCAGCCAGTGCAGTTCTACCTGATACCATATAGCAGCTAACCCTGAGATGGAGTCGCTTGTTCCTGAGGGAAAAGGAGTTTTCAGACTTTCTCTTCCAGGTGTATGCTGAACATGTGAGGGGCTGAACCTGCTGGCCCTTTCTCTTCACCTCACTACTTGCAGCAGACGATTGGGTCTCTACCCACAAAGAGCTGCAAACATGCAGGCTCTTCACATAGTTACGTGCTCTGTACAACCAAGGCTCCAAATTGCACGGAGAAGTAAATAAACTCCACGAGTGCAGAAAAGTCCTTTCAGGTCTTGTGGGTGTTCGTTTTACAGGTGGACACTTTTTCAATTGTACATCTAAAAATGTAACACATAGAGAGGTCTTTTTGGGTGATTTCAATGGGTCTGAAATAATAGCAGTTGTTCTGATGGGTCGCACCTTTTCTGTGGTCTATAATATCACTGGTGCAACTATTACAAATTATCTCTGGACTATATGGAACTTGCCAAACTGATGGGAGACTCCGAGACCAGAGAAAAGAGACGGTGGAAGAAGACTGGAAGAAGTTTAAAGAATATTTGAAAGAAAATATGTTAATATTTAAATTTTAGAATAGCTTTGGAAGTGGATATAGGCTGTAGGCTTAGAAGTAGAAGATAGTGTGTTTTAAAATAGTATTATTTGTAAGTGATAAAATGTGAAGATTTTTATGGTAAAAGTAAGTGTGATAAAAAATGGTTAAAAAATATGATATACGAAACTGCTAAAGATGAGGTAAAATGAAAATCAGATAGGGGGACTTGGGGAAGCTCACCTAACAATGTTTAGAAAAAATAAGGATAAGACAAGAACTTGTTTGTATTGTTTGTATTTCTGTTTGTATTGTTTATTTGTGTTATAAAATGAATAAAAAAAATTTGAAGAAAAAGAAATTATCTCACAGAGGCTGAAGTGTTATAACCTATTTTATAAATACACTACTTTCTTCCTCAGTGAATAACTTATCCAAGACCCTTTCCCACATTATCTAAGTGTTAATTTCACCATCTTTGCTCTCTAATAAGAATTAATGCACCTTAGATGTTTATCCTTTGCTGCCCCATTTTAAGAGTTCGGATAGTGTTAATATAGCATTGAATAGTTTGTTCAGACAAAGCTATGGCTCATCTTTTGTCTCCCATACATTTATTCAGAAGCAGGTACTGAAACAGTTCTCTCGTGCCCCTCCTGGCTCTCTTGGATGCTTCAGGCAAAGTGAGAATGGCAGTGGGCCTTGGGGTGCTGGTAAAGGCCTGTCAGGGCTGAACCACAAGCAGCCATCAGGCAAGAGCCACAGGTCAAGCTAGAGGGGACAAAACAAAGAGCTAGAACAAGCTAGTGCCTATCATAGTCCAGGCAAATCCCAGAGCCTTCATAGCAAAGGTGGGGAACCTGTGGCTTTTCTGACGTTGCTAGACTACAAATCCCATCTTCCTTGACTGTACGCCATGCTGACTGGGGCTGATGGGAGCCAACATCTGGAGGGTCACCTGAAGGGAATGTCCCTGTGCTTGGGTTCTGCTTTGGGGCATCTGATTGGCCAGTGTTGGAATACAGTGGTACCTCGGGTTACATACGCTTCAGGTTACATACGCTTCAGGTTGCAGACTCCGCTAACCCAGAAATATTGTTTCAGGTTAAGAACTTTGCTTCAGGATGAGAACAGAAATCGTGCTCCGGTGGCATGGCGGCAGCAGAAGGCCCCATTAGCTAAAGTGGTGCTTCAGTTTAAGAACAGTTTCAGGTTAAGTACGGCTCTCTGGAACGAATTAAGTTCTTAACCCAAGGTATAACTGTAGATGAGTCATTCATCTGATCTAGAAGGCTCTTTTGCCACACCTTGCTGGGTCCCTCTACAAATTAAGTGGCAAGCACACCATATCATGTAGCAGCAACCCTAGCAGGCCAACCAATCCGTTTTCCAAACAGAATTGCTTTGGCACATTTGCAAGGAAGGTATTCTGAGCTCCCGGCCTGTTTCCGCGCCTTTGAGACCCCCCTGCAGGCTTTTGCCTTGCCAACCTGACTTGGGACGCTCTCGTTCCTTTATTATTTCCCCCTCTTTCACTGCGCTTGATCTAACTGTCTAGTAAGTTCTGGCTGTTCCGTAAAGTCAGTCCCCAGAGTAAGCAACAGCAATTTCCCTCCATAAAGCTGTTAAAGCCTTTGAAATATATGAAAACATTATGACAATCGTTATTAGTATGAATTACCAGGAAAACAGAACATTAGCCACATCTGTTAGAAAGAGGAAACCTTTTTGTTTTTTGTTTGTTTCGCAGCCCCCTGCTTTAATTTTTAAATAAATAACCAATGTGGCGGGTTTTCTCCCCCGTACCTCCCTCTCCTGCTCTCCCCGGGAACATGAAGGATGATTCTGTAAAAGCAAAGGCTTGTGACGGATCTCCCTTCTCTGCTCAGCAACATGCATGTGGAAAGCCTCGGATTATATTGTGCCAGCTCGCTCCCAGAGTTCTGCGAAGAACGAGGCTGCTGATAAATGGTGGAACATTTCATTTTTGGTTGAAAAAAAAACCACCAGCCCTAAAGAGCTTCTAAAAGCAGTGAGGGGAGGAGAGCGAGAGTGAGAGCAAGATAATGTGTTCCTAGTCTCTTCATGACACTTGCCTTTCAGATAATTGTCATTTGTCATCTTAATTTACTTGAGAGATACATCTGAAGCCAGCTCTGCGAAATCAAAACCTGGGGTTTTCAACAGGCATTTAATGAATATCTCTTGCTAGTGCATAGATTTCTTTTCTTTGTTTTACGCTGCCTGCCATTTGTTACTACGGGCTCGCTTCTTTTCATTTCTTTCTTTTAATCTATTATGAATATGAATTTGCTTTATGAACTGGCTAATTATCCCATAGCCTTTCCCGGAGAAAAAGAGGCATCTTTGCAAGAAAGTAATGGAACATAATAGGAGTTATTTTCCATCCACTCTTCTTCTTGGGAATAATTTTAGTCAGTCATTTTTTATTTTTTTTTAGTCAGCCATGATATTTTTGAGAGTGTCGGAGTGCAGTTCCAGCACCTCTCAGGTGGGCGCCATTGCGTGCCGGCGCTCCCCCCGCCTGGTTCTTGCCTTTAGGTATTTCTGAGAAGCCCAAAATGAACATTTCAAGTCAAAACAGAAGCTGGCCAGCATGTGCGAGTCTACACATTTTAGATCTATGACTCCAACTAGTTCCTATCCACCCCTAACCACGATTGGTCAAGCTACAGGGCGGTGCCAATTCGTATTTCCTTTTCTTCAATCCGTCTCCTGTCTAGCAGCAGCAGGCTTTAAGCTTTCCAGCAAGGCCTCTACCGTTGCACACACACATTTGCGTGACGGCCCTTCCTTCATCTAGCCTAACCTTCTGAGATCAGGATTTGGGGGGCCAAATCTTGCATCTCATGAATCATGCACTTTAGGTAAAGGTAAAGGGACCCCTGACCATTAGGTCCAGTTGTGACTGACTCTGGGCTTGCGGTGCTCATCTCACTTTATTGGCCGAGGGAGCCGGCGTACAGCTTCCGGGTCATGTGGCCAGCATGACTAAGCCACTTCTGGCAAACCAGAGCAGCGCACGGAAACGCCATTTACTTTCCCGCCGGAGTGGTACCTATTTATCTACTTGCACTTTGACGTGCTTTCGAACTGCTAGGTTGGCAGGAGCAGGGACTGAGCAACTGGAGCTCACCCCGTTGAGGGGATTCGAACTGCCAACCTTCTGATCAGCAAGCCCTAGGCTCAGTAGTTTAGACCACAGTGCCACTCGCGTCCCCATCATGCACTTTACTGCTAAGCTATATGGCTGTTCTTCCAAGAAAGATGGCTGTACAGCTGCTCTTCCATGCGTGGCTTCCTGCAGAAAGTGTGTTATTCACTCTTTTGCTTTCCTGTACATGTGATAATAAGTATGTAACCAAGTTGTTAACTTGGTGGAACATACCCTTTCCAAATATTTGGAATACTTACCAAATCTCTGCTACAAATCTGCACGTGGCCTTTCTGCGAACGCACACCAGATGTTCCCCGTTTATGACGTTAAATTCCTTCCTTTCATTACCTCCCGCAAAACGAGGCCGGTGGAACATTTCCACTCTCTGCCCATATTTCTTCTCTGGGTTCAGAGAGACCTCACCTAATTAATGGGGGGGGGGGAATCCACCCAACCCTTCCCATCCAAACAAAGCTTGAAAGAACTGTCTGCATACCTGCCAGGAAGAAGAAGAAGAAGAAGAAGAAGAAGAAGAAGAAGAAGAAGAAGAAGAAGAAGAAGAAGAAGAAGAAGAAGAAGACCGCACAGCTTTTGGGACATAAAGAGCAACTGATTCACACAGCCATTCTGAGTCAAATTCAGGTTAAACAGCATTATGAAAGGGCCTCTATAGCAGGGAATGTCTCCACTGGCGAGACATTGGCTGGCTTCTGGTGGCATCAGAATATGGCATCCTTAGGCAGCCACCATGGTTACATCACCAGCTTGCTGTCAATACCTGCCCCAGAATCACCTTTATACATTTTACAGTCAAGCTGCTGTCTGAGAGCTGTCATTTAATTTGCTATGATGCCCTCCAAATGAGATAACCCTGAGGCACTTTCAGAATATAGGCTCCCCAGTGCGGTGGAGGCTCTGTCTGAGAGATGCCATTTTGATTCCCCCCTAGGGTAGGGTTTACTTTGGGGGTGTTGCTGGAAAACGTTGCTGCTGCCCACCATTACTGTCACTGCCAATCGGCACGTCCATCCCTCAGGGGACCCGCTGTTATGTACTGAAGTTCTCACTCTGGGCCAGCAGGGGGATACTGTGGATAGTTTTCACTCAGGTCCACATATGCAAATAAGGAATTGAAAGTGACGTTCAGTGATTGGATAGTTACAGAAAGTTGTTACTGTTGCTTTGTAGTTGAACTCTATATAAGCAGGTTGGCTGAACCCTTCAGCCCAGTTCTGTTCTGGCCTGTGAATAAACAAGAGCTGTCTGAAGAATTGCTGTGTCGTCTGATATGTCCACCCACAACTTAACACCCGCTATGGTTTGGAGGGGTCCACTGGAGGTCATTTGGTGAACAGGAGCTGAAAAGTGGAACCAGCCCTGCTATTGGACCACCTGGTGCCTTCTGGTTATGATTCTTGCACAGAATGCTGAAGCAATCCAGCATTCCAATTGCCGCAATAGCTCACGGGATGCCTCCAGGAAGCTTGTACTTGGGTTATGAAAAGAGACAGTTCTACCCTGCTGCTGTTCCCTGGTAACACGTATTCAGAGCAGTGCCGGATTTACATATAAGCCAAACAAGCTATAGTTTAGGGCCCCACTCTATTGGGAGGGCCCCCAAAAAATTAAAGCAAAAAAAACAACCTGGATGTACATTTCCAAAATATAAGATAAAAAACAAATAAAATGGCTTTAGATACCTATTAGGTCCAAATATTACCATAGAGCATATATTCAACACAAAAAACAGTGGCAGTTTGCTGTTGACAAAGGACAGCTGGACATATAAAGGGCCCCATTACCTTCAGTAGCTTAGGACCTCATCAGACCTAAATCAGGGCCTGATTCATAGGCATACTGTACTGACATCTGTATGGGAATTGTTTTTAATTGTTTTATCTCTTGTGCGTGTGCCACCTGGGCTTCTTTGGGAGGAAGGATGGAATGAATAAACAACAACAACAGTTGTTATTGGCACCTGTCCATCTCAAGAGACAATGGAGTGCATTCACAGCACTGAAGAGATCTCCCAGGGGTACAAGCCTGGGCAATGTTTTTGAAGGTCCTGGGCTGCCCTCTCAGCCTCATCGTCCAAAGGAAAGGAGTACAATTCAGTGGTATCTCGGGTTACATACGCTTCAGGTTACATACGCTTCAGGTTACAGACTCAGCTAACCCAGAAATAGTGCTTCAGGTTAAGAACTTTGCTTCAGGATGAGAACAGAAATCGTGATCCAGTGGCGCGGTGGCAGCAGGAGGCCCCATTAGCTAAAGTGGTGCTTCAGGTTAAGAACAGTTTCAAGTTAAGAACGGACCTCCAGAATGAATTAAGTACTTAACCTGAGGTATCACGGTATGTTTGGTGCCACCTTGGCTACAGGAGTTGCCAGAAGGAGGCATTCAAGGCACCATTCAACCGCCTTAGGGACTCCACTCCAAATTTGTGAAGGCTTTGCTTGTTAGCCTTTTCTTCTCCTAAAGATATCCAACAAGGCAGCAGAGGTTTAGGGTCAGTTTTCCTTCTACATGGGCCACCTCCCAGGTTGACGAGCCCCATCTGCCCGTCACTTGCCTCTACAGCAGAAGCAGAAACTGCCTTCTTGACCATTGGACCACCGAATTGGTCTCATCAGCTCAGTCCACCATTGCCTGTCTTCACATGCAGGAGAAGTCCCTAACTCATAAAAATAGGAATAATCAATCAATTATGTATGTATGTATGTATGTATGTATGTATGTATGAATTGATGCTTTTGAATTATGGTGCTGGAGGAGACTCTTGAGAGTCCCATGGACTGCAAGAAGATCAAACCTATCCATTCTGAAGGAAATCAGCCCTGAGTGCTCACTGGAAGGACAGATCCTGAAGCTGAGGCTCCAATACTTTGGCCACCTCATGAGAAGAGAAGACTCCCTGGAAAAGACCCTGAAGTTGGGAAAGATGGAGGGCACAAGGAGAAGGGGACAACAGAGGACAGGATGGTTGGACAGTGTTCTTGAAGCTACCAACATGAGTTACCAAACTGCAGGAGGCAGTGGAAGATAGGAGTGCCTGGCGTGCTCTGGTCCATGGGGTCACGAAGAGTCGGACACGACTAAATGACTAAACAACAACCACAACAATGTATGCATGTATGTATGTATGTATGTATGATGTATGTATGTATGTATGTATGTATGTATGTATGTATTAAATGTGTATACCGCCCTTCATCCAAAGATCACAGGGCGGTTTACAGCAAATGCTGAGGTTCCATATAGCCATCCTGACTTAACAGCCATTGATAACAAATTGCATTCTCCTAAATGACATTGTAATTTCTACGCCATGTTGGAGGCACTGTGCCTCTGAATAGCAGTTGTTGGGCAGTAAGAGTGGGAGAGGGCTACTGCATTCATGTTCTAGGCTGCAGGCTTCCCATAGACATCTGGCTGGCTGCTAGGAAAACAGGATGCAGAATTAGATGGGCCTTTGGCGTGATCCACCAGGTCTGCAGCTTTATTGAAATTTCTCCAAATCCAATGGAAGCAAGGGAGCGAATCTGAGGGCCATGTTGCGTTTCAGGGGGCAGAAAGTGCAATGGCTTTACCATGCCTGAATACAGCACTAGGCTTGCACAATCTCTGCTTAATACAGATTTAGTGACCATGGCTCTGAGTTAGCATACCGGTAATTACAACCATCTATCCCTACATTGATAGCATCCTGTTTGACATTATGAACGTTGGATTATGTAACTTGCTTGTGTTACTTGTGGTTGGATGATTACATGTCACATGTTCCCTTTTAGCCAGAACTTCTGAAGCAAATTAAACAGCCACATGGCCAGCATAAACCATGCTAGAACCTTAGTCGCTTCATTGACTTTTCTTTCCTTCTTTCAGCGCAGTTCCCACCATGTGCTTCCTGGATGAATAATATTATACTCCAATTTAATTCATAAATGTTGAAGGCACCACTTGTTTCAGCTGTAAGATCTGATTGGAGAAGACGGAATGCAAGCTTAACTGCTGAGTGCTTGGCAATTTGTAAAAGACCAAATCTTAAAAACTCAGCTACATGGAAATTAATCCCTTTGATCGTAGGGGAGCTTAATTGTTAAGAGAGAATGCTTAGGACTGCAGCTCAGAACCATCTACGTATTTATGAGTGAAGCCTGGAATGTATTGTAATAATTATCCAACAACTGCTCCAACCAATAGGTAGCACTGTTTCATGTCCTTTGTGCTTAACTAAGGTTCTGTGTCTCGCCTTGCTATTGTTCTGTCTTGTGGTTTTCTTATGGAGATGTTCCTGGAACGATTAGATCTACACTGGAGACTGAGCTTGCAGATTTCTAATAAAAGTTGTTCTTCTAAACAAGTTTTGCAATATCTCTGACAAAGATCATGTGTTTTGCAATCAGCAACTGAAAATTCTCTGCAGTCAAGCTTGCAAAAAATTATAATTTACCTGACAATAAATGTTGGAAATGTAATGAGACTGAAGGTACATTCTTTCACCTTTGGTGGACGTGCCCAAGGATTAAGACATTCTGGGAGATGATTTATAACGAAGTGAAAAAGGTATTTAAATATACCTTCCTGAAGAAACCAGAGGCCTTTCTCCTGGGCATGGTCGGCCAATTGGTGCCAAAGAAGGATAGACCTTTCTTTATGTATGCTACAGCAGCAGCAAGAATACTCATCGCAACGTATTGGAAGACACAAGATTTACCCACCCGGGAAGAATGGCAGATGAAGTTGATGGACTACATGGAACTGGCGGAAATGACTGGCAGAATCCGAGACCAGGGAGAAGAGTCGATGGAAGAAGATTGGAAAAAAATTAAAGATTATTTACAGAAATACTGTAAAATTAATGAATGTTAGAAGGATGCTGGAATGAAGTTATATGGCTTTAGCAGAAATGTTACAAAGAATTAAGTACAAATAGATTGTTAATGGATTAAAGGGAAAAATAAGGTTAGAATGTGTTAAGATAAATTATAGGACAGAAAACTGAGGAAGATGGAAAGGATTTGCTGAAACAGTTAACTGAAGTGGAATACAAAAAAGGGAGGTGCGAGGAGGTCGCTGAAACAAGTAAATGAAAGATAAGATATTGAAATTATTGGATGTGTTTTTGTTTTTGTTTTGTTAAGATTAGTGTATATGTAGTGTTTTTGTTTCTGTATTGTATTGTATTGTTTAATTCTTTTTCTTTTTTTGTAATCTTCAAATTCTTAATAAATATTATTATTATTTTTAAAAAGACAAAGATCATGTGTTTTGCTATCAGCAACTGAAAATTCTCTGCTGAGCCTTTCTAATATACATATTTATTTACTGCAAAATAATACAGCACCATTGCACTTGGTTTTCAAACTGTGTTCTGGACCTTCCTTGTGTTTCTTAAAAAGCTAGGATCCACACCACATGGAAATCAGAGATTAACTTTTGCCCACTCAGTCTCAATCTCACAACCACCCACCAACTTCTGTTTACCCTGGGAGAGAAGCTTCCATTTCTACCAATGGAAGAATGTCATCTGGAAAGTTTCTCCTTGGGCACAGTGAGATATAATCTGAATGAACCAGTCCGTGAGTGAGTGAATGAATGAATGAATGAATGAATCAGTGAAGGGCACAGTCCTGTTCAGTCAAGCAAAGGACTCGCTGTATGGAAGAGTGGGAATTGTAAATTGTGCCTCCTTGATGGCAACCTCCATGTGCTAGTTCAGTACTACACTGCACATAGCTCTATATAGGCACTTTCCGTGTGGCTGGGGGTGAGGCAAATGGGCACAATCCTGGCCGCCTTCCTCATACACATTACAGTCATAGGAAGCTGCCTTATATCAGGTCAGACCATGGGTTGATCTACACTGAGCATTGGGGAACCTGTGGTCCTCCAGATTGTTAGGTTTCTGTTTATGCCACTGTGCAGTGCTTGGAGTTACAAGACTCTGTTTACATTCCAGACTGTTGGAAGTCTCACCGGAGATGGATGTTGATGTTACTGGTTTCCTGTTTCTTTGTTCCAGTTGGTTCACTGTCTCTCACAGAGAGAGGGTGTATATTCTTTTCTATCTGAGTAGTTAGAAATAAACTCTTAGCAATGTAGCATATATTTCTCATCCTTCTGCTGCTGTTTGTATACTCTGCATAATGGGAACATGCCTGGAGCCTCATCAAAGGCTTAGGTCATTAATCACCGTCAGAGGACACGACCGGAGGAGCAGCTCGGCCGAAAGGAGTTCCGACACAGATGTCATTAGACTGAAACTCCCATCATCCTTGACAATTAGCCATGCTGACTGTGGCTCAAGGCAGTTCGACAGCATCTAGAGGGCCACATGTTTCCCATCTCTGGTCTACACTGACTGACAACAGCTCTCTGCTCCATGGTTTTGGATCAGAGTATTTCCCAGCCTTGTGTGGGGATGCTGGGTACTCAACCTGGGACCTTTTATTTGCCAGGGCTCTGCCACTGCCCCAAGAGTGGGCCTTTGTCCAGAACGAGCCAGCAGTAAATCACACAGAGTAAGTGAAGTTAACTCTTTATTAGAGGGGGGAAAACAGGACCTGCACAGGATTGCCAGGTCTAATGAGCACTGCAACTCTTCTTCAGTAGTTCTTGATCCTGTGATGCAGCTGTGGAGACTGAAGGTCTCCACCTTTCCACAGCTGCCTAAGCCTCCTCCTCTCCAGGGTTTCCCCCCATGCAATCTGAGACTACATCGATGTATCTGCCTGTGCTCCTCCCGTTTCATGTCTCTCTGGGTTCTGGGAGACCAGGGGGAAGGGGAGCATGTCACAACAGAAGAGGGAGACACCCCTGCCTCTTCACCAGCCTGACTCATCTCTTGCCTCCTTCATCTAAGGGTGCCATATTTCAATAGGTAAAAATCCAAACACAAAAAGTTGTGGGTGATCCATGAAGTTGTAAATCTTATCCCCCAGGATAGGCATGTAGGCTCCCCCAATAGAGGGCATGTCTGGGATTTCCCAGACATATAGAAATCCTACCCTCAGCCCACTTTCTGCTTCTGCTTCTGAACTTCTCTCCATCACAGACTCTCCCTTCTCACTAAGGCCTATTACATCTGCAGTCTGTGGGGAACATGCTGATGAAGGAAAGACTGTAGACCCTCCAAGGTACTCTATTACCCAGGGACAGTCCTAATTCTGATTTCATCCCAGAATGTCCTGCTTTTCCTTAGGACATCTCTATCTTCAACAAATTTTGGAAGGTATGGAGCTATGCGACCCCCAAGCCAAGGAGATAAATAAATATACAACCTTTAGAAGACATATGAAGACATATCCCCTGTACAGGGATTTTTTTTTTAATGTTTAATGTTTTGTTTTGTTTTTTATATGTGTTGGAAGCTATCCAGAGTGGCTGGGGCAACCCCATCAAATGGGCGGGGTATTATTATTATTATTATTATTATTATTATTATTAAATGGGACATCAGAGAGGGTATGAGACTGCCCGCATCTCCTTCTTCCTGTCCAGCTCCCTGCCCCCTTTCAGTCCCAAATAACACTGGAAGCTCTGACCTAATTTGGGGCTATCTCCACAGTGGGTGGCGCTGTGGATTAAACCACAGAGCTTAGGACTTGCCGGTCAGAAGGTCGGTGGTTCAAATCCCCAAGATGGGGTGAGCTCCTGTTGCTTGGTCTCTGCTCCTGCCAACCTAGCAGTTCTAAAGCATGTCAAAGTGCGAGTAGATAAATAGGTACCGTTCTGGCGGGAAGGTAAACGGCATTTCCGTGCACTGCTTTGGTTCGCCAGAAGCGGCTTACTCATGCTGGCCACATGACCTGGAAGCTGTACGCCGGCTCCCTCGGCCAGTAAAGAGAGATGAGTGCCACAACCCCAGAGTCGTCCGCGACTGGACCTAATGGTCAGGGGTCCCTTTACCTTTACCACCTGACTCATCTGAATTCTGGAATGACCCAAATCAATTTGTTCCATGCTTCAGTGTGGTCCTATTGAAAAGCACTGAAGCCATATGGGGCACCAATTCACCTAAGCAGCTTGCCATATTATAACTGCCACAGTATGGGTAGATTTAAATGTGCATCCATGCACAAAGATAACCTTAAATTTTAATGCCAGAAAGTATTGTTCTTGAAGGCTAGGATTTTTATCCTTCCTTGAATATACAGACAAACAGCCTAACAGAGAGAGAGAGAGAGAGAGAGAGAGATCATTCCATTCCCTTATGGAAATAAGAATTCCTTTCAGGTCTTTTGACTTACATTTGGTCTGCGTCTGGCAAAATGTTAAGACGATAGATTACCAGAGAATGGGTGGAAGGACTTTTATATGACAAGCAGATCAGCTTTCATCTGGTGATTCAATTGCAGCTCCCTCTCTGCCTCACCCAGGCAGCTGAATTCAATTGACGGGACATTAAACTGCAGCATATAGGGATCACCAATACACAGACCAGACATCTTAAAATTGTAAAGCACCAACAAGAGGAAGCTCTTTCAAATCCATGTGCAAAGCTAGTAAAGGTAAAGGTACCCCTGCCCGTACGGGCCAGTCTTGCCAGACTCTGGGGTTGTGCGCCCATCTCACTTAAGAGGCCAGGGGCCAGCGCTGTCCGGAGACACTTCCGGGTCACGTGGCCAGCGTGACAAGCTGCATCTGGTGAGCCAGAGCCGCACACGGAAACGCCGTTTACCTTCCCGCTGGTAAGCGGTCCCTATTTATCTACTTGCACCCGGAGGTGCTTTCGAACTGCTAGGTTGGCAGGCGCTGGGACCGAGCAGCGGGAGCGCACCCCGCCGCAGGGATTCGAACCGCCGACCTTTCGATCGGCAAGTCCTAGGCGCTGAGGCTTTAACCCACAGCGCCACCTGCGTCCCTACAAGACTTCAATAAACAAAGAAAGAAAAATATGGGCAATGGCGGCATTCACACGCTACATTCAACGAGTGTACAACCTGGGTACACAAACAACTGAGCTGTACACTCGTACAGTTATTCACATGTAATGTTCAATGACTGACACTCTAGGCACCTGTATATGCAATAGCTGAGCTATACAAATCAACAACTGTACACTCTCACACAAACACTTATACATGTATAGACCTTCTGATTGGCAAGCCCAAGAGGCTCACTGGTTTAGACCACATCACCACCCCGCGTCCCGGGTTCGAATCCGTACAGCGGTGGTGAGCTCCCGTTGCTCTGTCCCAGCTCCTGCCAACCTAGCAGTTTGAAAGCACACCAGTGCAAGTAGATAAATAGGTACCACTGTGGTGGGGAGGAAAATGGTATTTCCGTGCACCCTAGTAAATATGCTTAAATTCTTGTTTGTAACATCTAGACTTCTAGATGTTTGGGCTTCATTTCAGGGGTGAGTTGAAATTCTCTTGGGGGAGAAGAGATTCAATGTGGCTCCAGTTTAATTTTTCCAATAAAGCCTTGTTCAGAGATGTTTTGGGTTGTTGTTGTTGTCGTTTGAATCTGGGAATTTTAAAATGACTACTTCCATAAGTATAGCTGTCTCCTTTGCCACTCCCTGGGAGCTGCCATTATAGTGGACATTGTTTTAATAACCTCAAATGAAAGCTTTTTCTTCCTGGACTTCAACCTGAAAAATCCCAGAGTGGCTTATGATCAATAAGCACAGGATAGTCCCTCCTTGCAGATTTGCAGTCTAAAATCTACGCTAGGTTTACAATCTAAACGGCACGAAACAAAAAGACGAAAGGGAAGAGGAGGGAAGAGGAAAACTTAAAAAAAACTTAATGCATTGTAAGAACAGCAGTTATGGGAGTGAACAGCTGGAACAGAATGGTGTCCTTGTCTACAAAAGCTGCTCACTACGGTTGCCACCAGCTCAACATTTCATAAAGCAAATGGAACTCCAGAGCTTTTCCTTTTCCAGGTTTTATGGAGCTGTAAGCCTTAGAAATAAGAACAATTCCTTTCAAACAGAAGACAGCTAAAATCCTATTGTCTGGTGACCCTGAGGCTTTTTCCAAAACAGCACCAGACTTTTGACTGGTAATAAAATGACAAAAGCTATTGTTGAGACATTTGAATCCACAATCCACAAGGTGTCAGCAGTTTGGTGCCAGGTGTCAGAAACAGTTAGAGCTGAAAGGGATCCGTTGCTCTCCATCCCCTCCTTTGAAAAGGAAGATTGTTTTCTTTTCATAACTCTCGAGAATGCAGGAGAATGGAATTTAATATAGCGCCGTACTGAAAGCCAAAGTTTGCCTAGCTAATTTGTGGGATGCGATGGGGTGCATGATGACAAAGGAAGCTGTGCCTTCATTTGCAGCTAGATTTCTGGTGCGCAGCAATGCCAAAGTTATGGGTTCCGTGAAGCTGGGCCATGAGGTATGTTTTGTTTTTGTTTTTTCCCAAAATTTTTATTAGGTTTTTTTAATAAAAGAGATACAAAAATAAAAAACAGCATTGTTTGTGTCTTTACAAAATTTCATAACATCTTTGGACTTCCTCGCGTCATCCGCTCGCACTTACATTGTTCATAAAATTTTTCAAGCAAATTACCATCTTATTTGTAATCTTATAACCAATCATTACAATATAGTCTAATAATGCTCATCTAATTTAGTGATGGCCAATTGTTTATAATCAAGCATCCTTCTTAGCATTCCATCAAATTACAATAATTTTGTAAATAAATCTTAAATTTCTTCCAGTCTTCTTCAATCCTTTCTTCTCCCAGGTCTCGAATTCTGCCAGTCATTTCCGCCAGCTGCATATAGTCCATCAGCTGCATCTGCCATTCTTCCAGCGTGGGTAGATCTTGAGTTTTCCAGTTCTTTGCGATGAGTATCCTTGCTGCCGTTGTTGCATACATAAAGAAAGTTCTGTCCTTCTTTGACACCTTCTGGCCGACAATACCCAGAAGGAAGGCCTCTGGTTTCTTAGTGAAAGTATACTTAAATACCTTTTTCAGTTCATTATATATCATTTCCCAGAAGGCCTTCACTTTAGGGCAAGTCCACCAGAGGTGAAAGAATGTTCCTTCATTTTCTTTACATTTCCAACATTTATTGTCAGACGAGTGGTATATTTTGGCAAGCTTAACTGGGGTCATGTACCATCTGTATATCATTTTCATTATATTTTCTTTCAAAGCATTACATGCAGTAAAGTTTAGCCCAGTGGTCCACAACCTTTCCCATTCCTCAAACATAATGTTATGCCCAATGTCCTGTACCCACTTTATCATAGCCGATTTAACCATTTCGTCTTGTGTGTTCCATTTCAACAGCAAGTTATACATTCTTGAAAGTACCTTAGTCTTAGGTTCTAACAGTTCAGTTTCCAGCTTCGATTTCTCCACCTGGAACCCTAGCTTTTTGTCATTTTTAAAAACTTCTTTAATCTGAGCGTAATGTAACCAGTCTCGCACTTTATCCTTCATTTTTTCCATACTCTGCAATTTCCAGTTATTTCCATCTTTTTCTAATATTTCCCAATATTTTGGCCAATTGGCTTCCATATTGGGTCTTTTTCGGGCCTTAGCTTCCAGAGGTGAAAGCCACCTTGGGGTTTTATTTTCCAATAAGTCTTTATATTTTGTCCAGACATTAAACACTGCTTTTCTGACAATATGGTTCTTAAAGGCCTTATTGATCTTAACTTTGTCATACCATAAGTATGCATGCCAACCAAAATTATTATTAAACCCTTCCAGATCCAACACATCAGTGTCTTCGAGAAGTAGCCAGTCTTTTAGCCAGCAGAAAGCTGCGGCTTCATAATACAACCTTAAGTCTGGCAGGGCAAAGCCCCCTCTTTCCTTTGCGTCAGTCAATATCTTAAACTTAATTCTGGGCTTTTTGCCCTGCCAGACAAATTTAGAAATATCTCTCTGCCACTTCCGGAAGCATTCCGTCTTGTCTATAATCTGTAGTGTTTGAAACAAAAACAACATTTTTGGCAATACATTCATCTTAATAGCAGCAATTCGGCCTAACAAAGAAAGCTTCAATTTTGTCCAACTGTCCAAGTCTCTCTTAATTTCAGACCAGCATTTTTCATAATTTTCCTTAAATAGACTCAGATTTTTTGCTGTTATGTTCACCCCTAGGTACTTTACCTTTTTCACCAATGATAATTCTGTTTCTCTCTGAAACTGTTCTGATTCAATATCTGTCAAATTTTTCCCCAACACCTTAGTTTTCTGTTTGTTTAACTTAAATCCCGCCACCTGACCAAAATTGTCAATCAATTGTAAAACTCTTTTCGTACTAGATTCCGGCTCCTGCTGTGTCAAAACTAGGTCATCTGCAAAAGCTTTAAGTTTATATTGTTTCGCTCCGACCTGGATCCCTTGCACCAACCGGTCCCCTCTGATCAAGTTTAAGAGCACCTCCAGGACTGAGATAAATAACAAAGGGGAAATCGGGCAGCCTTGTCGTGTTCCTTTTTCAATTTTGAACTCTTCTGTTACCACATTATTAACAATCAATTTTGCTTTTTGTTCTGAATATATTGCGTCAATCCCATTTTCAAAACCCCTCCCCACTCCCATTTCTTTTAAATTTCCCTTCATAAATTTCCAAGAGATGTTGTCAAAGGCCTTCTCCGCATCTATAAAAATTAGCACTGCTTTAGTGTTTATGTCAGTTTGCAAAAGTTCCAAGACATCAATAATGTTCCTTGTGTTAGCAAACATATGTCTGCCTGGGAGAAAGCCTGCTTGGTCTTTATGAATTACTTGACTTAAAACTCTTTTAAGTCTGTTTGCCAAAACATCAGCAAATATTTTGTAATCCACATTTAAAAGGGAGATGGGGCGGTAGTTCTTGAGCTGTGTCTTTTCAGTTTCTGATTTTGGTATCAATGTGATGAACGCTTCTTTCCACGATTCTGGCGCCTTCTTTCCCTCCATAATTTCATTGCTGACCTCCAGCAGTGGTTGGATCAAATAATCACTTAATGTCTTATAGTACTTGGAGGTCAAGCCGTCTGGCCCTGGAGATTTGCCCAATTTCAAGTTCTGAATGGCATGTTCAATCTCTTGTCGTGTTATTTTGCTGTTCAGGAGTAGTCTATTTTCTTGTGACAATTTTTTCAATCCGTTTTTCCTCAAAAATTGTTCAATCTCAACTTCATTCTGCGGCCCCATGAGGTATGTTTTGGCACCTGCCCACGCTCCATTCCAGTCCAAGCCTAGAGCAGGCATGAGGATTAAGGAGAATGAATACCTGCCGTTGCAATGAATACTTTTCAAAGTTCCAGGCTCCATTTTCCAAAGCACATGGGAACGATCCAGGGCAGAAAAAAAGGAAAGACCTTCTCTATGCAGTCAGAGCCGTCTTACCCATAGAGGCTAGTGGCGCAGGGTGCCAGGGTGCCAAGTTCTGGATGGCACCAGGGAAGAGGCGGAGGCTGGACGTGGCGCCTCCCAGCATCAGCTTGCCGCCCTCACCCACCTCCACCATGCCACACCGAAGCAGCACTGCACCCGGAGCTTCCATCTGCTATGACTACCACGGCACAAAGTGGCCAGCTGAGCTGTGAGGCGCCTCCGCCTCTTCCCGGCTGGAGGAGCAGTCCTGTCAGGAACTCGCCCTACTCTTGAGTAGGACCCTGGCAGAGACACATGCCCGACTGGCATGTTCTCTCCCTCCTGGTTGATTGTTCGGGAGCGTCAAAAGCTTTCTTCAGCCCGAACATCACAGCGACTGATGTCAACAGACACCAGCACACTTAGGGATCTGCAGAGTCCTCAAAGCTTGTGTAACAGACCTCAGCAACTCAGCATTTTGGCTAATCTACTTTATTTACATATAAACACACACGGAGCACTACAACATGGCTCCCTCTCTCTCTAGCATCAGACAGGAGAGAGAAAGAGCAAAGGACACTAGTCCCACTTCACGAAACACAGTAACACAAACATCCTGTCTCCGTCACTTCCCACTCTGGAGTCAAAACATACACTGTCATATGAAAAACAACAATCCCATGACTGCAATCATAGAGCAGGAATTCTAACACACCCTCCAGCCGCTGCCCACCTCCTCAGCCATGCTGGCAGTGCCGTCCTCCCTAAAAAACTCTGGGAAACAGGGGGGGCGCCGGAGGGAGCTTTGCAGCACAGCGCTGGATATGCTTAAGACGGCCCTGTATGCAGTGCATAATTAAACTGGAATTTGCTTCCATGGGAGACAGGGATGGCCCCCAGCTTAGATGGTTTTATAGGAAAAGAGACAAATACATGGAGACACCTTCTGATCCTCCTGACAATTGGACAGTATGCCAATGTGAGTGCCGCTTCTTCAGCACTGGCAGAGGTGATGGAGCAAGCAGAGCATGGACGAGACGGCTACCAGTGGCTACTAGCCATGATGTCAGCTGTGTCCCATTGCTGACAGAGGGGGAGAGCGTGGAGAGACAGGAGGAGGTAATTAGGCAGGAATGGGGAATGAGGGAGGAGCAGCCTAGTTCAGTAGAAGCCTGAGCTCCGAGAACAAGGAGAAGGAAGGGGGAGTTCAAGGGAGATGACACAGACTGACTGTTTAAGCTTGGACTCAGAGGGGGGGCCACTGGAAATAGCCAATACCATGACACGTAGGCGCACAAGAATTAATGAGAGGCGTATTTCACATTTATTAAGAAACCAGAAGCATTTTTACTTGGCATTGTAGGAGATGATATTAATAGACAGGATTGTAATTTGTTTTTATTTGCAATGACAGCAGCAAGAATATTATTGGCACAAAAATGGAAGCAAGAAGAACTACCGACGAAAGAAGAATGGAGGATGAAGTTGACGGACTATGCAGAATTAGATAAATTAACAGGAAAGATTCAAAACCTGCGGGATCAGAGATTCTTAGAAGACTGGAGTAAATATATGAACTATTTGAAAAGTAATTGTGATGAACAGATTATGCTAGTAGGACTGCAAGAAGTTTTGTAAAGTGGATTATTTGAAATACTGCAAGAAAGACTATGAAGAGAATTATTAGTTAAGGACAATTAAATGTAATATAGAAATTAAGAAATGCAGTATAAGTGAGAAAGAACGGAAAATCATCAGAGGTGTTGACGGAAGTCTAAAATATTGTATAAGATGAGAAGATATGTTGTATGACTGTTGGAACGGATATGTTAAAAAAATCAATAAAGAGGTGTGTGTGTGTGTTTATGAATTAATGAGAGGCGTGAACTGGAAAGGAAGCGAAAGTGGGGCTTTAAATGGGGGAAGAGGAAGGGATGGAACTCAGACTCGGCAACAGCTAATTTGGAAGCAGACGCTGAGTGACTGAGCTCCAGAGTGATTTGTGTGTTTGAGCAATAAACCTGAGTTGTCTCACTTCTGTGGGAGAAACTATGTTTGCCTCCATGGTTGGAGGCCATAATGCTTCTGAATACCAGCTGCTGGGAACCACAAGAGAGGAGAGAGTGTTTCCTAGTGGCGTCTGGTTGGCCTTTGTAAGAAAAGGATGCTGGACTAAATGGTCCATTGGCCTCATCCAGCCGGCTCTTCTTATGCTCTTAAATACATAAATGGAATGCTGCTTCATACCAAGTCAGGCCAAAAGTCCACTTAGCTCAGTATTGTCTACCCTGACCAGTGGGGTAGCGTGGGGGGTGCCTGGGGGCCGGCCGCACCGGGCGCAACATCTGGGGGTTAGGGGGCACAAATCCACGGGTTAGGGGGCGCAAATCCACGGGTTAGGGGCACAAATTACTTGCCTTGCCCCAGGTGCTGACAACCCACGCTACGCCACTGACCCTGAC
This sequence comes from Podarcis gaigeae, assembly GCF_964106915.1. Classification (NCBI taxonomy): domain Eukaryota; kingdom Metazoa; phylum Chordata; class Lepidosauria; order Squamata; family Lacertidae; genus Podarcis; species Podarcis gaigeae. The sequence goes on along the minus strand of NC_139681.1, from coordinate 89,630,426 downwards.
TACTGTGGGCTTTCCATCATATAGATGCTTAATCTGCTGCTCTTATCTTTTCATTGTTTTTTACTTTCCTGATTTTATGCTGAATATAATATAGATTGCCAGACTGAATGTTCTCTGGATTTACCTTGCTTTGAAAGCTCAGTGCATTGGGCACACGGGCAAATAATTATTTGGTTAAGTATTTGGAAATACACATGAAGAAGTTGGGCTTGCAACAAAACGTCGCTGTGCAAGGTGCAAGAACAAACAAGAGAATGCAAACAAGAGTCAAGGTAGCCTGCCAGTTAAATATAAATCTATTACACACACAAAACAACTTTAAAAGGAGAACTTTGTAAAAACAGTATCATATCCAGATGGCCGACAAATTAAGCTCCATATACTATCATACCAATAAATTGTATCCATGTGAATACAGCCGGTGATTAAAATGAAATAACATGCACAATAACACAAAACAAATATTTTCTAAAGCCAATAGCTGAAGCCAGACACGTTTTGACTAGCCTTCTTCAGTGGCAGATAAGGAAAACAGAATATCAACATGAGCATTGGTCTAGAAGGTATAAGCTTTTTTTATTGTGTGCAGCAACGAAAATTTCTTTCCAGATTGGATAATGTAGACCTTTTAACCTTCGAACAGGCAGAACTGGCCAAACCCTCAAAGGATTCTTCCTTTAGAAATCCTTTGGAAACAAGCTGATTCCACCACACAGAAACATTGTAAGAGTCAGACAGGATGCTTAAGACCTCACAGGGATGTACTTGAGTCTTTTTCCCATTAGGGATTCTAGTCTAATATGTGTGGTACCAGGTTGCTGCATTGCAAAGTTTGGGTTCCCCCAACCTTGCAGAAACTCCCTCCCCCCCCCCCCCGCCCCGTGCATGAGTTCAGATGTTTGGGCTATATAACAATCCACCGTCAGAGAATGAGGTTTTTTTTAGTGTTTAGGATTGCAACAATCCAGGACTCATTAGCAGTCATCGCTTGACACAGCTAACAATATACCTTTCTATCACGCCAGTTTAGTTTCAGTGTAAATCTGTAGTGTGATGCCATTCACAAGCTTCATGAATACATTTCAAATGGAAGATTCTCGGTTTTTCAGGCCGCTGCTGCGCGACGCAGTACAAGTGCACTCGGAAATGTGGGGACAAAGATCTTCAGAGCCCTTGATCAAAGGCAAACGTGAGAGGAGCCATTTCGCTTGATCTTAAGAAAGCTTTTGACAGAGTTAACTGCTAGATCTTAATTAGCAAACATCCACTGACAGGGCTTCTCCGAGAGAAGCAGAGTTTCATAGCTGTCTTCTGGAATGAGGGATGAAGTAGGGAGGTAAGTTTGAAGTTGATGAGATTGAAGGTAGAAAAAGAAGAGAAGATGTGCTCTGACTATATTCAAATCCCAGGGGCCTATCAGAGCTACGGGCAAAGATTTTCTAAGTGGACTGCAGCTAGCTCTCTCCAGGCATTCAAAAGCACATATAAGAGATTGAGCTGGACATGGTTTTATTGTTTATTCATTGCATTTTTTGCACTCAAGTGCCTCAAAGTGACTTACACAGCAAAAACAAAACAATGGAGATATTAAGATCAGATAAGAACAGCAATCAACAAAAACTAAAATACTCATCCAAGTAGGAACAAATCCTATTTAAAGCTTGAGCACCCCAAAGGCCACTAACATCTCAAACTGCCTTCCCAATTCAAAACCATCGGTAATTTCGTGAGGACCTGGAAATAATTTGCTAGTTATAATAATGCAGCTGGTGTGGACAGGGTGGGTAGAGATTTCTCTCTCTTTCCCCGTCTCATAATACTTGGGGACGTCCATTGAAGTTGAATGTTAGAAGCTTTGAGAAAGACAAAAGAAAATACCTCACAGAGAGCATAGTTAAATTATGGAATTCTGTCCCACAAGATGTAGTGATGGCAACCAACCAGGATGGCCTTAAAATGAGGATTACTCAAATTCATGGATGACAGGGCTACCAGTAGCTACTTGCCATGACGGCTATACGCTACCTCCGCTGTTGCAGATAGCACACCTCTGTCAGCTGCTGGGAATCACAGGTGCAGAAGTGTGATTCACACTCAGGTTTGTGGGCATCCCATAGACACCTGGTTGGTTGTGAGAACAGAGTGCTGGGTTAGATGTGCCCTTGGCCTGATCTAACAAGGCTCTTCTTAAATTCTTAAGTCAGGCCTGACCTGTCTCAGCTGCCTTAGTGATGCATATCACTTTTGTGAGTCCTTTTTTGCAACTGACTCACAAACAGAGCTGTCCCTTCCTGATGACATCATGCAGCTGAACAGAAGGCTAACCCCATTCTACCCCAGCAGCGCTTTAACAACGGGGAATTAAGTATCCCGTGTCCCGTATAGGGACACGGGTGGCTCTGTGGTCTAAACCACTGAGCCTTGGGCTTGCTGATCAAAAAGTCGGCGGTTCGAATCCCCGTGATGGGGTGAGCTCCCATTGCTCGGTCCCTGCTCCTGCCAACCTAGCAGTTTGAAAGCATGCCAAAAAGTACAAGTAGATTAATAAGTACCGCTCCTGCAGGAAGGTAAACGGCGTTTCCATGCGCTGCGCTGCTGTCGGTGTTCCGTTGAGCCAGAAGCGGCTTAGTCATGCTGGCCACATGACCCAGAAGAACTGTCTGCAGAGTGGACAAACGCCAGCTCCCTCGGCCTGTAAAGCGAGATGAGCGCCATAACCCCAGAGTTGTTTGCAACTGGACTTAACTGTCAGGGGTCCCTTTACCTTTACTATCCTGTATGACTTTACCAAATCCTGGTCCATCAGGCAACACTTTGGGGACTGAAACAAATTCTTTTTCTAGCCATCTGTGTTTTGCTCTGATAAAATTTCCCAATGGGAAGAAAGATGGCCCTATTGACTTCTGCCGAGATCGCGGTAATGCACCCCAGCTGACAATATGTCTCCATATAACCAGAATTATTGTACATCAAAGATAACTACATATCTGGCTACATCGCTCTATAGCTTATTTTATAGATACAGTCTTTGCTTTCCATCTGTGTTCTGACTGTCGGCAGGCATTGTCTGACGTTGAAATGCATCGGATTCCTGTCGTTTTCCACATGTCGAAGCCAATCTCCACCAGTTGTCAATCTGGACCTGGATATTTTGTGTTAAATATATCCGAATCTCAGTAAACAAAGAATCAGCAACTAGATACTGGCTGGCTTCTGTCCATGGGATGCCAACAAAGTGAATAAGAAGCTATGACTGGCCAAGCAATGAACAGCGACTTTCTCAGTTGGAAGAGTCAAGCGTTTTCTTGTGGCCTTAGGGGCTTTCAGTGCTGTACCCATTTATATTTGATGGGCACAACAAATTAAGGATTTTCCTGGAAGCTTTTGAGAACCTTACAAGCTCCTCAAAAGTCAGGTGATAACTATCTCCATGCCCCTGGTGTATCAACAGTTTAGGGGGCAATCCTGCTTTCTTGCGGTCAGGGCAGGCTCCAGAATTTAATGTGCCAGCAACAAATGGCTCACTGGTGAGTTCCTGGATAGCACTGTTGGTATAGCATGAGACTCTTAATTCCAGGGTCATGGGTTCGAAGCCTGTGTTGGGTAAATGATTCCTGCATTGCAGAGAGTTGGTCTGGGTGACCCTGGTGGCTCTACAGTTCTATGGTTCTATGACATCCAAAGACTGGCATACGCAGTGGGCACCTGCAAGCAGCTCACAGTTTTAATAATTTTAATGATATCCCAACCCAGCATTGCTTTGCAGGACACAGTAGAAAAATCAAATAGCAATCCCCAATAGAACCCATCCTCACATTTTTGGAAGCGGGGCAGGACCTTTTTAAAAGTTGGACCCTACATACAGAGTCCTTGGCAGCTGCCTCACGTCAGGTGCTAACAACAGCCCTTCTGATTGTGCTTGATATTATGGCGTGAAGCCTCTCCTTTTTATTCTCTTCACTGGTTTCCTATCTGTTTCCATCTACAATCAAAATGTAATGCTATTACTTTTAGTGCCTTTAATGATTTTACCGCTCTAATCGGCCTTCCCTGATCTTCCTGTATTCTCCTCAGCTTTGATTTCCATTCCTCTGATTCAGTCTTTTGTTTCTTATTCTTATTTGATGTATCACAGTATTAAAAAAAAAATTTGGAAGCCGCTCAGAGTGGCTGTGGAAGCCCAGTCAGATGGGCGGGGCATAAATAAATTATTATTATTATTATTATTATTATTATTATTATTAATATTAATATTATGAAAACACACCTCTAAGGCGTCAGAGGTCAGAGCAGAGAGATGGTGCAAAGCATGATGTGTGTACAGGATGGGCCCCTCTTATATCAATGGACCCCCTAGGGATGGGTTCCTCTAGTGCAGGGATGTGCAACAGGTCAATCTGGTTGATCCCCAGGAGGTTGCAGTCGATCACTGTCGATCGTGGGCTCATTTTCCCTGCCCCATCTCCCCTGCCTGTATTTTAAAAGTCCCCCCCCCCCATGGAACCCCAACAAAATGGGCATAAAACAGGGTATTTCGCACCTATAAAAAGGTCAACAACTTTTACCTGAACCCCTAAAAAACAGGGCATTCCCCCTCCCTAAAAAAGCTGAAGAACCTTGACCTGAACCCCCCCCCAAAAAAACGGGGCATTTTCTCTCCCTAAAAATAGCTCAACAACTTTCACCTGAACCCCTAAAAAGGGGGGTAGATCACTGTCAGATTTTAATTCTGAAAAGTAGATCACAGTCTCTCGGGAGCTGGCCACCCCTGCTCTAGTGGAAGTGGTGGCATTGCCAGGCAGCCATTTTAATTTCCCACAATGATTCACACCAGGGCACATAGGGAAATTAAAATGGCGCCTCACAAATCTCCACTAGGGGGCTGCCATTCCCCGCCCCCCACAGCAACCTCAAGCAACTCTTGAGGGACATGACCATAGCATCTCCCAAACCGCCAGTGGGAGCTGCCATTTTAGCTTCCCACAATGCAACACTAAACTGAGGGGCGCTGAGAATGTGGGGAATCAAAACGGCAACAGCCAGATGCAGATGCTTAGCTCAGACATTTGTTTAAAGAGGAGTCCAGGGCAGACATCAGTAGCAAGGATGCACCTGCTGTTTTGCCCCACAGACCACACCGCAGATGAATTAACATGGCACAGGCAATCAGTCAGCAAAGCCTTCAAGCACAGAGCATAATCAGTGCTATTTTAGCCATCCCCCCCCCCCCAAGAAATAGCAGCTGCTTTTTCTTGCAAATCTGAAAGGGCAGTAGCATCAGGCCACTGCTGATATATTTGCAAGGCACTCAGATGCACACCCTTAGCCAAAGACCAAGGCAACTGCATTACACCCAGTGGAAAAGCATACTTGAAAGAAACTGGAGCTCAGTTTGCTTAGTTACACAATCCAACTCCCTATTTTTATTTACAACAAGCTCTGCCAGGAGGGGAAGTCTGTAGTCAAAGAATTTCTGTGGAAAAAGCACTTAGTGAATCAACAGATCATTGGGGGCGGGGAGGGGGGGAAGGTTCACAAATTCCTGACTCATTGTTAATGATTTTGTAAAACTGAGCAATATTCTGCTTGCTTTTCGAAGGTGCAATGCTCTCTTCTGCTCCCACATTCTCAGAGCATCTTGAACAAAGCAGTACCAAAAAAGAAAGAAATCAAGGTGCAACCACAAATGTTATTAACGGTGTTTTATAGAGATGTTATTTTTAAAAGATACGGAAGCTGCTTCTCTCAGGGCCAAATCTGAGAGGATGTAAATTGCACGAACGCAATCAAAGGAACTGCAATGGCTGCCAACAAGCTACTGGGCCGAGTTCACGGTTTAGGTTTTAACCTATAAAGTTCTGAACAACCGGGAACCGGAATGCGGCAAGAGGGTTTCCTTCCCTACTGCCCTGTCTGAACACAGCGCTCAGCTGCACAGACCCCTACAGACCTTTGGCTCTGGTTCCACTGATTGGTTTCCCATAAAAGAATGTAGATTTATAGTACTGCTATTTTATTGCTTTATCATTTTTGCTTGTTGTACCCCAGTTTGGAACTGTGAGTGCAATAGGTGGTGTATAAATATTCGTATAAAATAAATACAGTTTTACCTCGAGTTACAAACGCCTCAGGTTACAAACGCTTCAGGTTAGAAATTCCGCTAACCTGGAAGAGTTACCTCGTGTTGAGAACTTTGCCCCAGGATGAGAACGGAAATTGTGTGCCAGCAGCACAGCAGCAGCAAGAGGCCCCATTAGTGAAAGCACGCCTCTAGTTAAGAACAGTTTCAGATTAAGAACAGACCTCGGAACTAATTAAGTTCGTAACTAGAGTTACCACTGTACACAGAATTAAATGCAGACCCTCCAACATTTCTCTGATGAAAATAGGGTCATCTTATTCCATGATAATAATGATAATAATAATTTTATTATTTATACCCTGCCCATCTGACCAGGTTGCTCCAGCCACTCTGGGCATCTTCCAACATATATAAAAACATAATTAAATATTAAAAATATTCCCTGAAGAGCTGCCTTCAGATATCTTCTGAAAGTTGACTAGTTACTTATCTCCTTGGCTCAGTGGGCCGCATAACTTCATACCCTCCAACATTCCTCCAACAAAAATAGGGACGTCCTAAAGAAAAGTGGAACATTCTGGGGTCAAATCAGAAACTGGGATGGCTTCTGTAAATCTGGGACAGTCCCTGGAAAATAGGGACACTTGAAGGGTCTGTCAATGAAACCAACCACCTGTCTCCTTGATGCTTGCCCATCCTGGCTCATAAAAGCAAGTGGGAAGGGCTGGGCAATGGGCTCTGCAGGGTGATTAATGCTTCCCTCTGTGAGAAAACCTTCACAGACCAGATGAAAGCGGTTATTAAACAGCTTCTTAAAAAAAACATCTTTGGACCTGGCCAATATGGCCAACTATTGCCCAGTCTCAAATCTTCCATTCTTGGACAAGGTGATTGAGCAAGTGGTTGATGAACAATTCCAGGCACACCTGGAGGATGCAGACCATTTGGATCCCTTCCAATCGGGATTCAGGCTTCATCATGGGACTGAAACTGCCTTGGTCACGCTGCACGATGATCTCTGGCAGGCTAGGGACAAAGGTGAAAGCTGTTTCCTAGTTATGCTGGGAAACCCAGCCAGATGGCTGGGGTATAAATAAATTATTATTATTATTATTATTATTATTATTATTATTATTATTATTATTGGCTCACTTATTCATGTATGCTTTCACACCTGCAGATTGGCTCTGTCCTCCATATTGAATGGGCAACTTCCTGTTCCCAAGTGCTCTGTTAGAAGGCAATCAGTCTTCTAGGTTAGGAGGAGTGTTTGCTGGGTTGTGAAATATGCTTTCTCTCCCAGGCGAAGAGAATGAAGCAATCCCAGCAGGTCTTCTAAGGATTCTGCTTGAGTTTGTACATTCCTAGGTGTTGGGCAAGAAAACCACAGGAACTTTGGCAACGCACGCAGAGCGACGCCCATTCACTTGCAGTCTGTGAAATAATGGCCCTGTGCTGCCAAAAAGCCGCGGCAATTATCAACAATGTGAGTAATCAAGTAAAAAGAACTTTCCGCACAGCCAAATGGCTAAATTGTCAAGCACAATAAAGAGTAGTAGCTCAAATTGATTGCAGCTTCACCGAGATAATTTTCTACAGGAGTTAACATTCTTGAATCCAGCGGGGAATGGTGCAATAATCTATCTCCCGCTTGGACTACTGCAATGCGCTCTACGTGGGGCTACCTTTGAAGGTGACCCGGAAACTACAACTAATCCAGAATGCGGCAGCTAGACTGGTGACTGGGAGCGGCCGCCGAGACCATATAACACCGGTCTTGAAAGACCTACATTGGCTCCCAGTATGTTTCCGAGCACAATTCAAAGTGTTGGTGCTGACCTTTAAAGCCCTAAATGGCCTCGGTCCAGTATATCTGAAGGAGCGTCTCCTCCCCCATCGTTCTGCCCGGACACTGAGGTCCAGCGCCGAGGGCCTTCTGGCGGTTCCCTCACTGCGAGAGGCCAAGTTACAGGGAACCAGGCAGAGGGCCTTCTCGGTAGTGGTGCCCACCCTGTGGAATGCCCTCCCATCAGATGTCAAAGCGATAAACAACTACCTGACATTCAGAAGACATCTGAAGGCAGCCCTGTTCAGGGAAGTTTTTAATATGTGACATTTTAGTGTATTTTTCATCTCTGTTGGAAGCCGCCCAGAGTGGCTGGGGAAACCCAGCCAGATGGGCGGGGTACAAATAATAAATTATTATTATTATTATTATTATTATTATTATTATTATTATTATCATCATCATCATCATTATATATAGCAGGGCATCTCAGCAATAAGCCTTTTGCATTTAATTTAGAAAAAAATGTTTGATCGTTAGAAAAGTTCTCTCATTACAGGGGGCATGGGTTTTTGTGGCATCAGCAATATTAAAATACCTTTTTTTTAAAAAAAGGGAAATAAATAGAACACTTCCATCACAAGTTATTGCAAACCTAGAGGTAGAAGTTTTAGTTAGCAACCCACTTGCACACTGACTCTCAGAAGTGTTACATTCACTGCAAATGGCACTGTTTTGTGGGGCCTGGCTCTATGTTGTCCTTTTGGTGCCTTTTACTGAGATAATTTATAGTGGTCCCTTCTTTATAATGTGATTTAGGTCACGTCGCATATTGCATTAGCTATGTACCTGTGTCTTTAAGTGCAGGTTATTTTGTTACACAAAATGACAGCATGGGGGGGGTCCCTGACCTGCACTGGGACCCTAGCCTAGGGATAGGGGTCCTTAACCCTGCTTTAACTCTTTATCTCCTGCTGCAGTCCTGATCTGGACTGGCAGTCTACGTAAGAAACTTCCATATGAAGCAAAAGTATTTTTTCCCATGCACATTGCAAGGGATAGAGCTGAACCAAAACAGGAGGTAGAGGGGAAAAGCTCTCCAGTCCCGTCTCTGGAACCGGGCCCCCAATCTGGATCAGGCCCCCTGCACTGGCAATTTGTGGGAAAAATACTTAAAGGCACAGCTACGTAAACAACATAGACAGCATCTTAAAAAGCAGAGACATCACCTTGCCAACAAAGGTCCATATAGTTAAAGCTATGGTTTTCCCAGCAGTGATGTATGGAAGTGAGAGCTGGACCATAAAGAAGGCTGGTCGCCGAAGAATTGATGCTTTTGAATTATGGTACTGGAGGAGACTCTTGAGAGTCCCATGGACTGCAAGAAGATCAAACCTACCCATTCTGAAGGAAATGAGCCCCGAGTGCTCACTGGAAGGACAGATCCTGAAGCTGAGGCTCCAATACTTTGGCCACCTCATGAGAAGAAAAGACTCCCTGGAAAAGACCCTGATGTTGGGAAAGATGGAGGGCACAAGGAGAAGGGGACGACGGATGACGAGATGGTTGGACAGCGTTCTCGAAGCTACAAACATGAGTTTGACCAAACTGCGGAAGGCAGTGAAAGACAGGAGTGCCTGGCATGCTCTGGTCCATGGGGTCACGAAGAGTCGGACACGACTAAACAACAATGTAAGCAACGTCACATGTTGCTAGGCCCTTGGCGTGTTCCAATGCGTGTTAAAGTTCTTTGGGTTTCCTCCCTATCCCAAATCTCGAACTTAAACCTGAGGAAGTTTCCACGCAATGCCACTTCAACAGTCATTACTTTCCCCCACACACACAAAGAATCCTGGGAACTGTAGTTCGTTAAGGGCACTGATAGCTGTAAAGAGACCTCTGTTTCCCCTCTGCAATTCCCAGAGTTCCCTGCAAATAGGAATTGAATGTGAAAGCACTCTGGGAACTGCAGGACCTTATCATCGAAAATGCTTTGTGGAATTTTTTTTTTTTTAGTAAACTATTAATAATGAAGTCCTGGGGTTCTCTGAGAAGGGGATTAATTGCTAAGCTACTCTGGCAATTGTAGCTCTGTGAGAGTGAGGAGTGGCACAGGTGGACTTGCTCAGTTTCTGTTTGTGGGCTTCCCATGAACACGTGGCTAGTCACTTGCTATGTACTGAGTTGAACAGGATCCAAAATGCAGCAGTCTGATTGGTCCTAGAACAATAGGATTCAGAATGCAGCAGTCTGATTGGTCCTAAAACAATAGGATTCAGAATGCAGCAGTCTGATTGGTCCTAGAACAATGAAGCAGTATGATTGGTCCGCAGGAGCCACCCAATCCAACTCCAGGTAGAAGTGAATCCACAACCTGATTGGCCTACAGGAGAATCCCGGAATTAGCCAATCACGTGCAGCTCATTGTGTAAATGATGATGATGATAATAATAATAATAATAATAATAATAATAATAATAATTTATTAATTATACCCCACCCATCTGGCTGGGCTTCTCCAGCCACTCTGGGCGGCTTCCAAAAGGATATTAAAATACTGTGATACATCAAACATTAAAAGCTTCCCTAAAGAGGGCTGCCTTCAGATGTCTTCTAAAAGTCTGGTAGTTGTTCTCTTTGACATCTGGTGGGAGGGCGTTCCACAAGGAGGGCGCCACTACCGAGAAGGCCCTCTGCCTGGTTCCCTGTAACTTGGCTTCTCGCAGTGAGGGAACCACCAGGAGGCCCTCGGTGCTGGACCTCAGTGTCCGGGTAGAACGATGGGGGTGGAGACGCTCCTTCAGGTATACTGGACCGAGGCCGTTTAGGGTTTTAAAGGTCAGCACCAACACTTTGAATTGTGCTCGGAAACGTACTGGGAGCCAATGTAGGTCTTTCAAGACCGGTGTTATATATGGTCTCGGCGGCCGCTCCCAGTCACCAGTCTGGCTGCTGCATTCTGGATTAGTTGTAGTTTCCAGGTCACCTTCAAAGGTAGCCCCACATAGAGCGCATTGCAGTAGTCCAAGCGGGAGATAACCAGAGCATGCACCACTCTGGCGAGACAGTCTGCAGGCAGATAGGGTCTCAGCCTGCGTACCAGATGGAGCTGGTACACAGCTGCCCTGGACACGGATTTAACCTGTGCCTCCATGGACAGCTGTGAGTCCAAAATGACTCCCAGGCTGCGCACCTGGTCCTTCAGGGGCACAGTTACCCCATTCAGGACCAGGGAATCCTCCACACCTGCCCGCCTCCTGTGCCCCAGAAACAGTACTTCTGTCTTGTCAGGATTCAATCTCAATCTGTTAGCCGCCATCCATCCTCCAACTGCCTCCAGACACTCACACAGGACCGTCACCGCCCTCACTGGTTCTGATCTGAAAGAGAGGTAGAGCTGGGTATCATCCGCATACTGATGAACACCCAGCCCCAAACCCCTGATGATCTCTCCCAGCGGCTGCATGTAGATGTTGAAAATCATGGGGGAGAGGACAGAACCCTGAGGCACCCCACGAGTTAGAGCCCAGGGGTCTGAACACTCATCCCCCCCCCACCACTTTCTGAACACTGCCCAGGAGGAAGGAGCAGAACCACTGTATGACAGTGCCCCCAGCTCCCAGCCCCTCAAGACGGTCCAGAAGGATGTTATCGTCGATTGTATCAAGGGCCGCTGAGAGATCCAGCAGAACTAGGAAACAGCTCTCACCTTTGTCCCTAGCCCGCCGGAGATCATCAACCAGTGCGACCAAGGCAGTTTCAGTCCCGTGATGAGGCCTGAATCCCGACTGGAAGGGATCCAAATGGTCCTCTTCTTCCAGGCGTGCCTGGAGTTGTTCAGCAACCACTCGCTCAATCACCTTGCCCAAGAATGGAAGATTTGAGACTCGGTGATAGTTGACCATCGTGGCCGCATCTAAAGATGGTTTTTTAAGAAGCGGTTTAATAACCGCCTCTTTCAGCGGGTCTGGGAAGGCTCCCTCACGGAGGGAAGCATTCACCACCCCACGAGCCTCATCACCCAGCCCTTCCCGACTAGCTTTTATACGCCAGGATGGGCAAGGATCAAGGAGACAGGTGGTTGGTTTCACTCGTCCAAGCAGCCTGTCCACATCCTCGGAGGTAACAGATTGGAATTGATCCCACGCAATTTGACTAGACAGGACTCTAGCACTCTCCCGCCCCGGCCCTGCTCCCACGGTGGCGTCTACCTCTTCCCGAATCTGAGCGACTTTATCTGCAAAAAACTTTGCAAAATCATTGCAGGAGATCATGTGGCCCGTACTGGGCCCCGATGTAGCAGGTGATTCCGCTAAATTGCGGACCACCTGAAAAAGTCTCCTGCTGCTGTCTTCTGCAGATGCAATAGAGGCGGTGAAGAAAGTCTTCTTCGCCGTCGCTACCGCCACTTGGTAGGCTCGACATTGAGCTCTAACCTGTGTCCGGTCAGATTCAGAATGTGTCATCCGCCACCGGCACTCTAGCCGTCTCAACGATTGTTTCATTGCCCTCAGATTCGTGGAAAACCACAGGGCTGTCCGGGCTCCATGCAATCGGAGAGGGCGCTTCAGAGCCAAACAGTCAATTGCCCTGGTTAACTCCACATTCCAGCAGGCCACCAGGGAATCAGCTGAAAGGCCATCAACATGGGATAAAGCATCCCCTACCACACTCTGGAAACCATTTGGATCCATTAAGTGGCGGGGGCGGACCATCCAAATCGGTCCCACCTCCCTGCAGAGGGGAAGGGTCGCAGAGAAGTCAAGTATATAGATATTGTGGCGGAACTTCCATTCCTCCTCACCACTATGAGCTGAATAATGAGCATGAAATCCACTCTCGACTCCAAGTATAGTTCACTGGCAACCCGCTGAGCTGACCGCCACACACAGCACCGCAGCACCGCCACCTGCCACACCGCTGCCTCGCACCGTGTATCCAGGCTTCAGTTCTGGGACCCAAGGAACTCAGAACATAGCATCACTGTAAGAAGAGGTTGCTGGATAAGATGAGCCTTCGGCCTGACGCAGCAGGGCTCGCCTCACATTCCTGCCTTGACAGCACCACAGGGAACTGTTGCAATCCGTTTGTGAACACATCCTTCTTCCGAGGTTAGAGAAGGACAGGCTGAAAATGTTAGTTAGTGCCCCATGAGCTGCACTCATTCGACTCAGTGGGATTTACTTCCAAGTAAACAGAACTTAGGACTGTCAGCCTGACCAGAGGAAAAACAGTCTGGAAGGGGACTTTGTTTGCAGGCTACTCATCAGAAAAGCAGGGAGCAAGGCTAGTTTATTTTCCCCATCACCCTTCTTAAATCGTAATAATGGTAATGATAAAAAACAACCTTATATGCCACGGCTGAGGAATCTTTTTCAACCTGGGGGCTGCATTCCCTCATGAGAGAACTTCTAGGACAGTGGTTATCAAACTTTTTTCTGTGGGCCACACCTTCAGAATAAAAATTTCTCATGCCACACTGAATTATTGTTGATAAGAAATACATTGGAAAACACAACCAGGATTAAGAATAATAATGAGGAGTGGCTTCCAGCTCATATAAAAACATAATAAAATGCCAAACATTAAAAAGCTCCCGATACAGGGCTCCTTCAGATGTCTTCTAAAAGTTATGTAGTTCTTTATCTCTTTGACATCTGATGGGAGGGCGTTCCACAGGGAGGGCGCCACCACCAAGAAGGCCCTCTGCCTGGTTCCCCGTAATCTCGCAGTGAGGGAACCGCCAGAAGATCCTTGGAGCTGGACCTCAGTATCCAGGCTGAATGATGGGGGTGGAGATGCTCCTTCAGGAATACAGGCCATTTAGGGTTTTAAAGGTCTGCACCAACACTTCAGATTGTGCTCGGAAACCTACTGGGAGCCCGTGTAGCTCCTCCTCAATATCACTTGAAGCTCTTGCTCTCATTTTGAAAATATTTGTATCCAGTGCTTTCTTTCTGGGAGGACACAGGGGTACGCATACTCCTAAACATTTTGTGAATCTAAATTTGGCCTCATTGAGGGGCAGTATTTCAATATGAGTAGGAAAACAAGAGTACCCCTAAACATTTTTCTAGAAAAAAAAAGCACAGTATGTATCCATATTTTGCAAATATATATAGATAGATACAGTAGATACTAAACTATAATGCACTGAAATGTTTCAATGTTTCTTTGATTGTTCTTGTATCTTTCCACCACACTTGCCACCCTGCACCCTTTGAGAACCATTGTTCTAGAAACTGCCTTTTGTGGGTGGAGCCAAAGACAAGAGTGGGCAGGCAAAATGCTCAGCCACACAAAAGCCACAAATCCTACACACACAAATACACACACACACACACAAACCCTGTCCTAAATCCAGGGAAGTAGGAGATATTATCATCTTTCAAAGACACATTCCAGAGATCAAGGTGTGCACAATATATATCTCCATATATATTCCATCAGTAATAATTTCCCCTATGGCTGGCCTATAACTTCACTACGGTTCAAGGCTGCTGGGTGTGGGGTTTGACATTGCAAGAAGCTTTGACCTGCTCAGCTCAGTTCCAAATGGTTAAAAAATCCCCAGGCATCAGAACATGTGAGTGTGACAAAGTAATGTGTTACGTTGCTCAACAGCCTGTTTGGAGGATTGCCTTGACCTGTAACTGTGCTAGATACAGCCTGACTCAAATGGGTTTTTTATTATTTTCCATTAGAGGCTGCAGCAGCAAAATGAACTGCCCGTCCACAAGGGAAATAAAAATGTTTTTCCTCCACTAGATAGCATCTCTAGCTGATGTAAACAGACTCTTCCCTCAGCCCCTCACCTATTTTCTTCAGCAGCACTGTGAAGTTGCCCACATTTTCTGCTCCACTGGCCAAAGTGCCTTAGGGGTGTGGCAGGCAGAATACCAGCGGCCTTTGACAGAAGATGTTCCCTCTATGAGGAGTGGGTGGAACTTCAGTGTCTCTCAGTTTCTCATTTTTCCAACCTTAAGCTCAGATCAACACATTCAAACCTTAGTTTGCAATTGTGGTTATTTTTTGGATTTGTTGTTGTTGTTGTTGAGTCGCTTAGTCCTGTCCGACTCTTCGTGACCCCCTGGACCAGAGCACGCCAGGCACTCCTGTCTTCCACTGCCTCCCGCAGTTTGGTCAAACTCATACTGGTAGCTTCGAGAACACTGCCCAACCATCTCATCCTCTGTCGTCCCCTTCTCCTTGTGCCCTCCATCTTTCCCAACATCAGGGTCTTTTCCAGGGAGTCTTCTCTTCTTATGAGGTGGCCAAATTATTAGAGCCTCAGCTTCAGGATCTGTCCTTCCAGTGAGCACTCAAGGCTGATTTCCTTCAGAATGGATAGGTTTGATCTTCTTGCAGTCCATGGGACTTTGGTGATCAGCCTTTTTTATGGTCCAGCTCTCACTTCCATACATCACTACTGGGAAAACCATAGCTTTACAGCACTGGACTTTCCTTTCGCTTCCAGGCACATCCACAACCTTTCAGCTTTGGCCCAGCCGCTTCATCAGCTCTGAATCTACTTGTCCTCTGCTCTTCCTCAGTAGCATGTTGGACGCCTTCCGACCTGAGGGGCTCATCTTCCAGCGTCATAACTTTTACATGCCTGTTGTCTTTGTCCATGGAGTTTTCTTGGCAGGGATACTGGAGTGGAGACTTTTGAGAGTCCCATGGACTGCAAGAAGATCAAACCTATCCATTTTGAAGGAAATGAGCCCCGAGTGCTCACTGGAAGGACAGATCCTGAAGCTGAGGCTCCAATACTTTGGCCACCTCATGAGAAGAGAAGACTCCCTGGAAAAGACCCTGATGTTGGGAAAGATGGAGGGCACAAGGAGAAGGGGACGACAGAGGATGAGATGGTTGGACAGTGTTCTCGAAGCTACCAGCATGAGTTTGACCAAACTGCGGGAGGCAGTGGAAGACAGAAGTGTCTGGCGTGCTCTGGTATATGGGGTCACGAAGAGTCGGACACAACTAAACGACTAAACAACAACATTACACCTGATCCAGCAAGGGGAAAACATGCAGAAGTTTCTCATGTCTGCAGGTCACCTTTACCAGATCAGGCTGACAAACGTTCAAGGTGACAATGAGCATTCCTGTCTTCTCATTTTAAGACATGAAACAAACATAGTCTGACTTTTTTTACTTAAAAAAATGTACTGACAGACTTTGTCCATTTCTCTCTTGGTTTGGCAATGAATTACTCCTGGGCCCATCTATCCCCACATAAATCACAAAAAGCAATCTACTAAGTGAGCTGATCTATGCACGACAGTGACTTCATTTCCAAAAAAAAGGAGGGGAAAAAATCAGATCTCTACCTGTCGTGCTTATGCAGAGGAAGCAAAAGTTGCAGTAATCCTCCACAGCTCCTCCTTTAAGACATCTGTGGCAGGTAAGATTTGGGCCAGGAAATGCCAATCATGCCTGTCGGAGCTTTTGCAACTGGAGAAGGTTGTTTGAGGTTGGCTTGAAACACACCACTAATTACACCATTATGTTTTGGGGCTGACTTGGAGAGCAAGCTAACTGAAACTGGGCAAAGAGAGAAGGGTGTGCCCAGATCAATGGATTTGCTGCACTGCATTTTGCTCCCCTGCTACAAATCTTCACAGTTCCTTCTCTATAAAGAGAAGAGCACAAGCAGTTGCGATGGCTATCCACCGTGGTGGGAATTGGTGAGCTGTTGAGTTGTTGCTTTTAATGCAGTGCATCCCTCAAAACCAGGAAGAAAAGAGCTGTGCAGCTCATTGGCCTGTTTGTCCATTCAAATTGCACAGGCCTCAGGTGACCTTCCTACCTTAGGAGGGAACAGGTGGCAAATGCTTCCAACACAGGCTGAGTGAGAACTTGCTCCTCAGCTCCATAGGTGCCATCTCCTTGGAGCCCTGGGTGCTTGAGCCCCCACAAAATTCTCCATGAAGGGGTTGGGAACCCACAAATTTCAGTGCTAGGGCAATGCACACTGCATGGCACTCATGGCTCCAGGCACCCATGGTTGCAGGGCCAAGCTGACACTCCAGCTCAGCCTCATATCCTTGCTCCTGAGTGTGGCCCTCCAAACCAGGCCACACACCCTCCCCAGGCAGCACCTGTCACCAGCCCTCCTTCACCCCACCCTGCCTGAGTGTCTTTGCCTGTGTGCGATGGGTCCTTGAACTTCGTTAACCCCTCCTGCTAGCCCAGATGAAGGATATAAAAGGGTGGCCTACAGATATAATTAGCCCCCTCACAGGCCATTCCCTGAAAACCAAATAACAACAACAACAACAACAACAACAACAACAACAACAACAACAATAATAATAATAATAATAATAATAATAATAATAATAATAAATTTATACCCCGCCCATCTGGCTGGGTTTCCCCAGCCACTCTGGACGGCTTCCAGCAGACTATTAAAATACAAAGATTCATCCAGTATTAAAAGCTTCCCTAAACAGGGCTGCCTTCAGAGGTCTTCTAAAAGTCCGATAGTTGTTTATTTCTTTAACAACTGATGGGAGGGCATTCCACAGGGTGGGCGCCACTACCAATAAGGCCCTCTGCCTGGTTCTCTGTAACTTGGCTTCTCACAGTGAGGGAACCACCAGAAGGCTCTCGGTGCTGGACCTCAGAGGCAGAACAATGGGGGTGGAGACGCTCCTTCAGGTCTACTGGTATACCTAACACCTATCATAATATATGACATCAGGTGCGAGACAGGTACGGATGAGTCTACAAATGGGTCATTGAGAGGTCTAGGTGAGATCCCTGTCAGATGGTTGGTACTAGCAAAGAACCCCACTGGTACCATGGGGGGCTGCTAGGGGGTGCATTGGAAGATGGCCGACAATACCATCTCTCCAGCTCACACAAGGTAATTAAGAGGCTGTTATGGGGGTATGCAGCCTCCCTCGTTACCCCAAGGGAATGGGGAACGCTGCCTTGCCTGCTGTGCCCATAATTCACCCCGGGATTCGAAAGGGGGTGAGGGCACTAGGCACAAAAGCCCTCGTGTGGGTCGGCTCTCCTGGACGCTGTCTCTGATCTGCGCAGCTAGTTGCGGGAGCTCAAAATAAACAACCAGAACAGAAGCAAACGCACATACTTTAAGTGAAGATCGGGAGTAAAGACTGCTAACTAAAGGGATCTCTGGGAAGTGGAGCGACGGGCTGGACTTAACAATAAATTAAGAAGAAGAATAAATCAAGAAGAAGATTCATCAGAGGATTGGTACGTTGGAGCGAGACTGAAAAGGGGAGGGGAGAAAAACTTTTCTTTTTTTGTCTTATGTGAGTACCCAATAACCCTCCCCCCCAAAAAAAGAATTGTTGCAATTACTGATCACAAGCAGGAGAATTAAGAACTGTGTGGAAATTAATTACTATGCAAAGACGTGGCTTATGGGTACATCGGGAAACGAAAGTAAGTCCTTTGTGACGCAGTCATAAAGAGAGATTTATCATGGCAGGCCCGCTCGCAGGAGGAACCAGGGGGAGGAGGACTATGGCTGTTTACTATGTTGGAGTGTGTTGGAGTGTGGGTTCGGCCTAGCAGGGCCCCCTGAGAAAATTTATGATGGAGCAGCAGGCCTGGGGAGATCAGGACAGACTGTCAGAATGTTTTGTACGGAGGTGTTGAAATGGCGTCTGTCTACTTTTATGGCTCTTGGATGAGTGTAAAATCCACACAGGATAAACGTTTGTCTTCAACCCGCTTGTGGAGATTATCAGAGATCACAAAGAAAGGAATACCGTATTTTTCGCCCTATAGGACACACTTTTTCCCCTCCAAAAATGAAGGGGAAATGTGTGTGCATCCTATGGGGCAAATGCAGGCTTTCGCTGAAGCCTGGAGAGCGAGAGGGGTCAGTGCGCACCGACCCCTCTCGCTCTCCAGGCTTCGCGGACCTCTTCGCAAGCAGCGGGAGGCAGCGCTGGGCTCCCATGGCTTGCAGAGAGCTGCCTGTTTGGGGACTGGGGTCAGGGGAAGCTCGGGCCTCCCCCGCCCCAGCCCCGCGCCTGGGGGGGGAAATAATTTTTTTCCCTTTATTTCCCCCCCAAAAAAACTAGGTGTGCCTTGTGGGACGGTGCGTTCTATAGGGCTAAAAATACGGTATATGATAACAATAAGAAGATGAAGAAAACAGCAAAGAGAAGATTGAACAGAACTGTGAATATTATTTTGACAGAACTGTGTAATTAAAGCAGCAGCAAGAGAGATGATTGGATCCCTTTCGGAGCTTGAAGCATGGGTATCCCCAACAAAAAATTTAAAAATTTGGCTATGTAATTTGGAATTATTGTGATTTGGAATTAATGTGATTTGATTGGCCTGTTAATAAAAATTATTTTTTAAAAAATAATAAAAAAGAGAGCCCCACTGGTACCAGCTGCTCGATGGAGTTTGCTGTCGGATTTCCCCAGTGCAGCCAAGGGGCTGGGGGAAGTGGCTTGGATTCAAAGCGCTTCCTCCAGCACTTTGAATTCAAGAAAGAAAGAAAAAACGATGTGTTTAAAAAGGGAGCGTTTCCCTTTCTGCAAGGGACGCCGTCTGAATTCCAACCAGATCCCTCCAGGAAGTCTAGACGCAGACCTCCCTTGCTACTGCTATCTAGAAACTGCTTTTCAGAGGCATGCCACCTCTGAGCTTAGAGATGCAGTATATAGTCATTGTGGCTCATACCCAGCAAGGATAACCACCTCCTCCAGGATTTTGCCAAGCTGCCTTTAAGGCCCATCTAAGCTGGTGGCTGACATCATGCCTTGTGGCAGAGAAATCCCCCCTTTTCTAAATTTCTAATGTGGAAGGAAACAACAAATTAAAAGGCAGGAGCGCAGCAGACAAAACAAGGGGAATGATTATTCCCTAGCAAATTAGGAAAATAACTTCACCCCTGTGGGCCAAAACGCTGTCAGCAGTGGAAGCGCCTTTTAAGACAGCAGAAGACTGTCAAACAGGAGGCAGAGACAAGCCTCTCTTCCACTTTCCTTGGAAGTGGTGGGATCTAAAGGGACAAAAATAACTCCTGCACAGCAGTAAGAACCTCACGGCGGTGCTCAGAATTGGGCACACATACAGCATGCCACTGATCTGCTGAGCACAATTATTCATCACTGACTCGTGCTGTTTCTGTGGGCGATGCAATGGAAGGGAAATCTATTTTTGTCTCACCCATAACTTCCACCTGATTGTAACTGGATACCGGGAGGATGCAGCCAGCCAAGCACAGAATCTTGACGCTCCAACATAAAATACCATATGCTCGGGAGCATGCAGGCAACTTCAAATTCTCCTGCTGCCAGGCTAGCTTGGTTTTCGAATTTCCCAGCTCACTTTTCCTCATTCCACTCTCTCCTATAGGTACATCTGCAGGTCTAAAACATATGCTCCTCTTTCCCAGATCATTAATGGAGATGTTACATAACACACACGCATCAAAACATGTCTCTACAGCCACAGGAGTCACTGCAAACTTCCAACAGTTTGGCTTCACTTCCATTGTCCCCTGAGACAGACAGATGCCAACATTCAACATTCACCCCAGAGTATGATGGGATGTTGGGAACTGGCCAGTATACATGTATTTATTGAGTACATGTGTCTCTGCTGCTTCTGCTGCATTGAAGAAGTCATACGCATGTCATTAATCAGATCTCAGTTCTGGGTCAAGTTTAGTATTCACTGATGGTGGAGAGGGCAATAGATGCCTGCTAGTTATGGGGACTACACTCCACAGCTGAGGGCAGCATTTGCTGGAAACCACAGGGTAGAAGAGCACACCTGTGACCGACTCCTGCTTGTGGGTTTCCCACAGGCATCTGGTTGGCCACAGGATGCTGGACTAGATGGGCTATTGGCCTGATCCATGAGGGAATTTCTTATATTCCTATAATCTCTGAACCAAGATGAGGTTGCCTCCTCCTTATCTTAGACCAGCCGCATGGCTTTGCGGGAAGGCAACTCCAGCAGCAACTAAGTATAGTAACTAATTTTAGCATCTAAATTTAGTTACAGTGGTACCTCGGGTTACATACGCTTCAGGTTACAGACTCCGCTAACCCAGAAATAGTACCTCGGGTTAAGAACTTTGCTTCAGGATGAGAACAGAAATCGTGCTCCGGCGGCGCAGCAGCAGCAGGAGGCCCCATTAACTAAAGTGGTGCTTCAGGTTAAGAACAGTTTCAGGTTAAAAATGGACCTCCGGAACAAATTAGGTACTTAACCCGAGGTGCCACTGTACTAGTTTAGTAACTAAATACGGCATACACCTAAGAGCAGACATTGATGCAATTCCCCACCATTCATGCTCTCCCTTTTTTCTTCACATGTTCTCTTCCTCGGCTCTCTTCTGAGAACATGCCTGGGCAGGGTAGAGCTGTGTTGTTGGAATCAAATCTGTTATCAAAGCATGAAGATTCCCAGTCCCCAGTTGGTGTTAGCAACTTGAATAATTAAAACTGCAGGCATCAAAAGCATGTAGATTTCCATCATTTCTCTCCTGCAGGTCTGCACTTGCCCCCACGTTGCTTCAACCAATTCCTCTGCAAAGGCGTGAGGGCTTGCCTACATGGAATAAAAAGGTCAAAGGCTGTGATCTGCGATATATCTCAGGATAGCACCCTCTGCCTATGTCAGGCCTATTGGCAGATTAGCTCAGTTTCAGCTGGGAAGCCAACTCATGTGCAATGCTGACTCTTTTCTTGAACAATGGCCAAACACTTGTTAAAATATGCAAAAGCTTTTACAGGTAAAAGTAAAGGACCCCTGGACGGTTAAGTCCAGTCAATGGTGACTATGGAGTTGTGGCGCTCATCTCGCTTTCAGGCCGAGGTAGCCGCGTTTGTCCATGGACAGCTTTCCTGCTAATGTGGCCAGCATGACTAAACCACTTCTGGCACAACAGAGCACCATGAGGGAAGCTAGAGTGCACAGAAACGCCATTTACCTTCCCACTGCAGCGGTACTTGTTTATCTACTTGCACTGGCGTGCTTTCAAACTGCTAGGTGGGCAGGAGCTGGGACAGAGCAACGGAAGCTCACCCTGTTGCGGGGATTCAAACCACTGACCTTCTGATCGGCAAGCCCAAGAGGCTCAGTGGTTTAGACCACAACCTGCGTCCCTTTTACAGAACGTATAGCTAAAGAAGAGTATACACAAAATACTTGCACGCACATGCTTATCCAAGCCATGGGCTTAGTTTTTCTTAGTTGAAGATGACAGCTTCTTCCTTAAACATCCAAACAAATTGTGTCTTGCTCTCTTTCCAGTACTTGCACTCAGCCTTCTGATTGTTACCCAGCTAGGTCATGCAGTTCCTACGAGAGGGTTCTGTTAAGTTGTGGGTGAACATATCAGACGACACAGCGATTCTTCAAACAGCTCTTGTTTATTCACAGGCCAGAACAGAACTGACTGAAGGGTTCAGCCAGCCTGCTTATATAGAGCTCTACTAGAACGCAACAGTAACCATTTTCTGTAACTATCCAATCACTGAACATCACTTTCAATCCCTTATTTGCATATGTGGACCTGAGAGAAAACTATCTACAGTATCCCCCTGCTGGCCCAGGGTGAGAACTTCAGTACATAACAGTTTCCACTTTCTCCTTCCAATGGACTTCTCCTTATTGCTTCTTCGGGGGAACATCAACTTCTATGACCTCTATGAGTCTTGAACCTGGAGACATGAGGATTAAACTTGAGACCTTGTGCATACAAAGCATGCGCTCTGCCAGTGACCTATGGTCTACCCCTCACCCTGGGGAACATTTGGCTACCCACCACCATATCTGATGTTGCTTTAGTTCCACGTGAAAACAATATTGGATGTTTAATCTGTGCACTTGCTTATTTTTTAAAAAAAATAATACACTCACATTCTATTGAAAAGTGTTCCTACGAAAACACCATCACCCCTCAAAAATTACCGTAATCCAGCAGCACATTGTAAGAAATATGCACCACACAGACCACAGAGGCAAACAATCCGGTCACAACCAGAAAACAGGAAAGAATAACTGGGACACAACTGCCAAAATTATTTAATGAGGGGAATGCTCACAATATGTTTCTATATAAAGGAATACAGAGCAGGCTTCGTGAAATACATTGATATCAAATAAGGCCCAGGGGTTCAGTTGGGCTTTTAATTAATTGTTGCATTGCTGTTTTTTTAATATATCAATCACACACCTCCTTGAATAAGGTTATATTGAATGGTGTGGCAATAATAATATTTTAAATACAGGCAAGGAGTACAGTCTGGAGAGATCTAGCAGGATAGAGTTAAAAATTGGGCAAACGCAAAAGTTTATTAGTTTTTCAGACTCCATTATTGCTCACCTGTTGGAACATGGTGTTACTGGCTGAACCAGTTAAATAAATTAAACAGTTGATCACCCTAGATTGGTCCCATCCATTTGCTGGGGAATTTTAGACATTTCTAAGTTTGATTTAAAGAAGGGAAAAAGAGATCCTTAAGCCTTTGATTCTTAATGTTGGAACATAAAGGTAAAGGTAAAGGTACCCCTGCCCGTACGGGCCAGTCTTGACAGACTCTGGGGTTGTGCGCCCATCTCACTTAAGAGGCCAGGGGCCAGCGCTGTCCGGAGACACTTCCGGGTCACGTGGCCAGTGTGACAAGCTGCATCTGGCGAGCCAGAGCCGCACACGGAAACACCGTTTACCTTCCCGCTGGTAAGCGGTCCCTATTTATCTACTTGCACCCGGAGGTGCTTTCGAACTGCTAGGTTGGCAGGCCCTGGGACCGAGCAGCGGGAGCGCACCCCGCCGCAGGGATTCGAACTGCCGACCTTTCGATCGGCAAGTCCTAGGCGCTGAGGCTTTAACCCACAGCGCCACCTGCGTCCCAATGTTGGAACATACCTTTGTACAATTCGGACTTCTGTGGTAGTGTT
This sequence comes from Podarcis gaigeae, assembly GCF_964106915.1. Taxonomy (NCBI): domain Eukaryota; kingdom Metazoa; phylum Chordata; class Lepidosauria; order Squamata; family Lacertidae; genus Podarcis; species Podarcis gaigeae. The sequence goes on along the minus strand of NC_139681.1, from coordinate 89,606,637 downwards.
CATCTAGTGCTTCAGGATTTTTCATTTTCATAGTGTTATTGGATTTTAAGAATTGTGTTTATTGCATTTTGTTTTCTTCTTGTTATCTGGATTTTAACTGATTGGAGCTGTTTTGCCTTTTATGCTTTGTATTTTGCTTTGAGACTTTTTATGGCTCCCAGTACATTTCCGAGCACAATTAAAGTGTTGGTGCTGACTTTTAAAGCCCTAAATTGTCTCAGCCCAGTATACCTGAAGGAGTGTCTCCATCCCAATCTTTCTGCCCGGACACTGAGGTCCAGCTCTGAGGGCCTTCTGGTGGTTCCCTCACTGCGAGATATGAGGTTACAGGAAACCAGGCAGAGGGCTTTCTTGGTGGTGGCGCCCACCCTGTGGAACGCCCTCCCATCAGATGTCAAGGAAAGAAACAACTATCTGACTTTTAGAAGACATCTGAAGCCAGCCCTGTTTAGGGAAGTTTTTAATGTTTGATGTTTTATTCTGTTTTTAATCTGCTGGGAGCCGCTCGGAGTGGCTGGGGAAACCCAGCCAGATGGGTGGGGTATAAATAATATGTTGTTGTTGTTGAAAATAAATTGACAAATACGTGCAATTTTCCTTGGGGAAGGTGCATTCCAGTGAACACAGAATGGAATGTAACTTACTCTTTGCTGGTCAATCTTCTAGGCAGTGCTGGAAAAATTACTGCAGATGCCCCTCTGCCATTGCTGCTCTGACGATGGAGAGAGCGATAAGGAGACATAATGGGGTCATGGTGGCAATGGATTTGGGGCGGCTGGATCTAAAGCTCTTTGCTCTTTCCTCTCCCCTGACATTCTCTTGGAGGAAAGTATCCCAGCCTGATGCCAGTGTACTTATTTTTCCTCCCATGGAAAATAAAACCTTTTTTTAAAAAAAAAAGTCTATGAAAAATGGGAGAAAACAATGCACGATGCTCTCCCACACAAATATATTTGGATTTGGAAGTTTGTTTGCCATTGTATGGCCCTCTTCTGACCCTGGTAGCATTGTTCCATCCCACAACAAAAGCTTTATTTTTAATAGGCTTCATAGAACCATAGAATTGTAGAGTCAGAAGGGACCATGAGAGTCATTCCTACAACAAAGGAATCTCATTGGATGCATCCTTTAATTTTAGCATCCAGCTAAAGCTACAAAGGCTGGGGGTGGTTCAAAATAAAAGTAAAAATTGAGCATTCTGATGGAAATGTGTTTTTCAATGCATGTATGGAGATCAAGCACTCATGCCTTTTGTTCCCTGCCCATGGTTTCATCACAATGTCCCCTCTCTTCCAAGAAGCAGGTTATAAAATGAAGTTGAAATCTGTTTTTTAACCACTGGATAACCTCTGGTTAACCACTCCTCCTTATGTATCTTCTGCAACACATACTCTGCTGCTGCTTTCTGTTTGCATTTTCAAGAGAACAGCTCATGCAGATTTTAACTGTTGGATGAAAAGCCTTCTCCAAAGCAAAACCATCTTTGGAAGGGATACCAAACCCTGTTGTTTGCAAGTCAGCTGTGGCAAACACTCAGACAGTAGTCGGATAGTCTTCTCCACAGTTTGAACCAGATACATAAATAACTTCATCTACTCCTTAAAAGGAAGTGGGGGAAGACAAATATCTGTGATAAATATAATTGGGCAAGAACAAAACCCCACAAATATGTGCTTGACTTTGAACATGAATCTATTTCAGCTGTCTTTGTGACTCTTTCCTGTGTTTTCCACAGAAATTTGGACGCATATTTAGAAACAGTTTTATTGAAACAGGAGTGAGAATGTGAGAATGTAAGAATGTAAGTCCAGCATCCTATTCTCACAGTGACCAGGCAGATGCCTGTATGTATAAGAAGAAGAAGAGGAAGAGTTTGGATTTGATATCCCGCCTTTCACTCCCTTTAAGGAGTCTCAAAGCGGCTAACATTCTCCTTTCCCTTCCTCCCCCACAACAAGCACTCTGTGAGGAGAGTGGGGCTGAGAGACTTCAAAGAAGTGTGACTAGCCCAAGGTCACCCAGCAGCTGCAGGTGGAGGAGCGGAGACGTGAACCCGGTTCCCCAGATTACGAGACTACCGCTCTTAACCACTACACCACACTGGCTCTCAATATATTGCAAAGGCAAACCCCCTATTCTCTTCTAGGAAGTCTTCAGTGGAAGTTCTCACCTCCAAATGACAGAAAGTTTTAGGGAAGGGTCATAGTTCACAGGTAGAGCACATGGTTTGCATAAAGTCACAGGTGGAAGGATCCATCCATGGAAGAACCTATCTTTAAAACCCTGGAGAACCACTGTGAAGACAATACTGAGACAGATGGTCCTGGCTGAGGATGTCGGGACCAGGGGCAAGATGGCGGGGTAGGAGCAGGAATAAGAGTCCAGAAGCCAGGGGTCCAAGGGTCAGGAAGCAAGGAGTCACAAAGTCAAGGGTCTGAGGATCAAGAAGCAGGGAGTCTGGAAGCCAAGGTCCGAGGATCAGGAAGCAAGAAGCCAAACACAGCAAGGCAGGAAACGTGTTGCTGTGGCAAAGAGCCGAAGGGAAATGCTAACCTTATATCCCTTCCCGGCTCTTGCCACCAGGTGCAGTGAGTTACCAAGCGGACGCACCTGTGTGGCCACTCCTTGCTTCTCCAGAACAAACTTAGGAAGGCCCCAGTCCTGCGAAGCCCTACTGGTCATAGGGCCTGGCTCCTGCATGCACTCCTGACACTCCTTGCTTTCAGTGTTTAGATCAGGTATGGAGAACTTGCAGCCCTGCAGATGTTGTTAGACTACAACTCCCATTATCTGGCCAGGGTGGCTATGGGACTGATGGGAGTTGGAGATCAACAACATGTAAAGGGCCTTGGTGTCCCTACCTCTGGTTTTGACGATAAGCTTCTTGGAGCAAGGTTCTGTATTTGGTGCTTCAGTGCTCCACTTGAGCTGGACTATACCTTACATTTCTGAACCCCAAATTTCACATTTTGAACTTTATTGCAAAATTAACATTTTGGGTGCCAAGATACAGAAGTTTTGTCACTGAAATGTCTGCCACTCAGTGATGAAAATGTTAAATTCTTGCTGGGTTATGAGTTTCCCACATGCAAAACCTGTAATTTGTACTTGGCATTTGGAAAATGTAACTGAACTTTATTAAAGTCTTTATCTTAAAAGTCTTTCTCAATTGAAATCTTGCGGCCCGGATCTCTTTTGCCTTCAGCAAATATCCAAGGAAGCGTAGCTCACAGCAGGAACCCTCATGTGTATAATGATTACCACAAACTAAAATTCACACATCAACACTAGGAAATGTTTAAAGGGAAGTTAACACAAACCAAACAGTGGAACGAGATCGGGGACAACCTGTGGGAGCAGCACTTACATGAAAAGTATGCGTGTGTGTGGACATAATTTGTTAAAAGATGAGTGGGTGTGATTGAGTGCACGTGTGCTTAAGGAAACAACAGGGCTTGATGAGGAAAAAATCTTGACGAGATCCATTGGCTGGATGCTGCTGTTGTTAAGCAGATTTAAGTGAGATGCACCTCCAGATTTCATGAGTACTTCACATGCCGTGCGGAGCAAAATGGGTGTGTACATGAGCTGCAGTCTATTAAAATAGCAAAACACCCTTCACTATGAAGACATCTAGACCTTATATTTAAAGCTCTATTATACCAGTTTAAGGGTTATGGCTTTAAATATATTGTGTTAAGAAGCCTGTGTCTGTCATGCCCGAATGCAACTCTGCCATAGGTGTTGTGATTCCAGCAAGCACCTTTGCCAATACAGTGGTACCTTGGTTCTCAAACTTATTCCATTCCAGGAATCTGTCTGACTCTCGAAACCGTTCAGAAACCATCGGGTGCTTCCTGCACTCAATCAGAAGCCGCGTCAGATGTTCGGCTTCCAAAAAACGTTCACAAACTGAAATACTTAGTTCCAGGTTTGCGGCGTTCAGGAGCCAATTTGTTAAGCCATTCAAGATCCAAGATATGACCATAGTCAGCTTCCCCCATGAGCTTCAAGCCATGGCAAAACAGGACTTTCATTTAGGTACAAATAACTGCATGGAAGGAGCTAATCGGCGGGGAGGAGAGGGTCATACCCACCGGCCACAACTCTGGCCTCCGCCTGTTAAAATCTACTGCTGGCACAGGTACATCTTAGCAGCCATTGAGCAATGAAGCCAACTTCTCTCTTCAGAGCCCTATCCCTCCATGTCCAAATGACCTTTGGCTCCATTTCTCATTGTAGTGCTACTACAGCATGATGCTGACATTTCTATTCCACCTTAAGGAGCAGACGTGTGGAACTGTAACATGTCACATGTCTGTTTACATTCCAGCAAAGCTTGCTGCGAACTTCCGTTGTGTATAGCTTTTGCTTTTCCCTGTTCTCTCTGAAACGACAAGAGAGAGGGGCATGTTTCTTTGTCCTGGTTTATGATTAATAAATCTGTAGTTGTAGTATGCGTCCACAAGCCTCACACCTATTCTGTGTGCGCAGTTCTCTCTGCTGATAGCGTGCCCTGACTTTGAAGCCCGGGTTGCTGATTTACATCAGGCAGAGGCTGATGGTCTTCACAGTGGGACGACTGGAAGGGAATGGCTCAGCTGAGGCTAGCCAGCTGGCCTCCCAGCCCTCTGCATGCATCCTCCGACCTGGGATCTTCCTGGTATTTTTGGACTGCAGCTCACATCAGTCCCTGGCTGAGGTTGATGGGAGTTGTAGTCCAATCCACCAGGAAGTGCCTCAGGTTGGGGAAAACTGTGCTGGAGTGTAGTGGAATTCTGGGAGCACACACACACAATATTAACGATTTATCATTGGGAGCACCTTAATTATAGAAGTAAAGAAACGCCTAAGGCAATTAGGATTGGGGGATAGATGCTCTGTGCACATCTTGGCATTTCAACACCATGCCTATGAAATGAGAGATGGAGCCCAATGTATATTTATAGAGAGAAATTAGTCTCCACAGGGGGCCTCTTTTCATTGAATAGGCGACCCCCTATTGGGAATATTTTGTTCTCCCTCTAGTAGCTGCACAGCCAATTATGGTTTGGTGCTTTGGAAGAGGAGAACACTGCTTGCATTCCTTTGCACATCTTAATCTGCTAAACCTCCCCATTAACCTCTGTCAAACTTTTAGCGTGCTTCCCCAGTCAAGATTCTGGGTCTACAAACTTTCAGGAGCCATCCACCTTTGCCTTGCCACAGCAGTGGCTGAAATGGAGGCACAGAATACCACGTGCCTTGCATTTCTCATTTTTTCTGCAACGGCAACTGGTTTGGATTTCCCTTTCCTTATAAAACACCCCTATCCTGTATTGCCTGCAAAGTTCACTTTAGATTTCTGCCTCTGGGACAAACAGTGTATGGCTGTTTCAGACAACAGTAATGTGAGATGCCCACACACATATCTCTGTTTGATTTTTGGATTAAGAGTAAGGGCAGGGGAAAAGAGTTATTATTGCTAATTTAAGGAGGGGAAATGCATATCTGGATCAATATGCAATATGGACTTGTGTCTACAAAGGATTAAGACAGGCGACATTTTTGGAGAGCTGAAAATGGTTTCAAAAAGGACTAGTGTCTGATGTTGTACTCACATTTTTTCCCCTACGGTTGCCTCTGGCAAAACAGGTTTTCAAGGGTTTTGAAACAGTACAAAAAGGCTGCACAAGCTGTTTGCTGGAGGTGAAAGTGCATTGAGTGTAGACCTTAAGTGCAGTGACCCCTCTTTCAAACTGCCTTTCAAGAAAGAGGAAACAGTTGTCTGCCTCATGCCTAACTTACATAGCTAACTGATGACTAGCTGTAGTAATGGACCAGCTGGTTCGTACTGTTGCACGTAACCCTGTCTCTGAGAAGTGAGCTACTCTGGGGGTTCAGTTTCCTTTGAATGAAGATCAGCCCCATTTTCCATAGTGTTTTTTATTTCTCCCCCTTGCTGAACCCTAACCTCTCTCTCTTATACGCTAACAATCAGTGCTTTTTTCCTGGGGGTATTCAAGGGTATGCAGTACCGACACCTCTCTTTTTTGTTATTAAAAAGTGTGGCACTTACTATAACAACTTCATGGTGAGTACTGGCACCTATTCTTCTAGGGAAAAGAGCACTGCTAACAATAATACAATAATCTCTAATTCATTCTGTTGCTCATAGTTCAAATTCTGCTCGTGAATTCACCATACTATAATATTTCTTTAAATAGTCCAAAAAAGGCTTCCGTTCTTCTACAAAACAATCATCATTATGTTTTCTTAATTTAGCTGTTAGTAATAATTGATTGAGGGACGCGGGTGGCGCTATGGGTTTAACCATAGAGCCTGGGGCTTGCCAATCAGAAGGTCAGCGGTTCAAATCCCCACGACGGGGTGAGCTCCCATTGCTCGGTCCCTGCTCCTGCCAACCTGGCAGTCCAAAAGCATGAAGTGCAAGTAGATAAATAGGTACCACTCTGGCGGGAAGGTAAACGGCATTTCTGTGCGCTCCTCTAGAAGCTGTACACTGGCTCCCTTGCCCAATAAAGCAAGATGAGTGCCGCAACCTCAGAGTCGTCAGCGACTGGACCTAATAGGCAGGGGTCCCTTTACCCTTTACCTTTAAAAATTGATTTATTTGTTTTTTTTAGTGAGTGGCAATCTGCACATGTGGAAGACCTATTGCGATGAAAACAGCAAGGTTAAAAATTGCAGCCCCACAAAGACAAGCTTTTACCAGCTACCATTGCCTCCCTGCCATAAATCAGAACATAAGAAACTTCCTTATACTCTAACTGGACAGTATTGTCCACAGTGACTGAAAGCAGATTCCTAGGGTTTTAGGCATTCACAGCCCAGCCTGGGAGATATTGGGGAATGACCCTGAGACCTTCTGCATGGATAGAGGTTGGACTGATAGGAGTTGTATTCCAAAATGCAGGGCATTGGATTGGCAACGTCTTGCGTAGAGAACTCCTAGGCTAGACAGACTGTTGGCTGGTGGTGCAAGGCAGCTCTTTGTGGTTCTTGGCAAGGAGGACCACATGCCAGAACCTTCCTTCTCCTCTTTCTCTGTCTTTCCATTTCCATAAAATTATACTAATGGGCTTTGTACTCAGTTTGTTTTCTGGCTCGCAGACAGCCAGATCCACCAAACAGACTCTGTGCCAGGTCTGTGTTTCCCAGAAGAGTAGAAACTGTGCCATGGAGAAGAAAGATGAGCATCCAAACTTCTCTGGCATCCTGAGGAGCAGTGGGGGCTACTGGAGCATAGTCCTCCCAAAGGAGAATGTCAAGCAATTTTTTAATAAAAATAATAAAAAGACTCCCAAAATCTCAAAGCCACTTCCTGTTCCATGCATATTTTATATTTCGATTTAAATTCAGAATAGCTCTGCAAACATTTCAGTCAAGCTACCATTTGCTGACCAGTCAGTTCTCTGCAGTACTCAACCAATCGTTATCCAAAAGAAAGGATGGCTATGGCAAAGTGGTGTCTCTAAGTAATGCCTTAAATGGAATACTGACTCCATCTACAATTTACATCTGCATACCATTTTGAACAGTTCTGGCTTCTCCAAAAGAATCCTGGGAGCTCTAGTTTGTCAAGGATGCTGGGACTTGTTAGGAGACTCCTATTCCCCCCCCCCCCACAGAGCTACAGTTTGCAGAGTACCCTGGGAAGAGGGATTGATTGTTAAACTCTGAGAACCAGTAGCGTGGCATGGAAGGGGGCCACAGGGGCAGTTGCCCCAGACACAAAATTGTTAGGGGCACAAAATTTCAACACCCAGTACTGCCTCAAAACAGCTGTGCACTTCCGGCACTGGGCTCTGTTGAAAACGACTTCTCTGTGCGAACCAGGAAGTGACCTCTCCAGAAAATGGAATCAGGGCTGTCTTAATCATATGTGGTGCTGGGTGCAAAGATCCACCCAGTGCGCTCCCCCCCTGTTGCCCAGTCCCAGGCGCGCAGGAGGGCAGAGCCAGCTGGCCACCTCAGTGTCTCGCTGGCTCAATTGCCCCCGAACTTGAGCGCAGAGCCGCCCGCAGCAGAAGGGTTTGCCGTGGCGGTCCAACCGATGGGCAGGCTCTTCCCCAGACTCAACTCTCGGGTCCTGAACTCTCAGCCTGGTGCCCCTGAGAGCCTGGCGCCCAGGTGCCCCGCACCCCTAGTGCCTGAATTGAATGACTGTGATCTCCTGGTTTACGTGGACGTCATTAGGCCGTTGAATGTGCATGCGTACTCTCTCCATTTCCCACCCACTGCTCTGCACGGCCCCAGGTGTTGGCAAGCCACCCTCTGCCACTGCTGAGAACTATAGCTCTGGAAACGGATTTAGTGGACGCAGGTGGCGCTGTGGGTTAAAGCCTCAGCGCCTAGGACTTGCCGATTGAAAGGTCGGCGGTTTGAATCCCTGCGGCGGGGTGCGCTCCCGCTGCTCGGTCCCAGCGCCTGCCAACCTAGCAGTTCGAAAGCACCTCCGGGTGCAAGTAGATAAATAGGGACCGCTTACCAGCGGGAAGGTAAACGGCGTTTCCGTGTGCAGCTCTGGCTCGCCAGATGCAGCTTTGTCACGCTGGCCACGTGACCCGGAAGTGTCTCCGGACAGCGCTGGCCCCTGGCCTCTTAAGTGAGATGGGCGCACAACCCTAGAGTCTGTCAAGACTGGCCCGTACGGGCAGAGGTACCTTTACCTTTACCCAACAACTCGTCACCCTTAACAAACAACACTTCCCAGGATTCTTTGAGGGGAGCCACAACTTGCACGTCCTCTTCCTCATGCTCCTCCCTCCCTCAAATGACATAACTGTGTGAAGCGCATTCTGATAGCCCATGGTTCTTGATTTCTCCGCCTCTGTCTTCCCACCCCTCTTATTCTGCCTTTTGTTTGGCCTTCATTCCCCTGCATCTAAATAAGAGATTATCAAGTACCCTCCTGGCTTTCAAGTAGTCTAAGCTACAGGAAATTGTCTGAGTCATCTCCCTGGGAGAATATTTGAGCTGTGCATCATGGTTTTATTCGTGAGCGGACTGGTACAGTTATGCAATGTAAAGGCTTCCAGAGCAACTGGGACTTCGGTTCAATCTAAAATCCTGCAGGTTTTTATGACCATGGCGCACAATGATAAAACCTACGCGTACAAAACAGAGAGAGAGATGGGGGAACAGCCAATTGAAAAGGCTAGTCTGAAGGGCAGCTGCAAGCGCAGGTACATTTTGTGCCAGGCAAAATGACAGGGGGGAGGGAGGGAGGGAAGATACAAAAGGCTTGGCGGGGAAATGTAGGCTCTGGAAATATTTATGGCTCTGTGGAGCATGATTGCTATCCTCCTTTTTGAAAGACATACAGTATAAACATAATGCTTAGGGTCATTCCGTTCAGAGTAGCCACCTTTAATAGAACTAAATTTCTCATAGAATCATAGAGCTGTACAGGTGGAAGGGACCTCAAGGGTGATCTATTCCAACCCCCTGCAATAAAGGAATCTCAACTAGATCATACATGACAGATGGCCACCCAACTTCTTCTTAAAAACCTCCAGTGATGGAGAGAGTTCACTACCTCTTGTGGGAGTCCCGTCCACCGTTGAACAGCTCTTACCACCAGAAAGTTCTTCCTGATGTTTGGTCGGAATCTCCTTTCTTGTAACTTGAATCCATTGGTTTGGGTCCTACGCTCCGGAGCAGGCTTGCCCCACTTTGTCAAATCTGACCCACAAGGCCTGGGAAAGATCTGTCCCATAGAACCAAAATGGTCCCCCACCCCTGCTATAGACCATGTTGGCTGGGGTTGATGGGAGTTGGAGTCCGGAAGGCACCACATTGTATATCCTTGCTCTAGTAGATTAAGGCTGGGTCGTCCAGTCAGGGGTTACCTTGGCAAATTGGCAGGTTGTGAGCCCATCCCTTGCCACTTACTCTCTCACTCACTTCCCCATCTATGAGCCTAGGGTTTGGGTTAGTGGTCAGATCTAGAAAGCTTTCTGCCACAACAATTTCTCACAGAGTGATGCTATGCCAGCTAGCCAGGGGTGTTGTGGAAAATTCAAAATGGTGAGCAGCATCACAGCTAATGCTAAATAAGCCCAAAGGTAGCGGTCATAATAAAAGGCACGCGGGTGGCGCTGTGGGTTAAACCACAGAGCCTAGGACTTGCTGATCAGAAGGTCGGCGGTTCGAATCCCCGTGACAGGGTGAGCTCCCGTTGCTCGGTCCCAGCTCCTGCCAACCTAGCAGTTTGAAAGCACGTTAAAAATGCAAATAGGTACTGCTCCGGTGGGAAGGTAAACGGCGTTTCCGTGCGCTGCTCTGGTTCGCCAGAAGCAGCTTAGTCATGCTGGCCACATGACCTGGAAGCTGTACTCCGGCTCCCTTGGCCAAAAAAGCGAGATGAGCACCGCAACCCCAGAGTTGGCCATGACTGGACCTAATGGTCAGGGGTCCCTTTACCTTTAGAGGTCATAATGAGCCAAATATTGTCTTTGGTCATGCTTGGGCCTCCATAAATGCCTGAAGATGCCAGATGTTGCCAATCTCAAAGCCACTTCCTGTTCCATGCATATTTTATATTTCAATTTAAATTCAGAATAGCTCTGCAAACATTTCAGTCAAGCTACCATTTGCTGACCAGTCAGTTCTCTGCAGTACTCAACCAATCCTTATCCAAAAGAAAGGATCGCTATGGCAAAGTGGTGTCTCTATGTAATGCCTTAAATGGAATACCGACTCAGAGTTCATTTGGGAGGTATGATGTCATTGGCAGTGTCATTGCCTAGTTCAGGAGTGTTCCTTCTGACATTTGAAGGAATTGCAGTCATTTACTCATATGGGGAAAGGTTTAAAAATGTACTTAAGGTCACCTCAAGGATGGGCTCTAAATCTGCCCTGCGTTGTGATAACCCCAGTGTAAGGATTAAGATTTAACTATATCCCAAATTACATCACATTTGATGTACGACGCAGAAGTCAAAGGTTGCAACAGAGAACTCAACCAATTTCCATCTCTGTAGCTCCACACAGTAACCTGCAGAACCCCAGGTTCTTTTCCTTGGTCACCGTAAAGCATGGCACAGCAAACAGCTTTTATATGTTTCTAGTTTCAGGTAGGTAGCCATGTTGGTCTGACACCATTGAAATAAATCCAAAATTGTCCAGTAGCACCTTAGAGACCAACTAAGTTTGTTCTGGGTATAAGCTGTCATGTGCATGCAGGTATCTGAAGAAGTGTGCGTGCACGGGACAATTTCAGATTTATTTCAGCTTTTACATGTACAGATGATGAAACTAAATTAGCGAGCTGTGGTTTATCTGGTGCAAAGGTACTATTTCTATCACCACTTACTATAACTTGCAATCTGCCCATATTTATTGAGGGAATTCAAGGACTAAAAATGTAAAAAAAAAAAAATTGACAAGAAGCAAGCAATGATATTTGATAAATCTCGTACATTTCCACTCTGCCCTGATGCAAAAGTAAATAGTTCAGCCAGATCCATAAAAGTTCTGAATGCTCCATACAACTTGTTCTTTTTTAAACAGTTCACGTGAAGGCTCAAGATGTATCTAGCAAGCTCCAGAAAGATTCTGAATCAGGGTTTTGATTTCCCCTGAACCCAAAACAAGAACCACAAAAATAACCACTATTGAGTCATTCAGTACTCATAAATAGTGGGCATCAGAAGTGGTCAGCAGGAATAAAAGGGGCTGCTCCTGCCCCATTAGCACCACCACACACACCGGCCATGCCCCCCCACTTGCTGAATGGGGCTGCTTCAGTCTGAATGGGGCTCCTTCCACACATAGAGGGGTCTGCATGTGTAGCATTAGGCTTCCTAGCTCAGACCAATCACGTGGCTACTGGTGTATTTGTGTGGCCAGCACATGAGGTGATATCTAGGGGCTAATCCTCACCTCCTTTCCCCCCCCCCCACACAGTTTTCCTCCCTGGGAAAACCATTCTTTCATGCTCAATCAGAGCAATCAGCAATCTGGTTCTCTGTAGTTTGCAGTTTGTTCCGATTTAAAGAGTGGTTTTTCCCTCAGGAAGGAGTGGGGCAAGGGGAAAACTGATTGGATGGGACAAGCAGGAGTGTGGGTCAGCCCCAGGAGTGGGACTACTTCTTCTCATCAGGCTATTTCTGAATCTAGTACCCACAGAAACCCAACACCTATGTAGTGCTGGACACTATACACTATTTGTGTGATCTATTCATTCTTATGGAGAGCTCCATCACCGCTGCCACAAATAAAAGGTACAGGATGATCCAGCTGTTGGTCACTTCCCAGAATCCCAGAAAGTGCTTTTTCAGCAGTGTTGAAATTTCTAGGAACCCCCACCCCCCACCCTGCACATATAAGATGCGTCATGTCAGCAGACACCGCTTAAAACATGCATCCCCACTCTCGCTTTCTAGAAGATGCCACTGCCCATGTAGTGATAACGTACATGGGACCTCTGATCTCTGAGAGGCATAGAGAAATGGATGCATTCACTGTGGTGGTTTAACATTTTCACCAGCTACTCCTGCAACACAGAGCCTGCGGAGCTATTCTGGGACATGACTTGCAAATCATTGCCCTGAACACAAGGGCCCATTTGACAAATCCCCTGACATCCACCCTGGCATGGGTGGGGTTGCTCATTTTGAAAGCTTCCTGCTCTGTCACGTTGGCGATGGCAGCAGAGGAAACACGGAACATTGCTTTGCTCTAAATCATCAAGAGAGAGAGAGAGAGAGAGGCCTTAGCACATATATAAATTTAAATCTCATTACCTGCCATTGATTACATAACTCTCCTTTTTATATTGCTCCAAACACTGAGACCTAGAAAGATACACCATATCCTTTCTTGTTTCTTGATTTGTTTATTTATTTTCCCCCTTTCCTCTCCAATAGGATCAATCAGTGGTCTGATTTGATCCCTCTCACCAGACATACGAACGCCTTGCCGGCCATTGTTCCTTCGGTGCGTTGTATATTCTGCATAGGGAAATGACAACTTACTCATTATTTAAACCACGACCAGAAAGGGCTGCGGAGAGGCATTTCAAGTAACTTGCTCACTTCCAAATCAGGTCAATTTCCTTTCTCGCTGTGAGACGCCACTTAAGAATGTGAGCAGTACAGCCGTATATCCTCATTATCCCCTCCAGTATATTGTGACTGGGCATTTTTTTGCAGTAGCACACAGGGAGGGGCAAAAACGAAAGCGGATAGGGAGAGATGAGGCCGGAAAGTGAGAAACCAATACTAAATAGGACACAAATTAGCAAAAGAATAACAAAAATCAATCTGCCCAATTAAACCTATGTACAGTGCTGTGACTATGGTGACTCGGGGCTCATCAGCACTACGGCCTATGTTGGATTTATACCAGTTTTAAACCCTGCTCAGGCGCCCTAACCTGCCCCAACTCCATCACCATTTTCATAGACCTCCATAGGTTTGGGCTTAGCTTCTACAGAGGAACCTATACTACTTGCATTGGCCTCCCAGGCAGTTTAGAACCGTGACACCCCTCCGGTCTAAGTGGAAGAGAAAGACTACACAAGTCTTCACCAAGCTTGATGTCCTCTCAATATTTTGGTCTGCAATTTCCAGCAGCACTAGCCAGCATCTGCAAGCGGGGCCTGATGGGAGCTGTAGTCCAGAATATCTGGAAGGCACCAGTTTGGCAAAAGCTGTTCTGCAGAAACTATAGATGCAGATGCTTAGCCCCTAGCTCATGGAAGAGTGGTTTTTTTAAAAAAAAAATGCGGAGATGAGGAATAGTCAAGAGAGAAATCTCAGAATCCTCACCAAACTACAGTTCCCAGAATTCTTTTGGAATAGCCATGGCACTTAGACTAGAGCTGCACACACACGCCATGTACTAAAGAAACAGTCTCCAGCGTACCCTGCAAAAAGGGAGATGTTATTATTACAGCAGCTTAAGTCTGTGGTGGAGCCATGCTCCTTTGGGTTTAAATTCTGCCTTACCACAGAAGCTCAGCGAGTGGCCTTATGCAAATATTTGTCACTCTGCCTAATTTCCACCACGGGCATTAAAGAACATACAGTGGAACCTCGAGTTGCGGACGTAATCCATCCCAGAGGCATGTCCGCAATTTGAAGCATTCTCATCCAGAAGTGCCGCGTCCGCACATGCACACAGCGTGATTCAGTGCTTCTGTGCATGCACGAGCGGTGAAACCCAGAAGTACAGTGGTACCTCTGGTTGCAAACAGGATCTGTTCCGAAGGCCTGTTCACAACATGAGCAGAACACAACCCTCGTCTGTGCAGGTCGCAATTCGCCGCTTCTGCGCAGGTGCGTAATGTCATTTTGCGCATCTGCGCATGCGTGAGCTGCGAAACCCGGACGTAACCCTTTCCAGTACTTCGGTTTGCTGCAGGATGCAACCTGAAAATGTTCAACCTGAAGCAAACATAATATGAGGTATGCCTGTGACCCATTCCGGTACTTCCGGGTTGCCGCGGGTCGCAAGACGAAAACACACAACTTGAAGCGGACGCAACATGAGGTATGACTGTAAGAGTCAAGCTATTGGCCCATCTAGTCCAACATCTGTTCTCACGGTAGCCAACCAGGTGCCTGTGAGAAACCAGCGGCCAGGATCCGAGCGCAAGAGGACTCTCCTCCTGAAACTTCCAGCAACAAATTTTCATAAGCATTACCTGCTCTGACTGTGGAGTCATAGCTATTGTTGGTTGCTTATCCTCCATGAATTTGACCTTTCCTGAAGCTACCCAGGTTGGTGTCCATCACTGTCTCCTGTGGGAATGAGTTCCATTAGTTTATGCACTGTGTGGAGAAGTCCTCTCTTTTATCTATCTTCCAACCTTCAGGCATTTCAGCCTGCCAAAGTTTCCAAGTTCCAACATTGCTGAGAGGACAGAAGTGGATGATCCCAACATCAGCCTGAGCTGCTCAGAGGGGTAGAGGACTCAGATCATGCCAATGTCGGCAGCTGAATTCATGTCTCTTTATCCAGGCCTTTGGAAGACAGTGATGATATTCAGAAGTTTTTATTGCCTGGGTTCCGCCTCCCCCCCCCCTTAATCTTTGTTGCTGTTTTGCATTTTCAATGTGGAATTTTATAGCGTTCTCTACTATTTTATTCTTCTTCTGTGATGCTTAATATATGGCACATCTCTTGCCCTGGGAGGTTTGGGCGAAGGGCAGACTAATAAATAAAGCAAAATAAATAAGATGTGAAACAGACATCCTCCATCTTTGCTTCATTGCATGCTGATGCCAGAAGTACTGCAAGACAACTTAAGCCTTGAGGCTGCCCATAGATTAGTTATAAAGCCCATTTATGCCCATGGATATCACAAAAGTGGGCACGCTTGCTTCCTCAATATTGACTGATTTGTAAATTATCTGAATGTCTCTTGCTGCCACCCCTGAGGAAGAGAGCTTGACTTGAAATGTCTTAGGATGGGTACACACTATACATTTAAAGTGTGTGTAAATGACATGACTTTCCCTAAAGAATCCGAGGATCCGTAGCTTGTTAAGGCTGCCAGGAACTGTAGGCCCAAAGAATCCCAGGATTTGGGGGAAGCCATGTAGGGCTTAAAAAAAAATGAATTATATATAATTCTCAGCACCTTTGGGGTTCACTTCTACTGGTTTTTATTCTGAGAGCTCAGCACAACACATCTACACATCTCCCTTTTCCTCCTTCAATCCCATCTTCCTTTGTTTTTAAGTGAAATCACAGATCCTCCTGCAAACTAATAGGATGTCATCACTTAAATTCTAATGATGACCAATTACAACTAATTCCAGAATTACAGGAACTTTGCTTTCTCCAGTATTGCTTTGCCCATATTTACAAGTTCACCCAGACTGATGCACATGTTCATTCAAGACCAGCGCTTGAAAGAGACGGTGGTCCAATAAGGATTTGCTGAACTAAGAATCTGAACGGGAATACAAAAGGGGGAGGTGAGAGGAGGTCTGGGAAATAAGTTAATGGAAATGAGTAATGGAAATTACATTTGTTTTAACTGTTCTTTTTTGCTTTTGTATTTTTGTGTTTTTATTATTTTTTCTTTTGTGTATGTTTATTTTTTGTATTAATTGGAAACTTTAATAAATATTATTTTTTAAAAAATGAAAGAGACAGTGGTCAACATTCCCGGCATAGTGAGGCTCCTTCCTTTTTCTCAGCCACCTGGGAAAGAACATCCACCATCTACCCCGATGCAACTGCAGAATTGGATGGTGCAGCAGCCAGCTCATATGCTTTGAAGGAAAATGCCTTCCAATTTCCCTGGTTGCTAAGGGAGTTTCAGCTGTGGGGGGACACCGCTGCAGGAAAATCTGCTGTTTCCATTTATTCCCTTCATTAGAATTTAATTTATCTGCAGAAGAAAATATAAGCAGCAGGTGCAGCATTTTATAAATAAGTCCGTGTCCAATATATTTCAATCGAGTTGCTGTTTTGGTGGCAAGTATGTTGTGCTTATTGCAGATGTGCTGTTGTGCTTATTAATTTCTCTTGGGGGCAAGAGTGAAAGGTGTACATTATTTTTCTTCTGTGCTTTATTTCTCTCCGTATCTCTCTCTCTCGCTCTCTCTCTCTCTCGCTCTTGCTCTCTGTTTTCCTGCAAGTAAAGGCACACAAGAGTACCTGATAAAGGAGAACAGAAACATCAGTCCATTCTGGTTATATATTTTAGCCTCGTCTTCCTTTTGCTTTGGACGTAGGAAGATGTCACACTACCCTGGTCCATCTAGAGACTCACCTCCACGTAATGGATGGAGTCAGGAAGCCAAGGAGGACAGGAGACAGAGGAGAAGATGCAGATATTGCAGGGTTGCCATACATCTGGAATTTCTCAAATATAGTCGGGATTCTGCCATCTGAAACAGTGCCTGGGCTGAAATGTCCGGGAAAATCCGGACATATGGCAGCCGATGTAAGAAGTGTAGCTCAAAAGCCTTTGGGGGCAGAGAGCTCAACAACTTTGCCATCATACAACAACTTTGACCACAGCCATTATAGCTGTGCATGAGGGCACGGGGAGGATTAAATGGTCAAAGGCCTGGAAACGATGCCTTATGAGGAACGGCTAAGGGAGCTGGGCATGTTTAGCCTGGAGAAGAGGAGGTTAAGGGGTGGTATGATAGCCATGTTCAAATATATAAAAGGATGTCACATAGAGGAGGGAGAAAGGTTGTTTTCTGCTGCTCCAGAGAAGCGGACACGGAGCAATGGATCCAAACTACAAGAAAGAAGATTCCACCTAAACATTAGGAAGAACTTCCTGACAGTAAGAGCTGTTTGACAGTGGAATTTGCTGCCAAGGAGTGTGGTGGAGTCTCCTTCTTTGGAGGTCTTTAAGCAGAGGCTTGACAACCATATGTCAGGAGTGCTCTGATGGTGTTTCCTGCTTGGCAGGGGGTTGGATTTGATGGCCCTTGTACTCTTTTCCAACTCTATGATTCTATGAAATGCCCCCTCACCCTGTCCCCATTGATGGGTTCTCCATAGGGAGTTCCCCCAACCCTGTGCACATATAGGACACTGGCATATACTCACCCAGACCACTGTGTAATCTATATTGACCAGCAATGGCTCTCTGTGGTTTCAGACAGGGGTATTCCTCAGCCCTTTCTAGACACACAGGGGAACGAGCCTAAGACCTTTCGCATGCAAAATGTTCTCCACCACCAAGCTATCGTTCTCTCTTGGCAAATGCAGGTCTGGGAAGGCAACATTGCCAGAGTAACATGTAGTTCTTCCGGCCCAAAGGCCCGCTGACTTCAACACTTCACAGATCCAGTGTTCCTCCTTCTGTGCAGGAAAGTAGGGCAATGAAACAATCCCTCCTGCAGGCGAAAAATAGAGCTGGGTGACTATAGCGAAGTCTGCTTTCCCTCTGGCCTCTTGGCTGTCACCCTGTTTGAATTCCTTCCTTGGGAGAGGCTTACCTGATTCTGAACCTTTGAATAATCTAGCTTTTTGCAGTGGCTTTTTTCCAGTTCACATCCCTCCTCTGCTGGAGGAGGGGCTTCCTCCACCCTCCAAGCTGTAACATCTCCAATTACTCGCCAGGTGGACCGGTGAGATATCATGTGAATCTCCGCACCTCTGCTCCAGTGCCACAGGGCAGGGCGTGGAGAAGCTCAGCGTGAAGGCACTGAGCCAGGAATACTGGCAGTAGATGTTATAATTGAGATGGGGAGGATTTGCTGCAGGGAAGATTACATGTCTGTGTAATCCTCATGTGATACATTTCTTGCCACAAAGGACAAGGATCACATTACATTTGAAGCGTATTTAAGACACATAGCTTCCCCCTCATATATATATATAGGGACGCGGGTGGCACTGTGGATAAAACCTCAGTGCCTAGGACTTGCCGATCACATGGTCGGCGGTTCGAATCCCCGCGGCAGGGTGAGCTCCCGTCGTTCGGTCCCAGCTCCTGCCCACCTAGCAGTTCGAAAGCACCCCTAAGTGCAAGTAGATAAATAGGTACCGCTTTATAGCGGGAAGGTAACTGCCTGAGCAGCTTCGTCACGCTGGCCACGTGACCCGGAAGTGTCTTCGGACAGCGCTGGCTCCCGGCCTCTTAAGCAAGATGAGCACGCAACCCCAGAGTCGGACACAACTGGCCCATACGGGCAGGGGTACCTTTACATATATATATATATATATATATAGTTTCTTAAGGGTGCTGGGAATTGTAGCTCTGAGAGGTAAACTACAGTTCCCAAGATTGGGGGGGGAGCTATGTGCCTTAAATATGCCTTAAATATGCTTTAAATGTGCGGTGTGGGTGTGACCAAGAATAGTTCCCTCCAATGAGCTATCATTGCTTCAAGCAGATGTCTTGGTTCAGAAGTTACACTATCAGTCCAACCATAAGATATAATGAGGCATGGTGAGGTGCTAAAGGACAAAATCAGTGCCATTTTTCTAGAAAAAGAGGTGCCAGAACTCATCATGAATGCCCTTCTTGTTCTGTTATAATGGCGCCCACCTGAGAGGTGCAGGAACTGAGTTCCAGCGAGGTCCGGCTGAAAAAACCCCCTGGACCAATCTGTTGGTGCTTCACAGTCTGCCCTGGACCCACTAAATTAGCCTGCATCCCTCACGTGTGGCGGAAGACTATGTAAGAAACAGCGTCTGGTCCAGTTGGCTTTCATGCACCATCTTGTCATTTACCTCAGGCGGCAAAATGTTTTGGGTTGCCAACTTAGCTCTGTCAGTTGAGCCAATATGGCAAGTGCTCTCTAGAGCTCCCTCATTCTCTGCTGCAGTACGTGTTTTCAATTGGTGGACTGAACCTTCCAAATGGGCCACCCCCAGATCCAAGGTGGACTGCACTCAAGGCACAACATCCTCTGCAATTGGCCGGCAACAGAGAGTCTCTAGATTGCCCAGGTCTGTCGTCCATACAGTGAGCTATCATCTTCATAATAGCCAGTGTGGTGTAGTGGTTAAGAGCGGTAGACTCGTAATCTGGTGAGCTGGGTTCGCGTCCCTGCTCCTCCACATGCAGCTGCTGGGTGACCTTGGGCTAGTCACACTTCTCTGAAGTCTCTCAGCCCCACTCACCTCACAGAGTGTTTGTTGTGGGGGAGAAAGGGAAAGGAGAATGTTAGCCGCTTTGTGACTCCTTCGGGTGGTGATAAAGCAAAATATCAAATCCAAACTCCAACTCCTCCTCCTCCTCCTCTTCTTCTTCTCTTCTTCATCTGCCTGCTGAACTTCATTTTTTGGCTTCTGCCCATGGCGGAAGACTACCTGAGCTGGGAAACATACTCTTTAGGTTTGAAATTCAGGTGTGGCCACTCAGAGCCCTAGGCTGATCCTGCTGATTTGGAAGCAAAACATCATTGCAAATCACCACTGTCAAAACCTTCCAGAAGTGTTTCAGGGGAGAGTGAACATGTGGCCACAAATTTTTCCTCTTGGAAAAAGCAACAAAGAACAAAATTTCTGGCAGAGATAGCTCACTAATCATCACGTATCAGCGGGAACATTATAAAAGGAATCGCCTGGAAGGAGGAAGTTGGGCTCTGAACTTCATAACCTCACAGGAAGATAATGTCCCCCTTCTCCTTCCAGGAACTTTGCCATAGATTTTGTCACAGTCTATGTGTAAGTGCTTGGCGGAGGAAAAGGATCTGAGCTTTTTCTATATCTGATCACTGAGAAAATGGAAGAGCAGAACCTTCTGTTTATATTTCCAGAACTTCTCCCAGACACACGTCTGTTTTCCTCTGATTTGGCCTGGATCATGTCAAGCACAGGGGCATACTATCCCAGTGGCGATGGGAAGATGATTCTATTTGTGCCTGGAAAAACAGGAGGAAAGAGCCCTTCTATGTTTTGTGCTTTCATCTGGAGCATCATTTTCTGACCCTCAATCTTCAGTGATGTTGTTAAAGGCAGCTATGCTATCTGTGGTGTTCCTGCCCCCCGTGCAATTGGCAACCTTTTCCCACTGCTTAGCAGCAATAGCAAATCTGCACCAAGACAAGTTTGCTAAGGATTCAGTCTTCTGTTTGGACTGTGCTATGGGCTAAAGATTGCCAAGAGCCAAGAAATGGAGTCAGAACCAGAGAATAAGCCATGAGTAGTGGGGGGGGGGGGAGAAATTCAATTTCGTTCTCGTTCAAAAGTAAACCTACCTGATTCTCACTTTCCAAAACAATAAGAGGTGAAAAATAAACATTGCTGAAAATTTGCTTTTCTCTAAATTTTGTAATACAGTTCTTTGGCCAGGTAACGTGCACAGAAATGCACATATTTAGGTAAAGTGCCCATAACAAATGCACATATTGGTGAAAATAATGTGCATTATGTTAATGAAAGTTGCTTTGAATATAAAAATGTGCAAGTAAGAAGAAATTTGCAGTAAAATGCAGGTGAATTTTCACGACGACTTTTTAAAGCGGGGAAGGCTGTCACAAACTGGTGTGGAAATTGTGAGGAACTGAACTTAAGATTGGGGAAATAAGAAAGGGAGTGAATTCAATAGAGTCAGAGTCACCCACCCTTAACTGTTACTCGGGACAACAGAACAGCCAGGCTCAGAAGGGAAACTAGAGAGCAAGACCAGAGAACATGCCAGGAGTCAGGGCTGAGGAGCAAGCCCAGAATTGCAATGCGCAATTCAGCTCAGCGAGACCTTGTTGCTCAAGCAAAGCTCCCCTGGAAAAGGAAGTTCACCTAAACTCTTTCCTGTCCCAAGGGGGGCCAATGAGTGGGTGGAGCCTGGGTGGGTGGAGTCAGGCCAGATCTGGAAGGCTCTGCCCTGAGAGATGCAGTTACACACCTCACCACATGGAGCCCCCAGAGGGTTACAAAAGGCAAGGAGAACCAGAAAAACAGGGGCCCTTCCAACTCTAGAATTCTATGATTCTATACTGCACATCTCACAATTATGTATCCTGCCATGGGTTCACTGGCTTGATGAATGGAAGGTTGAAAAGGAAATAAATACTAATATAAAGAAGCAAGAGGAACAGGAACAGGTGGACACTTGATGCATTGCTGGAAAAAAAACAGATGGGTATCCGCAAAACAGTTGCTGAAAGCGGATATGGATTTGCATAAAATTTGCACAGGCTGATGTACAGGTGCAAATACAGTGGACACTCGGGTTGCGAACATGATCCGTGCAGGATACACGTTCACAACCCGCAGCGTCCGCAATCTGCAGAGGCGCGTCTGCACACGCGTGGGTTGCAATTCAGCGCTTCTGCGCATGCACAAAGCACGATTTAGTGCTTCTGCATGCGTGCAACCGTTGAAACCCGGAAGTATCCCATTCCGGTACTTCTGGGTTTTGGCGGTCCACAACCTGAGGTATGACTGTATATATTTTGAAACTTGATATAGTTTAAATGGGAATTCAACACATCTTGCCTCCGTTGGGAAGACCATGACCTGGTGCCAAGTGTTAACTGCCCAGGAGAAAGCTGTGGGTGGGTATATTCACGGTTCCTGCTTACCCAGGAGGCTCCCAAATGACTGCCAGACAGGCGGATGGTGGCAAGCTACAGTGTGGTAGGAAGTCATAATTCCATTTGTGGGGCTGCACCCTGTGGTGGACAGGTTCCTGCAAAAAACCTCACCCAGGGAGCTCCTCAAACCTAGCAACCTCTGAAGCAAACAATTGACTTCCAAAGACCAAATTCTATTTGATCATTTTGGGGGAAATAACAGATTCCCTGCAGCTCTTATGAGTGGCTCATTCTAGAGGCTAAGTTAATCAAAAGAATGCCCAGGCAACCAAATCTCGGTGTGTATGTGTTTGCAAGCTGTACAAGTGAATAAACAAAGCAATGAACACCATTAGCCTACGGCCCGAATGGAATGGCTCGCTGCCATCAATTCTTTTTGAAGGTGGCTTCCACTTCCTGTTGGAACCTCTCCCACTTTGTTACAGCGCCAATCCATTTGGTTGCTTATATTAATTAAGGCGAAAATAATTTAGCTAGTCTGGGAAGGACCGGCTTGCTCAGCGTGGAGTCGGCTTCTGCTAATTTCCTATGAAATCCGTGTTACAGGTTTTTTGGGCTCAGTTGCACCAGATACCACCTAATGTTCAGGCCCAATTCAAGCTGCTGGGGTTGGCCTTCAAAACTAAGCGATCTGGATCCTGAAAACCTTAGAACAAGTGCTGGTGAAAGGTCAATGGGCAGTTCCATTTACTGGTATGCAAGGGCTCTGAAAAAGCTTGCAAACACCCCATTCTGCTGCCCCTCTTTGTGACAATTTTGGGTCACGTCTGGATTTGGTGGAATGCATGTGTGTGCAGTTGTGCACATATTGAACGTGTATAAATGGGGGGTTGACTGTAACTTATATATAAACTGCCTTGAGATGGTGCTTTAGTTAACTGGAAAGCTCAGGGACCAAGAAGACAACAACTTTAAAAAAAAAAGGGGAAAAAATATAATTTATTTAGGAGACCTTTGTAAGTAGATTAAACAAACAAACAAACAAACAAACAAATATTTTATTTTTATTTTTATTTGCAGGAATTTAATCTCACTTGTAAGGAAACAAAGACTATGAACAACTTAGATGGATAAAAAAATAAGTGGATAACGACTGATATGCAGATGTAAATATTGACATTAGGACCCATGGATGGGAGGGAGTTATGAGATTCAGAGTAATTGCCTTATGTGGATTTTTAATTGATTTTGTTATAAGTTTATATTTTTAAAAAAATCAAATAAAATTTATTATTATTTTTTAAAAATAGATGGTACTTTAGAAGGCAATAAATATTAGTAGTAGTAGTAGTAGTAGTAGTAGTAGTAGTAGTAGTATTTTCGGGGCTGTTGGAATCATGTTGCTGTTTACACCCCGGCTTAGAACATGACAACCCTGTACGATAGGTCAGCATATTATTCCCCCATACTGCAGATGTGGTGCCTGAGGCTCATTTGGTTATTTCAGTGCAATCTCATTTCTTAGAAAATGTTATTTATTTATCCATCCATCCATCCATCCATCCATCCGCAGCAGTGGCGAGTCACGTTCCCACTCAGCAGGAGTGCTAAGGCGACGTGGAGCATATTAAAAAAAACAAAAACAAAAAGCCACTAACCTCTAAAAGCTGCAATTAAAAAAACAAAAGAACAAACAACAAAAGAACAAAGTAGACTCGATCTAATAAATGTCACGGGGGAATCAACACAGAAAGCAGCAAACCTTCTAGGAAGCGAGTGTATGTTCGTAGCCAACCTTCTTACAAAACGGCTGTCGGGATCTCCCTCGAGTTCGTACCACGAGGGGGGAAAGTCCAACTCCATACTCTTTCCTTAGACTCTGCTCCTCCGTCCTCCATAGATTGACTGGAGCAAGGAAACCTCTTGGTTCTTGCATCCTTGAGGCTTCCCCTTGATGTAAAGGTAAAGTAAAGTGACCCTTGACCATTAGGTCCAGTCGTGGCCGACTCTGGGGTTGCGGTGCTCATCTCACTTTATTGGCCGAGGGAGCCGGCGTACAGCTTCCGGAGGTCATGTGGCCAGCATAACTAAGCCGCTTCTGGCGAACCAGAGCAGTGCACGGAAACACCGTTTACCTTCCCACCGGAGCGGTACCTATTTATCTATTTGCACTTTGGTGCTTTTGAACTGCTAGGTTTATCTACTTGCACTTTGGTGCTTTCGAACTGCTAGGTTGGCAGGAGCAGGGACCGAGCAATGGGAGCTCACCCTCCTGTGGGGATTCGAACCGCTGACCTTCTGATCGGCAAGTCCTAGGCTCTGTGGTTTAACCCACAGCGCCACCCGCATCCCTTGGTTCAAATATACACAATTTCAAATATACACGTGCCTTGAAACATAACCCCCGCAAAAAAAACAACCAACAATTGCATTTAAGACAAATCTAAAACAATGTCTTCACTTCTTTCTAAAAACTGCAGGTTGTGAGTACCTGTTATGTCTCCTGGATTTGCTAAATAGTATTCTTCTCCTTTTCAGGATTCAGCCCTGTTGAGCCCTGGAACCAGAGGACTCCTTGTTAGGAGATCAAGGTTCAGATAATGTTTAAAATTATTTTTAGAATGCATTTTTAATCATTGCCTTACCTGCCACCCTGGGCTCCCCTGGGACAAATGGCAGGTAATAAATCGAAGCAATTAATTAATCACCATCATCCGCCCTACACCAGCAGCTCCCAGAGCAAGTGACAAAAATTTAAAATTTTAAAAATAGCTAAAATGGGTTACAATCACAGGAACAGGATAGGCTCACATCGCAGGTGTTAAAGGCTAGGGTGAAAAGGTGCTTCTTAACAACAACAACAACAACAACAACAACAACAACAACAACGTCACATGTGGCCTCAAGCCCTGTCAGAAATGGCTCTCCTCAGGCACAGATTTGCCACCTCAGAGAGCCAATCTGCCGCCTGTGATCAAAATGGGTGTGCAGGTCCTTTGGTTCATCATCCCGTCAAGCGGATCAAAAAGAAAGGGGGAAAGACCTTTACTGAGCACTTCTTGAAAGAGTGTGTGAAGTCGCTTATCCAGAGTTGCATAGGTGAATGTGTATGAGATGATGCTTCTTCAGAACATAGGTTTTTTGTAATACAGTGGTACCTCGGGTTAAGCACTTAATTTGTTCCGGAGGTCTGTTCTTAACCTGAAACTTTTCTTAACCTGAAGCACCACTTTAGCTAATGGGGCCTCCCGCTGCCGCCACACCGCCGGAACACAATTTCTGTTCTCATCCTGAAGCAAAGTTCTTAACCTGAAGCACTATTTCTCGGTTTGCGGAGTCTGTAACCTGAAGCGTATGTAACCCGAGGTACCACTGTAATAATAACAATAATAATACTTTGTCCCTGCAGCAGGCTCAGTGAGAATCACCCTCCTGCACACCTTCCTCACCAGAACCAGGGCCGTCTTAAGCATATCCGGCGCTGTGGTGCAAAACTCCCTCTGGCCTCCCCATTTCCCAGAGTTTTTTAGGGAGGACGGCACTGCCAGTGGGGCAGGAGGAGGCGGGCAGCAGCTGGAGGGCAGCTCCTCCAGCGGGGAGGAGGCAGAGGCTGGACACGGCGCCTCCTGGCTCAGCTGGCCATTTTGTCTCGCGGTGGCCACTGTAGACAGAGACCCTGGGCTCGGTGCTGCTTCAGTGCGGCATGGTGGAGGCAGGTGAGGGTGGCGAGCTGATGCCGGGAGGCACCGCATGCAGCCTCTGCCTCTTCCCTGGCACCCTCCATAACTTTTTTTTAAAAATAATATTTATTAAAGTTTTAAAAGTTACAAAAAGAAAAAGTAAAAACACCATATTAAACAAAAACAAAACAGCACATCATAATAAGGAAGAAGAAGAAAAAGAAAAAAACAGAAAAATAGAAACAATTAAAAAACACATCAAACCTTCCCGTAACTTATCTTTCATTTGCTTGTTTCCTTGACCTCCTCACACCTCCCTTTTTTGTATTCTAGTTCGGTTAACTATTTCAGCAAATCCTTTCCATCTTTTCCAATTTTTGTCCTGTAATTTATCTTAAGATAATGTAACTTTACTTTCCCTCCTTTCACCAATTAACAGTCAGTTTTTTCCTAAACCTTTATAACATTTCTGCTAAAACCACATAACTTCATTCCAACATCCTTCTAACATTCATTAATTTTACAATGTTTCTGTAGATAGTCTTTAAATTTCTTCCAATCTTCGTCCGCCGACTCTTCTCCCTGGTCTCGGATTCTGCCGGTCATTTCCGCCAGTTCCATGTAGTCTATCACCTTCATCTGCCATTCTTCCCGGGTGGGTAGATCTTGTGTCTTCCAGTACTTTGCAATAAGTATTCTTGCTGCTGTTGTAGCATACATAAAGAAAGTTCTATCCTTCTTTGGCACCAATTGGCCGACCATGCCCAGGGCACTCTCCATAACTTGGTGCCCTGGCATCCCACGCCACTAGCCTCTATGGGTAGGACGGCCCTGACCAGAACAGGCCCCCAAGCTCCCCACAGTGCCCCCTCCAACATACCAGACCAGAGTGAGTTCTCTTTAATTTTCTCTTGTAAGTCTTGGAAGTGCCAGAAATTGGGTCTGGTTTCAACCTTCATCGGGCCAGGTTGGGAAAGGTCTTGAGCTTGATAGTACTTAAACCCCCTTGCTGGCTGAGCCAGCATTTTTCAGCAGAATCTGCCATTCCCAAAGGCTGCTTCCTTTAGTCCTGATCCCCTTCGCTTCCTCGCTGCTGGCTCAGCATTCAGACCGCAGCAACATCACACACACACACACACACATCTTTGGAAGTGCAAATAGGGCGGCCATTTCAAAGCACGACGTACCCCACGGAGCCGTCGGGAGGCAAGAATCGGGAAGAAATATTCTTTTTTGCATGGCAAAAATATAGAAAGAAATGATAAATAATATTAATAGCAGAGAGCCGGGTACCACAGGCTTTTCTGCCCGCTTTCCGCCATTGGTGCATGGGCACATGCATACGCATGGCCGTGCATGCGTGTAACAGAGAGACTCGTCTTCATAATTCATAGCCTGCTTGTGAAAGGGGAAAAAAAGTCATAATGGCAGAGTGTAATATGTCAAGAATCTATAATTCATAGTCCTGGGATCACACGGCAGCCGTGCAGCTCAGCTTCACGCGGCAGAGTGAAATGTTTGTAATCAATCTACAAAAAAGAGAGAGAGAAAGAAAGAGAGAGAGAGAGCTTAAGACAACGCAGCAGCTGGGAGGCAATAAATATGAAACGGAACTGGCGAGGTTTACTCAGGTGAAGGTATTGCCTTGAGCCTCCAAGGAGGCCTGTTGACAATCTCTAATCAATAGGATTAAAGTAACCAAAGCAGGACTCAGCGCA
Organism: Podarcis gaigeae; assembly: GCF_964106915.1. Lineage (NCBI taxonomy): Eukaryota > Metazoa > Chordata > Lepidosauria > Squamata > Lacertidae > Podarcis > Podarcis gaigeae. Next base: position 89,579,322 of record NC_139681.1, on the reverse strand, counting down.
GTGAGAACTGCGATGACCCATTTTGAAAAACAGAGAGGGAAGTTCTGTCTAAATCTATACCATAGACCAGGGATGGGCCACAAAGGTCCCCTCCCCCCCAAGGCTTTTCCCTCTGTCCCTGTGAATTCTCTGCAGGCCGCACCCCTGTCCGGCCCGGCTTTCACACCCCAAGTGTTTTTGCCTAGCTGGAACGTGTCCTTGAACTCTGAACATGTCTCTTGCTTGCCTTAGATGCAAGATAAGAATAGAAGAGGAGGAGGAGGAGGAGGAGGAGTTTGGATTTGATATCCCGCTTTATCACTACCCGAAGTAGTCTCAAAGCGGCTAACATTCTCCCTTCCCTTCCTTCCCCACAACAAACACTCTGTGAGGTGAGTGGGGCTGAGAGACTTCAGAGAAGTGTGACTGGCCCAAGGTCACCCAGCAGCTGCATGGGGAGGAGCAGGGAATCAAACCTGGTTCACCAGATTACGAGTCTACCACTCTTAACCACTACACGACACTGGCTCTCAAAGAGAATAGAATAGAATAGAACAGAACCACAAGGATCATCTAGCACAACTGTGCAATGCAGGAGTCTTTTCCCCAATGTGGGGATCAAACTCACAACCCTGGGATTAAGGGTCTCATGTTCTACCGATTAAGCTTGTGACTTTACATCCCTTGCTGCAACCACTGGCTCCACTCACCATGTGTTCCCCACTGACAATTGCTCCATGACAGTTTAGACAATGGGGTATAGATTTGTGGTGTAAAGCGTGCCCTCTCGCTTGAGTTAAAAAACCAGAATCATAGAGTTGGAAGAGACCACGAGGGTCATCTAGTCCAACCCCCTCTGAAATGTGGGCATCTTTTGCCCAACTTGGGGTTCGAACCCATGACCCTGAGATTAAGAGCCTCATGCTCTACCGACGAAGCTAAGCTGCCCCCAGAGAGAATGTTAAGATTATTCTGTGTGCGTGGGATGTTGGAGAGATCATTGAACATTATGGAAGTATGAGGTGGCAATTCCGCCATCCTCATAATACCAGAAGCAGCAGGCACACAGAGAAACTGGTTGGCATAATTTTCAGGAAAAACGACAGAGTAGGGCTTTCCCACAAAGCATGACAAAAAAGTCACAAAAATGTAACACCATCAATATTAGTAGTAGTAGTAGTAGTATCCTGCTCATCTGTCTGGGTTACCCCAGCCACTCTGTGCGGCTTCCAACGCGTATAAATAATAATAAAACATTAACACTAAAAAAAAAAAAACCTCCCTTATACAAGGCCCTCTTCAGATGTGTTCTAAAGGTTGTATAGTTACTTATCTTCTTGGTTCGGGGCGTCTCCTAACTCCATATGAAAATTGGAACAAAAAATGCCAATTCTGGAAAACGAGTTGGATTTAGCAAAAGTTCAGGGCTCATTTATGTTAATTCATTTGGGGGGGGGGGGAATCCATTTGCAACCTCTATTGACCCAGAAATGTGTGCGAGTTCCGCATTGAAATTTCATGCGACGGGTGTTGAGGCGGTTTTTCGGCATACCATTCTTTCCCGCCATTTAAATTGTAGCACCATGTGGTGGTATATCAAAAGCCACCGTTCCATAACGCAACAGTGCGGAAGGAATCTGTTTATCTACAAATTTCATAAAATTTAAACACTGCTTGACTGTAAAAACAAACAAACAAACAAACACTCCTTAAATCAAAATGTGAGAATTTGGGACAGGAATGCTAGCATTATAATTAGAAAAACCAACACAATGTTCCCTATGTCTGAACGCATCCATAGTGCCATTCTGAGTGCATTGCTGGAAAACAAACAAATATGACTGCCATGAAAAGTGCCATTTTCTTACCCCAACCATATGCAGTAAACAATCCCAAACATGTCCGCTGGGCTATTTGAGGGAGTGCTATGGCAAGAAAGAAAGAAAGAAAGAAAGAAAGAAAGAAAGAAAGAAAGAAAGAAAGAAAATTTTGTGTGTCAGGGGGTGTCCCCTGTAGCAAACTCTCTGTCCCTCTAAAAACATGTGTTTTTTCCTGCACCCCTCTGAAAACTGCCCCAATCTCCACCCCACCCTTCTTTCATGGCCTCCAACTGGCCCCTGGAAGTAGGAAAGCAAATGTGGCAGGTTGCTAGTTTAGGCCCCACCAAGATCAATCTGAAATTACAACCTTTTTTAAAAAATAAAAAAAATCCTAACACACAGCACTTGGCATGGATTTGCAAATGGGTACAGAATTACAACAAGAGTTTCAGGAGATCGAGAGCGAAATGGCTTCCCGCCTCCGTGAACGTGGAATAAAGGCCCTTTATTTTCTGCTGCACCAAAGCGAATTTGTTTTTAAGAAGGGTTTGAATAACCAGACATTTGGATGAGCAGCAGTGCAGTTTACATCCACGTGTGAAACAAACAGAGTGCAGATTAAGCGGCTCACGAGGATTGGATAACAGGAAACAGAAAAAGAAAAAATAAAGAGGCCAAAGCAAAAATGCCCAAACTCCGTTTTTTAAATGGATATTTTTTTAAAAATGGGTTTTGTTCTTATTGTTTGAATCCTACCGTTCCTCCCAGAAGCTGAACCTAGGGTAGGACACAAAGGGTTAAGATTTTTTTATGGCTGATGTTGTATTGTGCTTTTAATATTTTGTTGGGAGCCATTATGAGTGGCTGGGGCAACCCAGTCAGGTGAGCATAATAATAATAATAATAATAATAATAATAATAATAATAATAATAATAATAATAATAATAATGTGCATTGAATGTGTGGCTAAATGTCATCCAGGGAACTTGTGGGAGACCAGGAGACCTTGAACCTGCCTCTCGGATTCTAATCAATATGCTGGCACTCGGTTTTTAAATCCCTCCCCCCCCCAAAAAAAACCACACACCCTTAAAACAATTCTATGATGTGGTGGGGTAACAGAACTTTTCAGAAAACAGGAAACAAAACAGCCATGTCAGATCCCAAACAAGCTGTGAGGGAGGTGGGGGGGGGGAGAGCATCGCTGTTTTCATATATTAAAAAACTGTCCTTTCCCCGCCATCTGTCTAGAAAAGAAGGATCTTGCGAAACACGCAGTGCTCCTCTCTTAGGCGGCCGTGGGCAGGCGGAGTGCTCCTCTCTTCGAGGACGGTGGGTACTTTTTTGAAAGTAGCCGTGTAATAATACACAAACCACTGATGATGTCAGCTTGTTATTGACTTTCCAAGTCTGAATGACTGAGCAAAGGAGAGGGGGGTGGGGTGGAATCAATCTATTGCAGGCGGAGGAGGCCGGCCGAGCAAAAATGAGCTCTCAAGGTTGCGCCGGGGAGGATGGAGGATGGGCAGTGAAACTCCTCTCCCTACAGTTCCCCCTGCTTGCTTGCTGCTGCTGCTGCTGTAGCTGCCGAGAGATTGCCTTTGAAAGGGGCTGTGGGGGAAGGGAGGTGGGCTGGGGGAGGGGGGAATCAATGACAGCCACAGAATAGGCTGCTGGGGGTGTGGGAGGGGGCAGCCCTCCAGGGTTCGGAGAGGCTGACATTTTGTGCAAAGCTCCTCAGATGCAAACATAAAATAAAATACAAGCACATACAGGGAGAGCTTTGTGGCTGAGAGGGAGGCAAGTTGAAGGCCGTGGCCCAGGGAGCAAGGCAGCGGGGAGGAATTGCTGTGTGGTCCTCGCCACAACCAGGTGTTTTTCCTCCGACAAAGGCCTTAATTCTTTCCGGCGTCTAGGGGGTTTGGTTCCACCACCCCGACTGCCAAAACACACCCTTCTTGCAAAAAAAGGAAGCAGGGCAATGCTGTTGTTTTGATGGTTGTGTTCGAGCTGGAAAGCAGTTGTTGTTGTTAGGCTACAGTTTAGTTGTTTAGTCGTGTCCGACTCTTCGTGACCCCATGGACCAGAGCACGCCAGGCACTCCTGTCTTCCACTGCCTCCCGCAGTTTGGTCAAACACATGCTGGTAGCTTCGAGAACACTATCCAAGCATCTCGTCCTTCTCCTTGTGCCCTCAATCTTTCCCAACATCAGGGTCTTTTCCAAGTCTTCTCTTCTCATGAGGTGGCCAAAGTATTGGAGCCTCAGCTTCATGATCTGTCCTTCCAGTGAGAACTCAGGGCTAATTTCCTTCAGCATGGAGAGACTCTCAAGAGTCTCCTCCCGCACCATAATTCAAAAGCATCAATTCTTTGGCGATCAGCCTTCTTTATGGTCCAGCTCTCACTTCCATACATCACTATTGGGGAAACCATAGCTTTAACTATATGGACCTTTGTCGGCAAGGTGATGTCTCTGCTTTTTAAGATGCTGTCTAGGTTTGTCATTGCTTTTCTCCCAAGAAGCAGGCGTCTTTTAATTTTGTGGCTGCTGTCACCATCTGCAGTGATCATGGAGCCCAAGAAAGTAAAATCTCTCACTGCCTCCATTTCTTCCCCTTCTCTTTGCCAGGAAGTGATGGGACCATGATCTTCGTTTTTTTGATGTTGAGAATCAGACCATATTTTGCTCTCTCCTCTTTTAGCCTCATTAAGAGGTTCTTTAATTCCTCCTCACTTTCTGCCATCAAGGTTGTGTCATCTGCATATCTGATACAGAGGATAAAATGGGGAGAGGGAGAAGCATTTACACCACCCCAAACTCTTTCACGGAAAGGTGGGGTATCAATGCCTTGACACTGGGGTTGATGGAAACCGAGTGCCCAGCAATGGATTCCTGTTTGCTCCTGGCAGAGATGTGCTCTGTGGAGTTTACAAGGTGGGCCCAAGTCTTAGGAACCCTGTTTCTTGCGCCCCGGACATTACTGCACCTCAGCACAGACTTATATAGGATTCCATTGGAGAGGGCCTTCCCTGTGGCAGCCCCTAAGTTGCAGGATTCACTCCCTGCAGAGATGTATCTGGCTTCTTCGCCCTACAGCTTTCTGCAAATGCTGAAGATGCGCTTCTTTATGTGGCCTTTGACACCCGAGACATGTATTTTCAGAACCCACCCTTTACCTGTGACCGAAATCTGTTCATAGCTGTTTTTAATTCTGAATTTTGAATTGCGGCAAACTGCATAGTCCGCTCTTCATTCAGTTCCCACAAGAACCCTGTGAGGTAGGTTCAGCTGAGTGGTAGGGGGATTGAGAGCACATTTGGAAACAAAAGAAACCGATGTGAGTGCCACAAAATGCCCATTTCGCGGTAGAAAAACCTCTGGTGTTCTGATCCTCACCCACTCGACAAAAATTCAGGGAAGTCACCTCCCCACCCTCCAAAAAAACATGAAACAGCCCATCAACTAAACAACCAGGGGGAAAGATCCTGAATTAAAATAAACATTTGAGAAGGATCTAGGATTTTCGCTGGTTGCAAAGACCTGTCCTACGCCAGTGTGGTGTAGTGGTTAAGAGCGGTAATCTCGTAATCTGGGGAACTGGGTTCGATTCCCCGCTCCTCCACATGCAGCTGCTGGGTGACCTTGGGCTAGTCACACTTCTCTGAAGTCTCTCAGCCCCACTCACCTCACAGAGTGTTTGTTGTGGGGGAGGAAGGGAAAGGAGAATGTGAGCCGCTTTGAGACTCCTTAAAGGGAGTGAAAGCCGGGATATCAAATCCAAACTCTTCTTCTTCTTCTTCTATGTTTTGACTTTTAACTTAAATGTTACTCTCAGAGAACAAAACATTTCCCAAGAACATTCCAAGGGCCTTGAGCATTTGTTACTGCAGACACAACATTGCTTCTTTTCTCTCTGCTCTTTGTTACTTCCTCTCAACAGCAGAGGGGTGGAAGGCATGGAAATCTGCATTGTCACTGGGTATTTCCTTCCTTGCTCCTTTAGAGCAATTTGCAAGAAAAGCGGGCATTCTGGAGTTGTGCATCAATTCAGATCTGTTTGGTGGAATTTGACTGAATGTGGCAGTTTATTTTATTTATTTATTTAGAGCATTTGTACCCTGCTGTTCAGCCAAAAAAAGACTCCCAGAGTGACCGAAATAAAATCAAAACAAGAAACTCCCTGCCCACAGCCCACAGCCCAAAAACAAAACAAAACAAAACCCACAACTCACAAGGGAAAGGGGACAAGAAGGGAAGAGGAAAATCGAAATCGAAACTCGGGTGCCAATTTCTAGACAGTTGAAAAGCAACCATACAAACATAATTAAAAACATCATAAATACAGATTGTATTTATATTTATATACAATATATGCATATATATATATATATATTTATATTATACACACACACACACACACACACACACACAGAACAAATATCATTAGATTCGCCAAAACTTTCTAATGTTTCTTTACCAGCAGATAATGGCCAAATGTCAAAAAGCTGAAACCACATCCATAGTAGGGAGCCGACTCTCTAAAACCTGGCATCATTTGATAATGGAGAAACACTGATTTATTTATTTTTATATTTAACATAAATGCTGATTGAGTTAAAATCATTTATATCCCACTCTTCTGCCTAAGGAGATCAGAGCAGGGTACGTTAAAAACAGTAATGATAACAACAACAACAACAACAACAACAACAACATGAACATAGTTGCAAAAAGTGAAAGCACTCCCTAAACGTCACATGTCTGAGCATGCATGCTTAAACATTTTTTTTAAGCAGCTGATGAAAACTGTACAGCAAAAGCCTAATATCAATGGGCAGGGAGTTCCAAAGTATACATCCTGCCACACTGGAGAACATCACCTTGCCGACAAAGGTCTGTATAGTTAAAGCTATGGTTTTCCCAGTAGTGATGTATGGAAGTGAGAGCTGGACCATAAAGAAGGCTGATCACCAAAGAATGGATGCTTCTGAATTATGGTGCTGGAGGAGACTCTTGAGAGTCCCATGGACTGCAAGAAGATCAAACCTATCCATTCTGAAGGAAATCAGCCTTGAGTGCTCACTGGAAGGACAGATCCTGAAGCTGAGGCTCCAGTACTTTGGCCACCTCATGAAAAGAGAAGGCTCCCTGGATAAGACCCTGATATTGGGAAAGATTGAGGGCACAAGGAGAAGGGGACAACAGAGAACGAGGTGGCTGGACAGTGTTCTCGCAGCTACCAACATGAGTTTGACCGAACTGCAGGAGGCAGTGGAAGACAGGAGTGCCTGGCATGCTCTGGTCCATGGGGTCACGAAGAGTTGGACACGACTAAACGACTAAACAACACCACCAATGTGTAGAGTTGTTCTCCATTTTTTTCATATGTATGGAATTGCCTTTGTTGTTGATTTCATCTCTTTGGGATATTTGGCAGGAAGTTATTTGTAAATGGAATCAGTCAAACCAACCAACACACAATCAGGGCACTGGTTTCCATGCCAGCCTCACTGGCAAAGCCAGCGAAGTGAACACTGTCGATTCTTCCCACACAGGATCCTCCTGGTGTGGGCCGGCTCTTAAAGTATGCTGTACAATACTTTATGATCATTTTATTGTTTCACTGGCATGGGCTCTGTTTCATTCATTCATCTTTGTAGTCCGTAGATGGGTTTGTAATGGTGATTGAAACCATGTTACCTTGTTTATGGAAATGCAGGGCTATTGTTGAGCTGAATTGCTATTTAATTAAGGGATCATGAATTTTGATAGGCATATTGCATTGTGATATTCTTTTTATATTAATTTGTTATAGCTGTTGAGTTATATTTTATTTCCTGCTTGATATATTGTGTAATATGCCTATTATTCTGGCATTGTTATTTTGCAAGTGTTCTGCCGCCACCATTAACCAACTGCTTTGGGTTTCCTTTGGGAAAGAAAAACGGCTAATAAATATGTCGGTTCTGCAACGAAATGTTGCAGCATGCAGTGATCTTGTTCCAAGATTCTGGCCAGTCAGCAATACTCCTCAGGATGCTCTAGGAGCCCATCTTCCCCCTTTTCCACTTTTACTTCCACCAGTCAACATTTCGTATCCCCTCCATGCTCAGTCCTGTTTAGAGTCTCCCCACCCCTGATTTTTTGTACTTTTGCAGATCTGTGGTTGGCTAATACCTCCCTTTCATACACTGATGGTACCATTTGGAGTACAGAAGGCTCCACATTCAACTAATGAGTTTGCTATTCATAGAATCATAGAATTGTAGAGCTGGAAGGGACCCCAAGGGTCATCTAGTCCAGGGGTCAGCAACCTTTTTCAGCCGTGGGCTGGTCCACTGTCCCTCAGCCATGGGCCGGACTATATTTTTTTTAGGGGGGGTGGAAATGAACGAATTCTTATGCCCACAAATAACTCAGAGTCTCTGAGTCAGAGATGCATTTTAAATAAAAGCACACATTCTGCTAGTGTAAAAACACCAGGCAGGCCCCACAAATAACCCTGAGATGCATTTTAAATAAAAGAACACCTTCTACTCATGTAAAAACAAATTGATTCCAGGACCATCCGTGGCCCGGATTGAGAAGGTGATGGGGCTGCATCTGGCCCCCTGGCCATAGTTTGCCTACCCCTGATCTAGTCCAACCCCCTGCAATGCAGGGATATCAACTAAAGCACTCTTAACAGATGACTACCCAACTCTGCTTAACAACCTCCAAAGAAGGAGAATCTACCACCTTCCGAGGGAATCTGGTCCACTGTCGAACTGCTGCTACTGTCAGAAAGCTCTTCCTGATCTTTAGTCGGAGTCTCCTTCCTTGTAACTTGAATCCATTGATTTGAGTCCTACCATCCAGACCAGGAGAAAAGAAGCTTGCTCCATCGTCCATGTTAAAGCCCTTGAGATATTTGCAAAATATTTTAGATATTAATAATGAAAGGATGACGAAGTGAAATTCAATCGCACTTTTGGATTTGTTTTTGCAAGAAAAGCCACTCTGAAAATGCAAGAATGTCGATTGAAATGATGCAGAATATGTGATTGACACAGCCCACAATGCTGGGATAACATTAATCAGCCCAAAATCATGTCCCACACCTGGTGATGTATGATTCTCTGCAAATGCATGCAGCAAAATGCAAGTCCCCCTGGGATTGGTTCCATCTGGGAACACCTAGGCGGAGCTGATCCCTGCAGAAGGCAGGACTTCCCATTAGCTCTGATCTAGAAATGCTCTGGAATGCTCCTGCCCCCAATTGAACCTTGTGTGCTGGTCCCGGGAGGTTACTGTGCGGCGTGGTCTGGGTCCAGTCTGATGTATGGAGGCTGTCCATCAAGGCTGAAGCGGGATCCAAGGCAAGGAGTCGGGTGAGGTCAGAAACTCTGGCAGAAGAGCAGGACAGGGCGCAGGCAGGAACAGGCTACCAACAATGTTGCTCCCACAACCTGGGACTGGGGCTGACTGGATTTTATCTGCCCTGAGGCATAGGGCAGCCCCGGTCCACAGGTGACTCACCTCTCCTGGCCCTGGAGGCGAGCACTCCTCCTGCAGGAACTTAGTTCCCTCCGCCTCTCTGCCCTGAGCCTCTACAGCTCAGGAGAGACTGGAGGGTTACTGGACCCAGAGGCAACCTCCTCTTCCCCTGACGGGGCTGAGAGTGGAGCACCTGCAGGCAATGGGTCCTCCATCACCTCCAGAACCAGAGCAGACTCAGCTGGTGTCTGCTTCTGAGGACCCGGCACAGGTGAGGACCCTTCAGGTTCAAGCCCCAGCCCTGGCTCAGCTGATCCTGGAGGCGGGGACTCCTGTGCAGGCTGGGATTCCTCAGGTTCAGCCTCTGAATCTGATTCCCAGGCCATCACACCTTGTTAGGTTCATACCAAGTCCTAGAACAGTGGCATAGCATGGGTTGCCAGAGCCCGGGGCCATATGGAGTGGGAGGGAGGGAAACGAATGGAGTACACATGCGCATCCAATTGTCTAATGGCGTTAGCATCACCCTGGAGATTACAGCCGCTGAGATAAGAAATGAAGAGCTGTTCTGTTGTCTGGAGAGTTCACTTCCTAGTTCTCATGGAGAAGCCATTTTCAACGGAACCCAGTGACAGAAGCACACAGCTGTCTTGAGGGCGATGAAATTTTGTGCACCTAACAATTTTGCCCCCCGGGCAACTGCCCATGTGCCCCCCGCCCCCCGCTACACCACTGCCCCAGATCAGTGTGCTAGGTCTGGCTCAGCAGTCTTGTCTTGAAGGAAAGACCCAGCAATGTGGCATTCCAAGGCACATTTTTGTTGTAAGCCACCAAAATAGGTTACTGCCATTTGAATAGCTCCTGCTCTAGCTGAAGACAAAAAGGATGTCAAGATGGTTTTGTCCAGAGGAGATTTTGGAACAGACACTGAACATGCTGTGCTGGACATGTTTTGTTGTACATTAGCCTTGGCTTGGAGACATTTTGAAAGCTACAACTGTCCCCTCCAGAATAGATGGCAGTGCAAAGTCTTCATTCATTGTCCCCACGCTGCAATCAGATGTTAAGAGCTCCTGTCTTTCTTTCTTTCTTTCTTTCTTTCTTTCTCATCTCAGCTGCCTAGCAAAATCTATCTTCCTAGGCAAGGGGGGGGGGGGAAGCCAACCCTTCAGCTAGTGTCATTAACCAAAAGCTCTGTGAATGTAACTCATCTAATTTCCCGTTAAATCAGTAACATTACCAATCTCAGCCACTCTATTACACTTTGCTTTTTTTTCCTAAAAAAAATTGCTTAAATAGGACTGTGACTGTGGTTGCTAGGAGCTGAGTGTAGACAGGCAAGCGAGAATGTATAATTATTCACACAAACTAATGATAAACGGAAGGCATCAACATCTGGAGAGATAATAGGTTGGATGTAGAGAGGCCATGTGTGTGATGGAGAGTTTCATCAATGGGCCCCTTAACCAGTGCTCCTGATTGGGGCGAGGATATGGATGGGTCAGGGATTCAGTCTGATTCACATTTTAATGTAAACCTACCCACTTCACACTTCCTGGAACAATGCGCAAAGCGAAATGCAGCTAATCCTTCGCAAACATGTACTTTGATATCTGTATTCCGTTTCCCGGAAGTTTACCTAACTGTTGATTTCTGCATCAGCTTTCAGACAACATTAAGTCACTTACAGATACCTAGTGTAGTGGAGATTTCATGTTTATTTCTGTGTTGCTTCTGGGAGGGGTGGGATCCATTCTCAACTCCGTTAACCCAAGCAAGTTCTTTCCTTCCATTTTCATTGGGGAGGGTGGTCATGGGAGAAGCAAAAGGACACATGCGAGGGAGTCACAACATTGTTCGATGACATTCACTGGTGTGAATGAAATTTAGCATGATGGTATATCGGTTAAAAACCAACAGTTCCGTAACACAACAGGTACTGCAGTATGGAAGGAACGTTAAGATAACAGGACAGAACACACCCCAAATTTTGTGATCTAGTTCTCATACGAAATACGTGGCAAAAAGCATGTGTTTGGGGAAAGCATATGTAAACACGCATTCGTGAAAATAACACATGGAAACGTATTATTGCTTGCACAAATGCACATGTTAAAAGAAACACCCGCAAAAAAATGCTGCTCAATTTTGTGAGGACTTTAGAAAAGAAATTGCAAGCTGGTGAGGGAAATTAGAGAACTGCATTTAAGATTGGGAAAATGAGAAATGGAGAGAAGCTGAGAATGACAGATTTTTCCTGTCGTACTTAAGAGAGAAACAGCAGGTGCTACGATCCATCTCAGACTCCTTCAGGTTAAGCAAGAACAGGAATGACCATACTACACCCACCACTTATTCCCTATCACCCTAAGACCATAAGGAGAGCCTGCAAGATCAGACCAATGGGCCATCTATTCCCACATCCCAGAGGCCTACTGCTGCTGAGATTTCACTGCTGCTCGATTTGCCTCCCTGGGCGGTCATCTCCTTTTCCTGAACCCGCATCCATGTCCAGCCACTGCCAGCAAATTGCCACCCATGCTGAAGCTCAATGGGACCCGAATAGGGGATAGCGGGGCAGGGGGGAATCACACATTAATCTCTTGCTAAAATGTAGGTTTGTTTTGGAACATGCTGGAGTTGTTCCAGTAAGGTTACAGACGGTTCTCTTTAAACACAACTGCTTTTAACCGCTGTCCAAAATGGTCCTGTTTTGAGTTGCTCCCTAAAACTCTGGGCAGCGCAGAAGCCCATTTGCCATCATGATTTAGCAAGGCAAGAGGACCAGAGGGAAAGGGCAGTGCAATTTTGATTAGCACTTGGCTCACCGTCAACGTCGCTCATTCCCCAAATAAATCAGCAGGGTCTTTAGTGGGGGTGGGGACATCTCCTCTTGCTTGCTACTAAAATAACATTGGCTGCGAACAGAGGGGCAGTGCATGAGAGGAGTTGTGTGCCACAGCATGCAAAAGGTGTTGCTGGTGTGAATGGCCTAGCGTGCCTGCACACTGTTTCCTGGTCAACTGTACTCCATATGGCAGCATCCCTAAGGGGGGGGCTGATTATGCATCGCCAAAAAATAATTTAAAAAGAGGCGATGGGTCACCCAAAAGCAGACAAGAGATGACACAGATTTGCATCAAATTTGCATGGATGCAAAACTGAGAAATGCGAATGGGGAAATCATTGCACTCTAATTGAAATAGCAACACAATGCATCTTAGCCTTGGAAGGGAAGACTGGGGATTCAGCAATACAGCTGGAAATAAAACGTTTTAAATGGGTTGTAAAGTGCAATATGCAAATGTGACACGAGATGGCGATAGCGAGCAATGCAAAACTCAACGTATTTTTCAAAACCTTTTTTAAAAAGCATTTTCACATTTCATGTTTTTATATGTGTGTAGATTCCATCTGCATTTGCGAGGCAGGTGGATTTTTCCACGAATGCAATTGCTGCTCATAGAGCATGTTGCATGGAATGCTGCACTGTAAGCCCCTGGTTGATAACATGCATCTGAGGACAGCAACAACAACAACAACATATTTTTTTTGTACTTGATTGCCCCAGCCACTCTGGGTGTCTTCCAACAGAATATACAAAAACACAACAGAATGTCACATATTAAAAGCTTCCCAATACAACATTGCACTAAAGAAATGTTTCCTTGCGTCTGTTCCTGAATCGCCAGGAGCTCAGCTTTGCTGGATGATCCTGAGTTCTAGTTCAGTGGCACCTCACGTTAAGTACTTAATTCGTTCCAGAGGTCCATTCTTAACCTGAAACTGTTCTTAACCTGAAGCACCACTTTAGCTAATGGGGCCTCCTGCTGCTGCCGCACCGCCAGAGCACAATTTCTGTTCTCATCCTGAAGCAAAGTTCTTAACCCGAGGTACTATTTCTGGGTTAGCAGAGTCTGTAACCTGAAGAGTATGTAACCTGAAGCGTATGTAACCCGAGGTACCACTGTACTCTGAGAGAGAGAAACTTTGAAATATACTTGGAGTCAAGAGTGGATTTCATGCTCTTTATTCAGCTTATAGTGGTGAGGAGGAAATGGAAGTTCCCCCAGAATGTCTGCTTTATATACATTATTTACACAATGGGCCCCACGTGATTGGCTAATTCCAGGATTCTCCTGTAGGCCAACCAGGTTGCGGATTCACTTCCACCTGGAGCTGGATTGGGTGGCTCCTGCGGACCAATGAGACTGCTGCATTCTGGATCCTATTGTTCTAGGACCAATCAGACTGCTGCATTTTGGATCCTATTCAACTGAGTACATAACAAACCTCCTTATCCATTTCTTCCACATAACCTTATACATATCTTCCATGCTCCCATCATTAATCTACCTAAAGGGAAAAGGGGGGAAAGCCCCAAATGTTGAAAACTTTCCTCATATGTGAGTTGTTCCAACCCCTCAATTTTTTGGGTTGCCCTTTCCTGTAACTAAGTGTGGGTGTGTTTGGGTTAGTTGGGATTTGAAATCAGGTCTTGTCCAAAGTGTCCAGGCCAAATCAGAGACATGGACAACCGTACCCAAGATCTGGACCTGGAAGCTGGTACCTCTGAGGTCTGGTTCTGGTGCACGAGTGTGGCAAGCAGGAAAGCTGGAAGCTCTGTTGACCAGGCAAAGATACAATACCAACTTTCCCATTACTGCACAGTCTCATCTGACATTGGGATTTGGTTCCAAGCATGGCTGGCCCACCCATGAGGCAAGGTGAGGCAACTGCCTCAGGTAGCAGGATTAATAGGGGCAGCAGTTCCTGAGGCAGATCTTTCTCTCTCCCCCCCCCCCCCCCGTTCTAGATGTAGAGCTTTCCTTACCCCTTTTTCCCTGGCATGGAGAGAGGAGCCATTTTGGCATCCATCTCAGGTGCCAAATTGTGTTGGACCAGCCTTGGTTCCAAGGTTTATTGTGCCAGACCTCCCAACCATAATTTCTCAACCTGAATCTGCCAGTAAGCGATTGAATCCCGCCCCTGAAACAGCAGTGGTCTGGAAGCCTCCCCCAATTGGGAAATTTTGCAAGAAAAAAAAAGCCTTTGTAACACCTCCCACCAAAATGAAATAGAGAAGGGACTCTGCGCAATTTTTAAATGTGTGCATTTCGCAAGCCTCTTGTTGTCCTCCTTAAAACCAAGAAGCAATTTCGTTTCCTCTGGAGGGAGTCTCGTCTTAGATTGCATAGAGGGAAGCACTTTAGCATCTCTTCACTTCCTCATCCCACTTCAGCCAGGAAAGATTGCAAAACAAAAGGCAATCTATGCAGCATATTGAAGGTCTTGCACTTGGAACAAAGAGCTCAAAAGGAAAATCGCAACGCAAGGCCCAGTGGCACAAAGGTTGTTGAGCTGGCACAAGCAGCCCTGTGTGTACTTTGTACTAAAGGAAGATGTCTACATGCTTTACCCCAATAAAGTCAGAGGCCATAAAGCAAGAATGAGGACTCACAGCCCTCCAGATGTTGTTGAACATGGGTAGGCAAACTAAGGCCCGGGGGTCGGATGCAGCCCAATCACCTTCTAAATCCGGCCTGCGGATGGTCTGGGAATCAGCATGTTTTTACATGAGTAGAATGTGTGCTTTTATTTAAAATGCATCTCTGGGTTATTTGTGGGGCATGGAATTCGTTCATTTCTCTTTTTTCAAAATATAGTCCAGCCCCCCACAAGGTCTGAGGGACAGTGGACTGGCCCCCTGCTGAAAAAGTTTGCTGACCCCTGTTGTTAAACTTCAACTCACACCATCACTGACTGTTGTAGTTCAACTGCTGACTGCACTTAGAGCACATACCTGCATAAATAACCTCTATTCAGAAGGATCAGTGAAAAAGTCCAGATGAGGCAAGCACCTGCAATTCCTGAGCATAGCTGTCGACTTTTCCCTTTTCTTGCAAGGAATCCTATTCGGAATAAGGGAATTACCCTTTAAAAAGGGGAAACATTGACAGCTATGTTCCTGAGGCCTCCTCTCCATGCGTTCATTGTACATGGTATGTTGTCTCCACTGGGCTCTGAGTAATGCACATTTGTACATAAACCAGCTGGGTTTTGATGGCCGACCTTGGAGAGCTTCTGCCAGTCAGAGTAGGTAATATTGGGCTAGATGGGCAAACAGGCAGGTCTGACATAAGCCTGGTTCCTATCTTTCCTATAAAAGTTCAGTTGTTCATATGGGATAAGTCTACTCTATCAAATGCTTTACATAAAAACATAAAAGTGTGAAAAGTCCATGGGATGGTTATAATTTAGACCGAAGTCTCAGGTACACAGAGAGTACAGTTCAGAGCAAGGTTATTTATGCAGAATGCACAACCTGTAGACTCACTCACCAAGATAAGGACTCCACTAACTGGATTATCTAGGTATTCTGGTTACAAGAAAACCCTTTGAAATCAGGTAATATGTTTCCCTTTTCCAGGGTCGCCCCCCATCCCTCTTGCGTGATAAAAATAATTTAAGCAGTTAACAATGCTAATGTGTACAAACTAATGAAAAATACATTCCCCAGCAAAAGCCCCTAAGCAATACCCCAGCCCACAAATGCAAATAGATACAAAATCCAAATGAACATTTAACATTAAAAAAACACTTTTAAACAACCCCCACCCCCAAATGAAACAACACTCACCCAAGCTGAAACCCCATCCCTGCTAAAACATACAATTAGCAGAGTGGTTTCACTATCAATCCCTATTTCCAAGGAATTCTGGGAACTGTAGCTTTGTCAGGGGAAAGACTACAGCTCCCAGAATTCTTTGGGGGAAGCTGTTTAAAGAAGTATCGTAGTATTTCAAATGTATATTGTGTAGGAGCTAACTCCTAGGGGCCAATGTCCCTTCAGCTCCCCCCAAAACATTTGAAGGGGCCAAGCCCACCAACCCCCCCCCCCAAGTTGATGTGCGTTGTCTTTCAAATGGTGTGCATTCGCCATACCTTCTGATCAATTTTGTGGTGTGGGGCTTACCTGCCCGCTAACCCAAGATTTTATTCAAGCAGGACCCCTTGGTATGGTGTGAATGAGACCACAGTCTCTCATTTCTGGAGCTCATTGCAAGGTCACTCATTCATTAACCATACTTTTCATACCACAGGCTTTCTTCTTTTATTATACAGAGAGTCAGAGCTCAGAAAGATGCTCTCCACGTTAGATGCTCCAGGAAAATTGCACATGAAACTATTCTGATGAGATGCCAGAGGCCGGCTGCATCGTGCACAACACACAACAATCCCACGTCACGGGATTTGTGAATGTTCATAATGCAGATTATGGGAGTGCTTGGAAATCGTGGCGTGAGCAGATGCTGTAGGGAAGAAGGGGGTTGGGCAGAAAACAGGGTTATCTCTATGCGTATGATAAGCCTCTTTTGCCTTTCTCCATCCCATCTGAGGATCACTAGTGAAAGACCACAAAATCCATTCATGTTTCATGCAAGACGAAGGTTGAATTATAGAACTGTGGCGTTGGAAGGGACCCCAGGGGTCATTTAGTGCAAACCCTGCTAAGCAAATGGCCCTGATGTGTGCAAACAGGGAATTTTGTGGGTTGTTTGGTGGCAAAGGAGGTCTGATGCACACATTTGCATGTGAGTAGGTACAGTCTATGGGACGTGGGTGGCACTGTGGGTTTAACCACAGAGCCTAGGACTTGCCGATCAGAAGGTCAGCGGTTCAAATCCCCACAGCTGGGTGAGCGCCCATTGCTTGGTCCCTGCTCCTGCCAACCTAGCAGTTCGAAAGCACGTCAAAGTGCATGTAGATAAATAGGTACCGCTCCAGCGGGAAGGTAAACGGCGTTTCCGTGTGCTGCTCTGGTTCGCCAGAAGCAGCTTAGTCATGCTGGCCACATGACCCAGAAGCTGTATGCCGGCTCCCTCGGCCAGTAAAGTGAGATGAGCGACGCAACCCCAGAGTTGGTCACAACTGCACCTAATGGTCAGGGGTCCTTTACCTAGGTGCAGTCTATGAGATTCATCCATCCACTGACATCAGTCTGTTTCTTTTCTTTTTACTTTGGATGGACCTAGTGAGTAAGACTCACTTGTATTTTTAGCAAGAAGCATACGTCCTGGTGGAAACAAAAGCCATTGACAGCCCAAACCCTGCACTAGTCACATGTTACATTGCAAGGACATAGGAAGGGCCCTCCTGAATCTGGTTCTCGTGGTGTCCAACAGATTCTCTCATGTCAAGGAGCTGTCCAATGAGCCAGGTCCACCACAGGTTAGAGGATAGGAACCACACTGCAGTCTTCTGGTTCATCTTAATCTAGCTGAGATGTTGCTAAAACTGACCACTGACCCCACGCTTCCCCCCTCTAGCCCCTCACTCTGGATTCCTCCCAAGCAGATGAAGGCTGTGTCAAGAGGGTGGTCTCCTCCCCTGGGCTTGCCTGGCCCATTGGTCAACAATGTGCAGGACTTTTCTCAGTCGAGGAGTCAGAGGAGCAGGTAGGATTGTCCTGCTGCTGTGTAGCAGGGTCAACCTCTGGCTCCTCTCTGAGTCTGCACACACACTGTGGCTCTCAGCCTCTAACCCTGTCCTGGAAGACCCTCATTCCCTTGATCTCCCACCCCTCCTTGATCGCTCAGTCCTCCTGCTTCTAGCACCTCCCAGCTCATCCCTTCTGCCAGCTGCTCTTCAGTGTCCCACCACCAGAACCCGGGATCTAAGTCAACATCTGGGGGGCTCTTGGGTGGGTGGCTCCCACCCCTCTTCCTCATTCACCCAGCCCCTAACATTGTGGGGCCTGCATGCAATAGCTCTCTCCCCCACTTGCAATGCACCAAGCTCAACATATGCTCAGTATATGCAAGAACTGCAATGCAAAGCATGTACTTTAATTAATTTCTGTTTTGAGAAAGATTATTATTTAATCCTCCCTCTTTTTTTTTGCAGCTGTGTCTTTCCAAAGCAGGTTTGGCGGGGGGGGGGGATTCCATTAGAGAATTTAACAGATGTAATTTGCTAAATCAAGAACCTCGTCTTGGCTAAATCAAGAATCTGTTAAAATGGGGAACTCGCTGGAGTCGCAGCCTTTCGCAATTCTCTACCTACCTTCTGCAACTGCATAGAGCAGAAATTCAATGGGGTGGTGGAGGGGAGGCTTTTCCTGATAATGGTGGTCCCAAATCAGAAAAAAATATTCATTCTGGCTTCATTATTTGGGGAAAGCAAGAGTGGGGAAGTGGACGCAGTCAATCAAATAAAACAAGAATCATTGGGGTGATGTCAACTGTATGGACTTGTTGGGTTGTGCATGCATGTGTGAATGAAATGAGTATGTGTGTTTTGTATGTGTGTATGTGAATGAGGTTTATATATGTGTTAAGATCACAGAATTATATAGATGGAAGGGACCCTGAGAATTATCTTGTCCAACCCTCTGCAATGCAGGAATATGCAGCTGTCCCGCAGGGGGATCAAACCTGCAACCTTTGTGTTATCAGCACCATGCTCTAACCAACTGAGCTATGTGTGTGCATGTGTGAACAGGTGTACACGCATGTGCATTTGCCTCCCCCCCCCCAACTGGCATGTACCCTCGACCACTTTTGGTAGTGGGGAAAAGGTCCCCCAGTCCTAGTCTATACAAAGCCAGCGAGGGGGAAGAAGACGAAGACGAAGACGAAGACGAAGACGAAGAAGAAGAAGAAGAAGAAGAAGAAGAAGAAGAAGAAGAATTTGGACTTGATATCTTGCCTTTCGCTCCCCTCAAGGAGTCTCAAAGCAGCTAACAATCTCCTTCCCCTTCCTCTCCCACAACAAACACTCTGTGAGGTGAGTGAGACTGAGAGACTTCAGAGAAGTGTGACTAGCCCAAGGTCACCCAGCAGCTGCATGTGGAGGAACAGGGAAGCGAACCCGGTTCACCAGATTATGAGTCCACCACTCTTAACCACTACACCACGCTGTGGAGGGTCCCAACACACACACAAACACACAAACACACACACACACACACACACATGCAGAGAAGGCCCTGAAAGGTCAATGTAGCTTTGGACTTGAGGAGGATGTGCTTCGTATGCAGAAGGAACCAGGGTCAGCCTCGGCGATCTGCAGGCACTGCTGAGGAAGACCCCTGCCTAGACCCCTGGCAAACTGCTGTCAACCAGTGTAAGACAGCATTGAGCTGGATAATAATAATGAGTGCTATTGTTCTAGAAAAAGAGGTGCCAGAACTCACCTTGAACACCTCCCTTGTTCTCTCAGAATGGCAATGGAGCTCATGTGAGAAGTGCCGGAACTGAGTTCCGGCAAGTTCCAGCTTAAAAAGGCAACAACAACAACAACTTTATTATTTATATGTCACCCAACTGGCTTGGTTGTCCCAGCAACCAATTATCTTCCACCTAGTTCTCACCTAGTTCTATATTTGTACCATACAGAATATGAAAAAGGTACAGGTGCCTATATATTTGCAGGATCCTGATCTTCTTCTCTCTCTTTTTGTGCTCAGTAAATAAATAAATAAATAAATAACCAAGCCCTTGTGTTCTCCATAGCCGAACTGTAAATAAAATCATTTCCCAAAAAAGAGCACTAATTTAGAAGAGCGTGATTATTAAATGCATTGCCAAAATCTGGCTTGGTTAATATATTGTGCAGTGCTTGAGCTGAAGTATCTAAAAAACACACACACAAAGAGATGTGAAAGGAAAGGAAATCAACATCTTGCTAAATTGGATGTTTTTTTTTTAAAAAAAAATCCTATAATTGAGGCTGCTACTTCATTTCCATTTGTAAAACAGATTGAGTTTCCTTTCTATCTACTAATGGATTTGGTTTATCTCATATACTAATTACTGGCATTTGCATGGTTGGTACAGACCATTTGTTAACAGGAGGTTCACTCAGGAGAAGTCAGGCTGACACAGTTAACCCCTGAATGGCCAGAGAGGAGCCCCAGAAGCTTGTACACAAGTAGGCACTTTCCCGCTCACAACTTAAACAATAGCAGCCGCCCTTGTTCTGCTGTTTGCAAAGTATGTATAACTGTGTTGCTTTTTAGGATATCTCTGCTTTTCTTCCTTTAAACCCATAACTGAGCGATGATATTCAAGGGTGAACTCTCAGAAATCGGCGGAAATGTTCGAAGCCTTGCTGTGAATATTATAATTCTGCACAGTCCACATCACAACGCCCCCACTTGCAATTGCTAATTATTCTTGCTAATAGTAATATATTTGTGCACAAAATTCACAATGGAGCATTTGAACGCACACCACATTACATAACAATTCATCTTCCACACAAGGCACATTTTAAAACAAAAACATGAATTTTTAAAACTAATTGCACCAACTTAATAAGTGTGTGTGTGTGTGTGTGTGTGTGTGTGTGTGTGAGATATCCTAAATATGCTTCATTTGGTAAAGATAAGTGATTAATACAGAGGAGCAGCATCAAGCCTGCTTGATGCATTTTTTATTTCTTTGGACTCATGCGCTAACTTACAAGTTCACCTGAATGGTGGAAGAAATGGATTCTTCCCATTCACGTTTTCCCCAAATTCACGCATGCATTTCCTGTTGTTTAATGGCGTCATGGTACCAAGATGGGCACTCTGTTTGTAGAATGCGCTTTCCAGGGAGCCTCACCCGACAGCTATGGAGAAGCTACTTCGTATCTGGACATCTCCTAAGACCATCAAGGCCACCTTTTGGGAAGAAAAAGATGGATGCAGAGAGAAAGAAAACGGAGGAGAAAAGAAAGTGGAGCAGACAGTGGGGGCACCTGGGTGGCAGCAGGGAAAGGAAGTTGAAGCCCCATTGTATGAGCAGAGGTCCACTTGTGTAGCATTATATTTGGCCCAGAGGGAAAGAATAGCAGATTTAGACTGATACACCACAGATAGAATTAATGAACTGGACACGGGTGGTGCTGTGGGTTAAACCACAGAGCCTAGGACTTGCTGATTAGAAGGTCGGCGGTTTGAATCCCTGCGATGGGGTGAGCTCCCGTTGCTCGGTCCCTGCTCCTGCCAATCTAGCAGTTCAAAAGCACGTCAAAGTGCAAGTAGATAAATAGGTACCGCTCTGGCGGGAAGGTAAATGGCGTTTCCGTGCGCTGCTCTGGTTCGCCTGAAGCGGCTTAATCATGCTGGCCAAATGACCCAGAATCTGTACGCCGGCTCCCTCAGCCAATAAAGTGAGATGAGCGTCGCAACCCCAGAGTCGACCACGACTGGACCTAATGGTCAGGGGTCCTTCTATTCAGTTAGTGAGTCCCACTAGTGCAAGGTGGTCTGCTAGTGCAGTGGAGATTTTTGCCCCTTCTCCTGCCCCCATGTGCTCCCCCCGCCCCCAAATTTGGGTGTGTGAGTCTGGGGAACCCCCAGAACATTGCGCAGGGTGGAGGAGAACGGAGATCGTTCTGTTTGGCAAGCCACAGAGTTTGCACTGATGGGACGGTCTCCTTAGTGCTACGTTGAATTCTTCTCCATATGAAAGACACCCTTTTTTAAAAAAAAAAAAAAAAAGCAAAAGCATCTTAGACTGGAAATATTGATGCTGCAAACTGCTTTCAAAGTAGCTTCTGGATCTGAATGGAACATCTGCAGGCCATTGGTTACGTTAGCCAATGTAGACCCTTTGAGACTGGTGAGTCCAAGTTGCAATCTGAACACATCGTTATAGCCGAATCCCCATGTGATACAGCATGGCGTGTGTTTTACCTAGCTGTCTGCCATGACGTGCTGCAAACTATGTCAGGAGGTTGGCTCAGTGGCCTCTCGGCTCTGCGCTTGCCTAATAGTGCTGTATCCCTGGCCAAGTATAGATTATTAGACACATCTGAGGAAGGGCCATGGCTCAGTGGCAGAGAGCAGGCTTTGGAGACAAACCTGCCTGAAACTGCTGCCAGTCCGTGTACACAGTGCTGAGTTGGATGGAGCAGTGACCTGACTTAGAACAAGGCAGTTTCTTATTTCCTAAGATTCCGTGGGACAATACAAACAACAGGTGGAGTGGTAAAGGTAAAGGTAAAGGGACCCCTGACCATTAGGTCCAGTCATGACCAACTCTGGGGTTGCGGCGCTCATCTCACTTTACAGGCTGAGGGAGCCGGCGTACAGCTTCCGGGTCATGTGGCCAGCATGACTAAACTGCTTCTGGAGAACCAGAGCAGTGCATGGAAACGCCGTTTACCTTCTCGCCGGAGCAGTACCTATTTATCTACTTGCACTTTGATGTGCTTTTGAGCTGCTAGGTTGGCAGGAGCAGGAACCAAACAACGGGAGCTCACCCCGTCGCGGAGATTCGAACTGCCGACCTTCTGATGGGCAAGTCCTAGGCTCTGTGGTTTAACCCACAGCGGCACCCTCATCCCTAAGGAAGAGCCATGGCTCAGTTGCAGAGAGCAGGCTTTGCAGAGAAACCTGCCTGAAACTGCTGCTGGTCCGTGTACACAGTGCTGAGTTGGGTGGACCAGTGACCTGACTTAGTACAAAGCAGTTTCTTATTTCCTAAGATTCTGTGGGACAAAACAGACAACAGGTGGAGTGGAGGGCACAGCAAATTCAGTTTCATCAAGTTCTTAGCATATGGCCAATGACAGTTAGCGAACTAATTGATTTTTCACAGATTAATTGCAGACTGGGGATGGGGCCAGTTCAGACAATCACCTAAGTCATGATTCAAGCTCCCCTCCCTCCATTTTGCAGGGTGTCTGAACTTAAGGAACAGCAGTTTGTGCTCACCCAAGTTGTTTAAATGAGCTTGCGTGTTAATTTTGTAGCCGCAGCTTGAGAATGCCTCATTCATTTCTTTCTCCCTTGACTGTTCACCCTAAGAAGGTTCAGGAATCCCCGGGCCATGCTTCTTTGAAGGAACATTTCAGCCAGTTTAGCAAGTAAACAAACAAAAGCCAGATAACCCTTTCCTTTCATCCAGTTTGACCATTTCAAGGTCGCCATATGCAATTTCTGTGGCAAACTGCATAAGGCATTATCGGTCTGATGTGCTGGATGGAACCAGAGCAAGCTACAGGAGATATATTTCACACACAGAAGTACCTGTTCTTAGAAAATAACATAGGTCTGTTACAAATTCTAATCTCCTTGACCATAAATTTCAGCCACACCTGACTGAAGAGCTGTCTCCATAAACGAGGTCTCTGTTGTTAATGATGAAGCGTGTCCCTTAATGTCGCAGCAAGAGAATCATGTAATGAGCATGAAAATAACTGGATGGTAGAAACAACAGGCATAGCAGAAAAGCTGTATTGCTGGCAATTAACAAGGCCCTCTGGTGCCCCAATAAACATGCAGCAATTATGAGGTGGTTTTTTTCCTTAAAGGAAACTTGGAACAGTTCGGAATATCTAACTCCACAGTGCTTCAGGATTTGGGCCTCTGCCATTGGCCCTTGAACTCTGAGTCATGATTCGCAGCTTAGAAGTTTAGGTAGCCAATCACGTTGGGAGTGGGAGTGGCCCAGGCTTTCAGGAATGTATATAAGCAGTTGCTTTGCCCCTGTTTCCAAGTTATGTACTTCAATAAAGGTTCTTGCTGTTATCACTGTGTCTTGCCTCGTAGGAACCCACCTACACGTCAGGCCCCATCTGCACCATAAATTTCAAGCAAAACTACACCACTTTAAACAGCCACGTCTTCCCCCCAAGAATCCTGGGAAGTGTTCAGAAAAGGACACCCAGAATGATAAAGTTTTTTGGATTTTTTTTAGTTTAGGGAAAAGGCGAATAAGAGGCAACGTGATCGAAGTTTATAACATTATAAACTTTTAAGCCTTTTAACATATATGCCTTTTCAACTCTGGCTCCGGCTTGGTGGAACGCTCTGCCTCATGAGACCAGGGCCCTGCAGGATCTGATTTCTTTCCGCAGGGCCTGTAAGACATAAATTCTACACTAAAGTTTATACTGTTTCATTAGAATCCAGATTAAATCATTTGTACCTGCTCATATACTTGAACCATAGATCCTGCCAACTGATGGATTTTCGCCAAAGATCCCCAAGCAGGATGATTCTTTAGGTTCTTGTGTAGAACAGGTTCTAAATATGCACTATAAATTGTTTGCAGCTGATCTCTTTCTGGATAACTAAAAATTGGAATTATAAGTATCAAACTTTCAGTTATTTATTATTATTATTATTTATTCAGTTGTTCCGCCTGGCCTTTGGCTTGGAGCCAGTTTGATTCCCTCCCTCCCTCTCTTTCTTTTTTCTTTTCCTTCTCCTCCTGCGATGAGGCTACATTTTAATATTTTAATGTTTCAATATTTTAATGTTGTATTTAAATTTTTGTTTTTAAGTTGTAATCATTCAACTTGTTTTTATTATTGCTTGTTAGCCGCCCTGAGCCCGGCCTTGGCTGGGGAGGGTGGGGTATAAATAAATATTATTATTATTATTATTATTATTATTATTATTATTAATGGCATGGAGAAAATGGAGAGATGATCTGCCTGTGTCCTATGAGCACCCACAGAGACCTGAATGATAAAGAAATTGAGGAAACAAACAGAAAAATATAAGGGTTGGGGAAACCCATCAGAGACCACTTCTATTCCAATGTCCCAAGGGGAACACCCTTCTGGCAAGCTTCAGTTCCCACCGGTTTCCAAGGAAAGCAAGCAGATTTTTTTTTTTTTTTTGGCAATGTTTTATTATGTGTAAGAAGAAAAGGAGCACTTGCAATTTCAAGAACAAATGAGATGTCGGCCATTAGGCGCTGCGCAATAATGCCACCCCTAGACTTCCCATTCTTTAAGATTAGAATGGATTTGTAACCGTCTCGCCTGGGAAATTTCCTAACATTTTTTCTCTATGAAATAATTATTTCCAGAAAAGAGGGAAGTATCTCTCATGGAGTTTAATGGTGTTACAGCCAGAAGGGCTATATTTTAAGTACAGCAGGCGGGTGAGGGGCGGGGGGGGGGAGCCACAAATATATATTAAAATAATAATCATCAAGGTTTGAAGCGGCCAGATTCTGTGCAGCTGATTGTTTTCTTTATTGATCACATTTCTACTTCACCTTTTTCTCGAAAGAGCTCAAGGCGGTGTACTTTTCCTCATTTAATCTCCACAACAAGCCTGTGAGGTAGGTGTAATGGTTCTAGGGGTTGCTCGTGCGTAAGTTGCCGCCACTCCTGGCTAGGTTACCTGGTTGAACCCTTTCTGTCTGGACAGCCTTTCACTTCGTGGCTGTCTCAGTCGCTGGCAGAATCCGTCAGTGGGCGTTTCTTGAACTTCTTCCAGCAAAGAAGTTCTTTGACGCCAAGTCTCCTCCTACTCTCCCTGCGCGGAAGTCTTCTGCGCAGGGAGGGTGTGGGCAGTGGAGTACCCGTGCTCTCCCCGCTGGTCTCCGGTGAAGAGTCCTGGAGCCTCCTCTCCGATTCCCCCATCTGCCCCCCTTCTCCACTGGTGTTACGCTGATTTCCTTCCCCAGCAGATGGGCTGCCTCTCTCCCTACTGGGACCCTCTCCGGCATCCCTCTGGAGCCTTCCCTCCGCCTCTGGCTCAGATGGCAGTTCCCTGACAGTAGGTTAGGCTGAGTGTGAGTGACTGGCCCAAGGTCACCCAGTGAGCTTCCTGGCTGAGTGGGGATTCAAACCCTGGGCTCCCAGGTCCTAGTCCAACACTCTAACCACTGCGCCACAATGGCTGCCCCTTTCGGCATCAGAGGTTTAAAGCAGCAAAGTGTGGTGAAGCTAACCAGGTTGGAGGTGGGTTTTGCTCCTCTCCCACTTATTTCCTTTAGGATAAAGAAAGAGTCACCTGTTGCTCTTGCATGTTAGCCAAGCAGACCAGCCAGGACACATATAGGGCCGCACTGTAAATACTTTGGAGGCTTGCCAGGGCATATATAACCAATCCAAAACAGTTGTCAAAAGAGGAGGACAGGCAGGTGCTCAGCATCATTTTAGGGGAATCGGTGTGGGGACCAGATTTTTTAAAAAATATATATATACATTTTAATTAATTTTTTAACATATCATTTCCAACTGTCATTTAACATACCTTCTTATCATACAATACTTTAGACTTCCATCAACAACCTCTGAAGATTTTCCGTTCTTTATCACTTATTCTGCATTTCTTAATTTCTCTATTACTTTTAATTATCCTTAACTAATGCGGTAATTCTCTTCATAGTCTTCCTTGCAATATTTCATATAATCCTCCTTACAGAACTTCTTGCAGTCCTACTAGCGTAATCTGCTTATTACAATTGCTTTGCAAATAGTTCAGATATTTACTGGGGACCAGATCTTGACCCCGGATCAGGAGAGAGGTACACTGGTGATTCTGGAGCTCTGCCTAGTAAGTAGATAGATCTTCTCTTCCAAATACAGCATACTGGTGCACAGTGCAGTGGTGTAATGGTAAACTTTGAAGTGCAAGAAGTTATCATGACCCCATTGCTATACTTTTAAGGAGAGTCTAAAAATGAACACAGCTGTGCTGGCACCTCTTCCTCCCTCTCTCTTTGCTCGATTCATTAGGATCAGCGTGGCTGCAATTGCAGGCATAATTTCCCGAGAGTAAACTCTACAGCCAGCTCAAATGCCACCTTTTGCATTTAGAAAATGAGAAATGCAAACCATCTTGCAAGGAAATGTTATCGTTTAAACTGTCCGTGTGAAGCAGGAACCCCATGAAAGGAAAAGAAAGAAGTAACCAGCCTCTGCTTCACTGGTTCCTCCTTCTCTGTCTTCTTAAGAATACTTGAAAACCTCATTCTTACCTCATTCACGTGCTGGAGCCATCAGTTACCCCAATGCTTTGCAAATGACACCGCCATCTCTGCCTTATCATTATCCCATTTCCATCATGCCGTTCTTCCAAGGTGCTCATGGCAAAGTACATGGTTTCCCTTTTTTTAACCCTTGCATGAACCCTGTGAGGTAGTTTAGACCAAGAATTGCACATTTGCATCTACCCATATATTAAAATGTCTCTGCATTTGCAAAACCAGCATAGCGGGAGATTTGCTATTTCCCTTTTCCTGAAATGCAATATTTACACGTATAGATGGTTGTTGTTCTGACATATGGGAAGAATTTGGAATGCCTTTCTGCTGTCGGACATGGAGAGGCCCAACCTGAGACAGTTTGTGTGGATCTGCCGAAACCTGAAGGAATGCCCCATCCCATATAAACTGTCCCAGACTCTGCGTACATCATCTGAGGCCCTTCTTCATGTGCCTCCTCCATGTTAGGTCTGAAGGGTGGCAACATGAGAATGAGGCTTCTCTTTGGTGGCCCCCCATTTGTGGAATGCTCTCCCTAGGGAGGTCTGCCTGGCGTCTTCATTATATATAGATTAGGTGCCAGGCGAAAACATTCCTCTCCAACCAAGCCTTTGGCTGATTAAGATTCTATGGGAAGGGGTGGTGGTTATTGCTGTTTCGTTTCACTTATTTACTTGTTTTTATCCTGTATTTTCTTCTGTGAACCTGAAATCTTATGATGAAGGGAGGCATATAAATCAAATGAATGAATGAATCATGTTTTGGCTGTAAGTCCATTATTCCGATAGGAGAATGCAGAAATAAACATAACGGCAGAGGTCATTGATGCAACCACGATCCTTTCATCCTGATCCAGTGAATGGCAAAGACATCTGCTATATCCAAATTGCGCCATTCAGTTGATACTAAGATCCTCCTTTGCATTCTCCATGGACTCTGTGGCCAGCATTCTTCTGTGAACTCATCATCTCCAGAGTACGTGTGTCTAGACAGAACAGGGACGATAAGGAGCCGAGCGAACACTATCATCCCCTTTCAGCCACCAACTGCAGCATGTTCTTGAGTGTTTGCTGTCATCTCTGTACAAGTGACTCATGCAATGGGATTTCCATGGTTCCTTATGGGAAACTCTTTGCGTTCAAATAATTTAGACAATCTGGAGATTATATATATATATATGCGTAGAGAAGAAAGAGAGCTAACTTCCAGATTTATTCTATCTTGTTTCAGACCTCATGCGTTACTCATCCCTTCCCCTCCCTCCCTCTAACATCTCTTCTCAAAATGAATGCCGAGGGGAAAAACCTGGTTTATTTGCGTCAACATGTAAGAAGAAGAGGAGGAGTTTGGATTTGATACCCCGCTTTATCACTACCCTAAGGAGTCTCAAAGTGGCTAACAAGTGTGACTAGTCCAAGGTCACCCAGCAGCTGCATGTGGAGAAGCGGAGATGCGAACCCGGTTCCCCAGATTACGAGTCCACCGCTCTTAACCACTACACCACACTGGCTCCTGTGGTATCCTGCCTAGCTCTCCAAGACTCACATATAACAAAAGCAACAGCAAGCGGGACACACAGCGAGGATGTTAGAGTGGTGGAGAGGACAGACAGGTCTAGGGGACTCTTGTCAGTGGATCCCTTTTGGAATGTGGATCCTTGCAAAAGCTAAGCAGATCCTGGTCTGGTCAGTGCCTGGATTGGTGACTTCTTGGGAACCACATGAAGCCTTGGTTTCCATGATGGGAGAAGGGCAGGAGATCAGTGTTAGGAAGTCAATAAATAAACTTTGCATTGGAAGTCAGGAGGAGGAAAGTCTGCATGAATGGATACTATTGCAGAATTGGGAGGGCTCCCCGCCCCCAGCCAGAACTCACCTGAGCAAAGATCTGGCACCTCTCAGGTGGGCGCCATTGCCATTCTAAGAGAAAGATAGAGGTGTTCATGGCAAGTTCTGGCACCTCTTTTTCTAGGGAAATAGCACTGGGAATCGCAGACCCTCCAAGTGTCCCTACTTTCCAGGGACAGTCCCGGATTTACGGAAGCCGTCACGGTTTCTGAATTGATCCCGGAATGTCCTGCTTTTCCTTAGGACGTCCCTATTTTCATAGGTGAAATGTTGGAGGGCATGGAATTACGCAACCCACTGAGCCAAGGAGATAAGTAACTATACAGAAGACATCTGAAGGGAGCTCTGTATAGGGAAGTTTTTTAAATGCTTAGTGTTTGGATGTATTTTTATATACAACGGACGCTCGGGTTGCAAACATGATCTGTGCAGGAGGCACATTCGCAACCCGCAGCGCTGCGTCTGCGCAAGCGCAGGTTGCGATTCGGCGCTTCTGTGCATGCGCAAAGTGTGATTTAGTGCTTCTGCGCATGCATGAGCAGCGAAACCCGGAAGTAACCCATTCCGGTACTTCTGGGTTTTGGCGTGTCTGTAACCCGAAAACACTGTTACTATTGAATAAATGTTGGTGGGTGTGGAATCAGGGTTCAATCAGAAGGCTCAGAGAGGACCTGGAATGAGAAAGCGAGATGAGATAGCAAATAGGAAAGCCTGATGTTCTTTCTTGTACGGATGAAGTTCTTTCTGGTGCGATATCTTGCTGACTCCTTTCTGCTGGATGCATTATGTACCATTTTGGAAGAAATAATGTGGAGGGGGTTTAGTATGCAGCCCCAATTGTCAAAGGCGTCGTGTTATAACTGACTGTCCTTGCCAAGGGCGAGGTACCTACTTTTGTTTTTGGCTTTGGTCTCTGCATCAGATAGAGTTTTTACACGAACACAAGGATGAAACGGGACCACACGCAGACTGGGAAGAGTACACAACACATTAATAACAGGGAAAGCACCTGCGGTGTGTTGTAGGGCAAAGCTAATGGGAGGCACATGACCTCTTGAAAATGCTAACTCCAAAATCCATTGGGGGTGTTTGTTTAAAATATGGCTCTGGGTGATTCTGGCCGTTCCGGGAGGTGGGTTGTGGGGAGTATAGCTCACAAGACATTTAAAGCTCTATATGTAAGTGCTAACACCTTGAAATGATGGTTGTGATTGTGGTGACATGACTATGGTTATAACTGTGTTCTGGAGCAACTGCTGAGAGGAATAGTGAGAGCAAAACAACACCTCATGTTTCATGGGGCCATCTTCCTTTCCTTTCCTTTCCTTTCCTTTCCTTTCCTTTCCTTTCCTTTTTCCTTTCCTTTTTTCTTTCCTTTCCTTTCCTTCTTCATGGAACTGGGGAAAAAAGCATTGGATTCTTCTTCACTCTAAGTAGTATTCAACCCAAAGCTGCTGGCTGACACAGAGGAGGAGGAGAAAACCACTCCCAGTACCCTTGCTTGATCTCTCCTGGTGCAAAGTATGGGCTGTGCCCTTGCCAGAGAGCAAGAAAGGAGAGGGGCATTAGCAAGCAGATGAGAATGCAACATTAGCCTTCGGTGTCTGGTTTTGACTGGGGTGAGGGGAGGAAGGGCAGAAGGAGGCAGTTCCATAGAACCAAAACACACACACACACACACACACACACACACACACTTGTTGTTGTTGTTTAGTCGTTTAGTCGTGTCCGACTCTTCGTGACCCCATGGACCAGAGAACGCCAGGCACCTCTGTCCTCCACTGCCTCCCGCAGTTTGGTCAAACTCATGCTGGTAACCTCGAAAACACTATCCAACCATCTCGTCCTCTGCCGTCCCCTTCTCCTTGTGCCCTCCATCTTTCGCAACATCAGGGTCTTCTCCAGGGAGTCTTCTCTTCTCATGAGGTGGCCAAAGTACTGGAGCCTCAGCTTCACAATCTGTCCTTCCAGTGAGCACTCAGGGTTGATTTCCTTCAGTATGGAGAGGTTTGATCTTCTTGCAGTCCATGGGACTCTCAAGAGTCTCCTCCAGCACCATAATTCAAAAGCATCAATTCTTCGGCGATCAGCCTTCTTTATGGTCCAGCTCTCACTTCCATACATCACTACTGGGAAAACCATAGCTTTAACTATACGAACACACACACACACACACACACACACACCTCCTCAAATGGTGCTATCCTGCTGGGCCTCTCTGAAAACAGTGTTCCCCCCCCCCATTTGCTCTCTTTCTCTCTGCCAGATCTCTCACCGCTTCCACAGCATCTTGGTCATCACCCATCTCTTTCCACCCATCCCGTGTCCTCACGTTGCAAGGCTGCAAGACACTGAGCTGATGTAATGGGATAAACTGAAGCCAAATGGCCCAGTTTAACACAGCCGAGCCATCGGCACAGATCTGTGTTGGAACTGCATTGCAATGGTGTGATTTTACTTGCATTTTTAGTTTACAATAAGGCATGCACACACGCACACACACACACACAGAGAGAGAGAGAGAGAGAGGGAGGGAACACCCCCCCTGACCCTCAGAATATTTTTAAATTCATTTTAAAGTTTTATAAATGAATGGTGAACAGGAGGATTCCTATCTATCTATCATCTATCTATCTATCTATCTATCTATCTATCTATCTATCATCTATCTATCTATCTATCTATCATCTATATCTATCATCTATCTATATCTATATCTATATCTATCTATCTATCTATCTATCTATCTATCATCTATCTATCTATCTATCTATCTATCATCTATCTATCATCTGTCCATCTGTCTATCTATCAACTATTATATATATATATATATATATGCTTTCGTAGATTTTCACGGGTACAGGAATGCAGGTTTTGGTGTCCTCGGGTGTCTTCCCGTGTAAAAGTTGGGGTGTCTAGGCGACGTTTCGACGAGGTCTCACTCGTCATCTTCAGGCTGGTGCTTTCGGCTTCTTGTTACTGGAACAGAGCGGGATCTCAATGTTTGAGTTCCTATAAATACAGTATTTATAGGAACTCAAACATTGAGATCCCGCTCTGTTCCAGTAACAAGAAGCCGAAAGCACCAGCCTGAAGATGACGAGTGAGACCTCGTCGAAACGTCGCCTAGACACCCCAACTTTTACACGGGAAGACACCCGAGGACACCAAAACCTGCATATATATATATATATATATATATATATATATATATATATATATATGTAAAGGGACTCCTGACCATTAGGTCCAGTCGTGGCCAACTCTGGGGTTGCGGCGCTCATCTCGCTTTATTGGCCGAGGGAGCAGCTTCCGGGTCACTAAGCCGCTTCTGGCGAACCAGAGCAGTGCACGGAAATGCCGTTTACCTACCCGCTGGAACGGTACCTATTTATCTACTTGCACTTTGATGTGCTTTCGAACTACTAGGTTGGCAGGAGCTGGGACTGAGCAACAGGAGCTCACCCCGTCGCGGGGATTCGAACTGCTGATCTTCAGATCGGCAAGTCCTAGGCTCTGTGGTTTAACCCACAGCGCCACCCGCGTCCCTATCATATATATATATATATATATATATATATATATATATATATTCTTGCAGAGTGTAGCGTAAGATGGGCTATCAGTGGAAAATGGGATACATATGCAGTATGATACCACTTTAACAGTCATGGCTTCTCCCAAAGCATCCTGGGAACTGAAGGGTGCTACACGTCCTGTAGCCTCTTCCAAATCTACGGTTCTATGATTCTACAACCACTAACCTCCTCTGATATTCTGCAAGAAATCCTCAAGTGCACCACTTCAGCTGGGCCCCTATTCGTTCCCACCCCACGACAATATTGTCTTCCCAAGGCAGCCATTTGGATTCTTTGTGCACTCAGGCCAGGGTGCCTTCGGGCCACAGGGACTATTGTTTTTTCTGCTTTGTGCCTAGCCTTGTTTCTGTAGTCTCATGCTGCCTGGCTTGCATCCAAGAATTGGCTGCTGCTTATTCAGAGTGCTGAAGTTCTGCTTTCCCTTCCCCCAAGGTGAAGACAGAAGGCACCTCAGATAGCCTGCACTAGGACTGCTTTCCAGCCACCTCCTTCCATCAATGCAAGCCCTTGCAGAAAAATTGTACTCCCAGATGCCTCTGTGAGGCAGCTGTTATGGGCAGTGAGGGATTTAGGCTTGAAAGCAAAAGACTTGAAGCTATCAGGATGGGATGGTCACAGCATTTTCATTAGGCGTATCAGTTTCCTGTGGGCTCAGAACATACAGACTATCACTGGACCTTGCAGTGCTGGGATTCCTGATTGGCTGGGAAGATCCTACATTTAGATTTGATGTTGATTGGTGGCACATGGCTACATTAACCTTTCAACCTTAAAAAATCCCTCCGTAAGTTTTGAGCAGCGGCCACTACTGGTGCAAAACAAAACAAAACAACATGGTTAGTTGGCTGCACATGCCCTGCATGCAATTCTCCTTGTTCCTCATTGGTACATCAAAAAAGTACAGTGGTACCTTGGGTTACATACGCTTCAGGTTACAGACTCCGCTAACCCAGAAATAGTGCTTCAGATTAAGAACTTTGCTTCAGGATGAGAACAGAAATCGTGCTCCGGCGGTGCGGCAACAGCCCCCATTAGCTAAAGTGGTGCTTCAGGTTAAGAACAGTTTCAGGTTAAGTACGGAGCTCCGAAACGAATTAAGTACTTAACCCGAGGTACCACTGTAAATAGAACATATACTTAGAGGTGAACAAACACTGGAAGTGTAGGGATTAAGATGTTGGACGTGCATGAGGCAAATCTGAGGTGCCTTGGGTGGGCTTAAGCAGCCATTCTCCCTTTCACAGAAATAATCGCCCTGTCTATGGAAAACTAGTATATCAAAGAAAGAAGCACTCTCCTGACATTCTAGCTTTTTGCATGCAGGGAGTGTTTTATTTTTTGAATGTGAAGTATATAAACATGTGAAGTCTGATATAGTACAGACCTAGGAATTACTGGGCCTGCACTTGTGGATTAGGTCCTGCACAGGAGAACACCCAGTCATTTCTTCTCTGGGGCTGGGTCAAGGACCTGAACGAAGAGTCCTTTACAGATGGTTCAATTACATCTATAAACTTGAACGTCTCCCTCCTTGCAGTATTTCCGGCACTGTGTGGTGCCTTTCGATAAGATAACAAGGGGTAGGGCGAAAGCTATTTTCTGATTTTGGAGATACCATAGTTTGACTTCCTTCAAGCATTTTCATGGCCTGCCTTTTTCTTTCTTCGCGTTATGCGACAAACACATTCCTCTTTCCCATTAGTAAAGCAGCGCCAGGGTGACAATTACATGTCAAATGTTCGCCACCAAGAGCCAGAACAATGCCAAAACTATAAAGGATTTTGGAGGTGTCAACTGGGCCTGTTAAGCACTTTTTGATGCATAGTGCCTTTGTTTAGATGATATCAATTATGTGTCCATTCCTAATGACACAGCAGGACTTAAGCTGTGTGCTGTACTTCAGGCGAGAAAATGTCTTGGTGCAGCAATGATAAGTCCTCTCCGCAAGTCCATATCTTGATCCACCTACCTTCATCCTGCGAGGAATGAGGATGTTGCTTTTCCACTCTGCCTCCTCAGAGCACAATTCCCTGAATTTTCAAGATTCGGACACGAGGAGTGGACCTGGAGTGATCTCTCAGGGGTGGTATGTGCTGACTGAGGGCACCTGAGACTCCAAGCACCCCAAATCACCCTCATCTGCAGGCCGGCAGACCAAAGACTTCACTTATCCCATCTTTCCCCCCACTTTCCCTGTTTCCCTCCCAGCCACTGCAATATGAATCATGCTGTTCCGGAAAGCACGTTTGCGAGCGATGCAAAAGAAGCCAAGGAGCTGCAGAAATAATTGCCTTTGACAGTGGATATGCTTTGGTCTCTTGAAACGCATCGCAGGAGCCTGGAAAACAACCAGCAGCTCCTTAAAAGCTTCCTAAAAAACCCGACTCTGTGTGTCGCTGGCAATAGTGACTCAGAGAACCCAATGGTTGATTCTATCTAGATGATGTAACAAGGGGTTAGAAGGCTTAGGAGGGAATTAAAATACCGCTGCAATTAGAATAAAGCCGTGTGTGTGTGTGTGTGTGTGTGTGTGTGTTGGCGCACAAACACAGAAAGAATGGGGCTTTGCATTTATTAAGGGCTTTCTTATCAGTTGTTTTTCTTCCCCCTTCCCCCAAATCACAGATGCTATTGAAACCAGGGGATTAAAAGTGTAGCAAGCTCTTCAAAACAGAGCTGATCTCATGATCCACTGCCTTAGAATAGGTGGCGAGTTCAGTGGTATTCATCGACTGTTGAGGTGGGGAGTGTTTCTGTAGCGCTAGAAGCAACTACAGCTTTTCACAGACATAGAAGGGAAACAGAGAGAGAAAGAGACACTAAGGTCCAGCGCTGAGGGCCTTCTGGCGGTTCCCTCCCTGCGAGAAGCCAAGTTACAGGGAACTGGGCCTTCTCAGTAGTGGCACCCGCCCTGTGGAACACCCTCCCACCAGATGTCAAAGAGAACAACAACTACCAGACTTTTAGAAGACATCTGAAGGCAGCCCTGTTTAGGGAAGCTTTTAATGTTTGATGCATTACTGTATTTTAATATTTTGTTGGAAGCCGCCCAGAGTGGCTGGGGAAGCCCAGCCAGATGGGCGGGGTATAGAATAATAATAATAATAATAATAATAATAATAATAATAATAATAATTATTATTATTATTATTATTATTATTATTATTATTATTTCATTATATTGCCCTAGAAAGCATCAACACCCTGCACCTGGCTTTGATCACGGCATATGACAATTTGGATGCCATTGTCGGGGATGTTGTTGTTACAGGCAACGAGAACGTATTCGGACAAACTGCTACTTGAAAAGTTGGTTGGATTACCAGGTACCCACTTAGTGTGGCAAACACTGCAGGGCTAACTGAAGTGCCCTCTGATACCTGTCCCCCAGCAATAGTGATTTGCCTTTTGGCCCCAGTGGGCCCCACTGACCACAGTGCTCTTCCAGTGGCAGCGTGTGGTACTAGTGTCAGGAGTTCACCTACACTCGAGTTGGACCCTGGCAGAGACACATGCCCGACTGGCATGTTCTCTCCCTCCTGGTCGATCGGGAGCTTCATAAGCTTTCTTCAGCCTGAACATCACAGCAATCAATGCCAACTGACACCGCCACACTTAGGGATCCGCAGAATTTGCACAACGTGCGTGACAGACCTCAGCAACTCAGCATTTTGGCTAATCTTTATTTTCATATAAACACACACGGAGCACTGCAACATGGCTCCCTCTCACTCTAGCATCAGACAGCAAAAAAAGGAAAAAAAAGAACAAAGGACAATAGTCCCACTTCATGGAACACAAACATCCTGTTTCCGTCACTTCCCACTCTGTGGAGTCAAAACATATACCGTCATGTGATAGACAAAAATCCCATGACTGCAAATCATGGAGCAGGAATTCTAACAGAAGTGTGTGGTACTAGTGCCATGATCTGTGGTGGCTGGTTGCAACCAAGCCGCCTTCCACTTTGAATTTCCCATGGTTCACTTCTGTTTGAGACAAATCCCCAGGAACATGAATGTTTCTGATCCATTTGCTGCTTCTACACACTGCGTGGCTTTTGTTATAAACCAGGCCTGGAGGCCTCATGGCCTGCCAAGCTGACCGCATACCACCAATCAGAAGGAAAGCAGGTGGGGGCAGGCTGAGGTTGGTGCGGCAGAGCCCCTACGGTCCAGCCTCCGCTGACTGTACCCACAGATCCATGAATCTGCTGCCTCCATTGAAATTAGCATCCCTTCCAAATGCCCCGTTTTAAGTGGGATAGCCACGCTCTTCTTTAAGGTGCCCTGGGCTCTGCCTTCCTCCCGAGGTGCCCCAATTTTGTACTGCTTGTGGATGGGGGAAGCAGCTCTGGCAGCAGCATGGGGCAGGATTGCTTCCCTGGCTTTGGGGGAAAGCGGGGGGGGGGGCTCTTGTGCTCTCTCCTTCTCTAACCTGGGCAGAAAGGCAGAAAGGAGGTGCAAGGTGCGTGTTCCAATTTTTATCAGCAAAATGTTGGAGAATGTGAATTACCAAGGCAGCCCTTATGAAGGAGAAATCAACAGGTGTGAGTGCACATCTGCTTGTAAAAGCTGCAGCAATGGGGCAATAATTTTCTTTTATATTTCTTTATTCAGTAGCCCAGATTCAGTTCCCTTCATCTGCATTTTGTTTCTGGCTGGCTGGGCGATGCGTTCCTTATAGCAACCGTGCCCGATTTCTTCCCACTCACAGCGCCTTTTCGGTAAATCCCCCGAAGTATTTTACGGGCCTCCTCGAAATGCCACATAGCGAAAGCTTACCACAGGTCATGAAATTTGATCTCATCCTGGAAACATTTCCTGGGAACCGGCTGCCTTAATATACCACAGTGAGTCGTTGCTCCCGATTTGCAGCGCGCAATTTTGTGTGTGGCCAAATCTGTTCTCCCCTTGCAGGCTCTGTGAGCAATGCCGGGACAGCTGACGGAGCGAAACAGATTAAAAGCGCCGAAGGAAACTGGAGTCGCTCCTGACAAACACATCTGCCGATTTGGCCTACCTCAGGTCCTGTCAGAATACGAACCAGGCTGCGGAAGCACTGCAACCACCTAATGATGTTTAGGAATGACGGCTTGAATACTGAATCAAATTAACATCAGGGTGCGGGGAGAATTGAGAGAGAAGTCATTGTTCCAGGGCATGCTTGGAACATGGTGTGTATGCTGCTTTGTTACTCAGCGGCAGCGCAACTGCTTTGCATGCCAAATGTTCCAGGTTCAATCCCCGTCGCCAAGTAAGGAGAACCCATGGCTGAAATCCCAGAAAGCAGATGATAGGCTTCTCATATGTATCTGCTTGGCTCCCATGGGAACAGAATGCTGGCCTAGATAGGCCGTTGGCTCTTCTTACAACAACAACAACAACAGCAACAATAATTTATTATTTGTACCCTGCACATCTAGTTGGGTTTCCCCAGCCGCTCTAACCAGCTCCCAACAGAATATGAAAAACACGATAAAACATCAAACATTAAAAACTTCCCTAAACTGAATTGCCTTTGGATGTCTTCTAAAAGTCAGGTAGTTGTTTATTTCCTTGACATCTGATGGGAGGGTGTTCCATAGGGCAGGCGCCACCACTGAGAAGGCCCTCTGCCTTGTTCCCTGTAACCTCACTTCTTGCAGTGAGGGAACCACTAGCTGTCAACTTTTCCCTTTTCTTGCGAGGAATCCTATTCAGAATAAGGGAATTTCCCTTTAAAAAAGGGAAACATTGACAGCTATGCACTAGAAGGCCCTCGGCACTGGACCTCAGTATTTCAAGGCTGAACGATGGGGGTGGAGATGCTCCTTCAGGTATACTGGGCCGAGGCTGTTTAGGGCTTTAAAGGTCAGCACCAACACTTTGAATTGTGCTCGGAAACGTACTGGGAGTCAATGTAGTTCTTTCAGGACCGGTGTTATGTGGTCTCGGCGGCTGGTCCCAGTCACCAGTCTTTGGGGGGGAAGGAGGCAGAAGGGCTCTCACACTCCATCAGTGCATCGCGCCTAAGCTAACCAAACACTCCCATGAATTTTAACTGGGAGAAATGTAAAGTATTGCACTTGGGCAAAAAAAAATGAGAGGCACAAATACAAGATGGGTGACACCTGGCTTGAGAGCAGTACATGTGAAAAGGATCTAGGAGTCTTGGTTGACCACAAACTTGACATGAGCCAACAGTGTGACATGGCAGCTAAAAAAGCCAATGCAATTCTGGGCTGCATCTAAAGGAGTATAGCATCTAAATCAAGGGAAGTAATAGTGCCACTGTATTCTGCTCTGGTCAGACCTCACCTGGAGTACTGTGCCCAGTTCTGGGCACCACAGTTCAAGAAGGACACTAACAAACTGGAACGTGTCCAGAGGAGGGCAACCAAAATGGTCAAAGGCCTGGAAACGATGCCCTATGAGGAACGGCTAAGGGAGCTGGGCATGTTTAGCCTGGAGAAGAGGAGGTTAAGGGGTGATATGATGGCCATGTTCAAATATATAAAAGGATGTCACATAGAGGAGGGAGAAAGGTTGTTTTCTGCTGCTCCAGAGAAGCGGAGACGGAGCAATGGTTCCAAACTACAAGAAAGAAGATTCCACCTAAACATTAGGAAGAACTTCCTGACAGTAAGAGCTGTTCGACAGTGGAATTTGCTGCCAAGGAGTGTGGTGGAGTCTCCTTCTTTGGAGGTCTTTAAGCAGAGGCTTGACAACCATATGTCAGGAGTGCTCTGATGGTGTTTCCTGCTTGGCAGGGGGTTGAACTCGATGGCCCTTGTGGTCTCTTCCAACTCTATGATTCTATGATTCTAGGTTTGGGGAAGGAGGCATGAGGCTCTGACAGGTTCCTGGAGCCCTGGTGCCTCCTTAGTAAAGCTAGAAATTTTTTTTATGTAATTGTTTTTCCTGACCCTGAATAAATTTTGTGCCCAGGGCAACAGCACCATTTTTGTGTGTAAAAACATAGCACTGCCCATGTCTTTCGGATGCGAATGATGGAGAGGAGCGACAATTTTTCATGACGTCTGAAAGGTCAGGTGCAAGTTGGATAAATGGATCTTTGTTAAGCCTTGCAGGACTCCCCAAACAGACAGGTGTTATCTGGAAGTCAGGAGGGGGGTGGTTTATTTCACTGCTAGCTTACTGTATCATACCATCTTCGCTCTTCAAAGGGCTGGGCTGCCAGCTTCTTTTTTTAACCAGCTCCTCTTGGTGTGAAAGATTCTTATTGTGATTTCATTTGCTTTCATTATTAACGACTCCATTCATTTAAAGAGGAATTCAGTGGACTAATTAATTTGTTCCCCAGCTTCATTTTGAAGGTTGTTTGGAATTGTTAAATTTGCTTTTAGCTTTATGTTAATATTTTGATGGTGTGTTTAATTGGGGAATCTGCCTGTTTTTGTATTGTTCTGCTCATAGTTTGCTTGCTGCTTTGAGTATCCATGAGAAAACTTGGCAGATAGGTCTTAAAAATAAATAAATTTCACTATTAATTCCTTCACACCTTTTAAATGTTTTATGTTTGATTTTTAAAAACCAGGATACAAATATATACACTAAGAGCAAGGGGAAAAAAAAGAAACTATACATTAAGAAAGAGCAAAGGAGGTATAAGGTTGAATATTTCCCAGAAAATCACAACTAATAGATCTTTCCATAGATCTCTTCCTCTGTTGCTCATTACACAAATGTTTTATAGCAGGTTAGCTTCAATAATAGTTATATTCCAGATTTTTGAGATCCATTCGCAAATTGACAAAAGAAGACTTTTCCAAATTGCTCAGAGGGTTGTAGGAAGGTTTACAACCATTTCCAAGTCAGTATCAATAATTAAATTCTTAAGCTAACCCATCAATAGAAACAACTGCATGGCCATTCACTAAATTTTCAGTTGTGTCTGAACCACATTGTTGTGAAATTTATTTATCTCCTGCCACACGCAACGTGGAACTTAATTGATGACATGACCTGGGTATTTACTACAATACTGCCCCTCTTGCCTGGAAATATGAAAACCTCTGTGGTCTTGTCCCCCTCGTGACCTCTGCCATCTCCTCAAATGTTAAAATACGTTGGCCATTGGCCACTC
Source organism: Podarcis gaigeae (assembly GCF_964106915.1). Classification (NCBI taxonomy): domain Eukaryota; kingdom Metazoa; phylum Chordata; class Lepidosauria; order Squamata; family Lacertidae; genus Podarcis; species Podarcis gaigeae. The sequence continues at coordinate 89,538,778 of NC_139681.1, read as the reverse complement.
TTTCTGTTATGTACTGAGTTGAATAGGATCCCAAATGCAGCAGTCTGATTGGTCCTAGAACAATAGGATCCAGAATGCAGCAGTCTGATTGGTCCACAGGAGCCACCCAATCCAGCTCCAGGTGGAAGTGAATCCACAACCTGATTGGCCTACAGGAGAATCCTGGAATTAGCCAATCACGTGGGGCCCATTGTGTAAATAATGTATATAAAACAGACATTCTGGGGCAACTTTCATTCCTCCTCACCACTATGAACTGAATAAAGAGCATGAAATCCACTCTCGACTCCGAGTATATTTCACTTTCAATTAGGTTTAAACCAGATAGTTACCAAAGTTATGTACGTCCTACCACACCCAATGTATATAAACAGCACCCAGTAAAGAAAATGGAGGTGTTGGGTGATAATATGGGACAACCAAATTTTATAACCAAACTTCCACACAAAACTACTGAGCATAAACAGGTATAGTTGTGCTCGTGACGTTTGTCGGGTTCTCCTCCTGTTGCCAGTGTTGCACTTTTCAGATCTCTAATAATAAAATAATAATAATAATAATAATAATAATAATAATAATAATAATAATAATTTATTATTTATACCCCGCCCATCTGGCTGGGCCTCCCCAGCCACTCTGGGCGGCTTCCATAGAAACAAAAAATACAGTAAAATATCACACAGAAATTTCCTTCTGCTTCTACTGATTTATCTGGGATGTGCCAATGATTCAGAGACACCACTTTCATTGCATAATTACCATATTTTTCTGTGTATAATATGCCCCCGTGTATAAGACGCCCCCTATTTTTGGGGACTCAAAATTAAGAAAATGGGGAGAGATTACACTTGTGTTTAAAGCTACCCCCCTTTTAACATAATTTTTTAGTAAAAAACAAAACCCTAGTCTTATACACGGAAAAGTACGGTATTTACCCCTATCTAGGGATGTTGGGACACGGGTGGTGCTGTAGGTTAAACCACAGAGCCTAGGACTTGCCGATCAGAAGGTCGGCAGTAAGAATCCCTGTGACGGGGTGAGCTCCCATTGCTTGGTCCCTGCTCTTGCCAACCTAGCAGTTTGAAAGCACATCAAAGTGCAAGTAGATAAATAGGTACCACTCCTGCGGAAAGGTAAACAGTGTTACCGTGTGCTGCTCTGGTTCGCCAGAAGCCGGCTCCCTCGGCCAATAAAGCGAGATGAGTGCTGCAACCCCAGAGTCGGTCACGACTGGACTTAATGGACAGGGGTCCCTTTACCTTTACCTTATATAGACACACACAGCCCAATATGTCGCCGCACACAGTCTCTTTCTTGGTATACACAGACACATCTGCACCTTCTAGGGAGAGTGAGAAAGTCTCCCGGTTGTTGTTTTTGAAGGGTTGGGCGTAAACATGAGGCACATTTGCACAGAGGCAGAGAGAGAGATGCAGAGAAAGATATTCCAGCAGCCCTTTAAATGAGTGAAACCTGCCAGTGATATTATCTGTCATGTCCCGAAGTAAACTGGCTGCCTAATTGCAACAAGACTTTCAAGACATGTTCTTCTCAGTCTTGAATTACTGGATAAGCAGCAATAGATGCTCTTCGTCTTACCAATGACTTACATATTGCCTTGGCATTCCTTTTTATTTATTTATTTTTAAAATCTGAATTTGTAGAGAGGCAGTGTGGTCCTGTGGCTCTACCCTACATCACATTTCAATATTATAATAATATCACAAGTTCATTCCTTAGCTGGAGTTGTTCAGGTTGAATAGGTCTTGAGACTGTGTTCAGCTTCTTTTAAGATTGTGGCACACCTATTCTGCGTTCAGCGTACCACTCTTTGAAGAGGATTCGGGTCACGGAATTTTGCATTACCAAGCTTCGTTGAACCGTTCCAAGCGTGATTTGAGACCCACAAACCCACGGTAAAAGCTGAATCCTCAACAATCCCGGGAAATGTTCTGGGGTTCCAGCATGATTGATCTTGTGATTTCTCCTTTGATGGAAGAGGAGCTGCAGTCCCATGTGAGCTTGCATCTCTTACATCGCGCTGCTCACATGAGCAGGCTTGTCATCGGAAAAGTTTACATTGCAAGCTGGTTCCAAGCATATTGTCAGTCCTGATTGGAAGACAACTTGAGAACAGAGCCCCATTTATCCAAAATACCAAGCATCAGGCTAATGGTAAATTGGGACACATGAGTAATTGGTCAGGGCCATCCAGTTGGAAATAGTTTCATGAAGGTCAGATTGGACAAGGATGGCTGCACCATGTTCATCTGATGCAGCAAAATAAATTAAGACTCCCACAATTGCATGCTTTACTTATATCATGCTTTTCTTCCATCATGAACCTCAGGACAGCAGATGACCTGTTTACTGAGCATCCATCCTCCGCTTTGCTTGGAAATTTGGTCCCTCTGTCTCCAACTGCTCCCTGTTTTGCATGTGTAATGAATTGCTCCATAATTGTCCTGTAATTACGCATTTCCTGCTCCTGGAGGACAGCAGGGCTCAAATAATTCCTCTCTCCTAATTTTCATTCTTTCTTATTGCCAGAGAATTTTATTTCACACTAAAAAACGAAAACACCGTGAGAAGAACCAGTCACTTGGAACAGGAAGCAATGAGATGCAGAAGTTCCAAGCTGGAAGCGTAGCATTAAAGACACAAATCTTGTCTCTGCTGCCTTCCCTATGTTTTAAGCGATTATTGTTTTAATAGTGTGTATAGTGTGGTCTCTTTTAGAATTTCGGCTGAATGTGTGCACAGGGCAGAGCCAGCAAACATGAGATAGAGATGGAGCAGAAATTTGATTCAGTCCACATTTAAAGGTGAGCTTACCCAATATGCAATTTCCCAAACTTTATGCAAGCTGAAACACAGCCCTCCTTTGATGTTCCGCCTCTCCTGGGTCCTTCCCAAGCAATCTGAGACTATGCCGGTATGGCTGTCTCTGTTTCCCCCTCTTCATACCTCTTCTGGTACTGGGAAACTGGGAGAGGGCAGCTGGTTGCAGCAGCAGAGGGAGACAACCTGGCTTCTTCACCAGCCTGACTCATCTCTGCCTTTTGATCTCCCTCCTCTCCAGCTTCCAATTCTGGACTTCTCTCTGCCACAGCCTCTTCTGGCTCACTAAACCCTGTTGCCTCTTCAGCTTCCGACACCTCCTCCTCCTGGTCTGCTCCGCCTTCTCTCTCTGACTCCTCATGCTCGTCCCACCACTAACCCCCAGGATCTGAGTCTTCTTCGCTTGGGGGGTTCCCCAGCTGGTGCATCCCACCATTCCTCTGTGTTCAACCAGTCCAGGACAGCATATTAGGCAAAACAGAATACAAAACTGTGTGTATGGGGAGATACACTGCTGATGAGATTTCACGAGGACTTGTTTTTTCTTTTTTAATGCAAGCAGAGGTGGAAGTGTAGAGAACCGAACTGAAGTTTGGAAAAGAGAGAAACTGAATGGAGTCAAAGTTGACAGATTCACTGGCCCCTACCTTAACAGGGGACGCGGGTGGTGCTGTGGGTTAAACCACAGAGCCTAGGGCTTGCCAATCAGAAGGTTGGCGGTTCGAATCCCTGCGACGGGGTGAGCTCCCTTTGCTCGGTCCCTGCTCCTGCCCACCTAGCAGTTCGAAAGCACGTCAAAGTGCAAGTAGACAAATAGGTACCGCTCTGACGGGAAGGTAAATGGCGTTCTCGTACGCTGCTCTGGTTTGCCAGAAGCGGCTTAGTCATGCAGGCCACATGACCCGGAAGCTGTACGCCGGCTCCCTCGGCCAATAAAGCGAGATGAGCGCCGCAACCCCAGAGTCGACCACGACTGAACCTAATGGTCAGGGGTCCCTTTACTAAACTTAAGAGGGCTCAACTCTGTTCCTGCCTGCCCCTCGCCACTGCCCCAGATGTGTGAACAATATCAAAATGATGATTCTAGTTACAGGAAGGTAGCCGTGTTGGTCTGCTGTAGTCGAAACAAACAAACAAACAAACAAACAAACAAACAAACAAACAAGTATCTGAAGAAGTGTGCATGCACAAGGAAGCTCATACCAATAACAAACTTAGTTGGTCTCTAAGGTGCTACTGGAAGGAAAAATTTTTTTGTTTGAAATGATGATTGCTCAACTTTAATTGTAGGGGAGAATTCTTCCTGTAGAGAGGGGACTAGAGTTGTTGAAGAGGCAAGATTTGTTTGCTCTTCTAAACAAGCACATGCACACACAAAAACACTAATCCCTAGGGTAGAGAGAGGGGAGGAGAAAAGCCTACCCTCTTCAAAGAAAAACTAGTAATATAAAGACAGAAAAATCTTTTGCAACCATGGCAAAACCCCTAGGGGAAGATGTCCGTATACAGCCAAATGGTTTTGAACAATCCCTGAAAAAGAAAGAAAGGCTCTTCTTTACAAGCCCTTAATTGTTACAAATGTGTGTCAGGGTTAGGCAGCAAATTCCAGAACAGCAGCTAGAGATAAGAAATGTCGCCCTACCAGATACCTGTGTTTTCCTAGCAGCTGAGGGCAACTGCCATCTGAGCTTGAGCGACACAATGCCCCTAGTGTTCAAGAGTAAATCATTGTTCTCCTCCTTCTGAGTGCAGGGCGGGGAAGGAAGAAGAGAGCGGGCTGCAGACCCACTTGCACAAGCAGCACAGATGTATCAGGGTTCAAGGGGTATCAATTAAGACATTTGAGAGTTGTGCCCCTTCAGTCTGAGTGGTGCAAAGGATGGAGAGCAAAATGTCTGGGCTGTAGCTCCATGCGTAGAGCATCTGTTTGGCATGCAACAATTCCTGGGTTCAGTCCCTGGCATCTCCAGGCAGGGATAATAATAATAATAATAATAATAATAATAATAATAATAATAATTCATTTATACCCCGCCCATCTGGCTGGGTTTCCCCAACGACTCTGGGTGGCTTCCAACAAAATATTAAAATACAGTAATGCATCAAACATTAAAAGTTTCCCTAAACAGGGCTGCCTTCAGATGTCTTCTAAAAATCTGGTAGTTGTTGTTTTCTTTGACATCTGATGGGAGGACGTTCCACAGGGGGGTGCCACTACCGAGAAGGCCCTCTGCCTGGTTCCCTGTAACTTGGCTCCTTGCAGCGAGGGAACCGCCAGAAGGCCCTCAGCGCTGGACCTCCGTGTCCGGGCAGAACGATGGGGGTGGGGACGCTCCTTCAGATATACTGGGAAGAGGCCGTTTAGGGCTTTAAAGTTCAGCACCAACACTTTGAATTGTGCTCAGAAATGTACTGGGAGCCAATGTAGGTCTGTAGGATGGTGGGAGCTGTACCCCAACACATCTGGAGGGCACCACATTGGGGAATGCTGGTGTACATAATACTGAGCTAGTTGTGCCAGCGGCGTGACTTGCTGTAAGGCACCTTCCTAGGTTTAAACAACAACAACAGGAGTCCTGCTTCTAGATCTTTGACTTTCAGGGATAATCAGGCTGCAGATGGACCTCTTGTTTAGTTCTCTGTCTACATTTGCAGAAGGGAACATTACAGTGGTACCTCGGGTTAAGAACTTAATTCGTTCTGGAGGTCCATTCTTAACCTGAAGCACCACTTTAGCTAATGGGGCCTCCCACTGCTGCCGCCGCCGCCGATTTCTGTTCTCATCCTGAAGCAAAGTTCTTAACCCGAGGTAATATTTCTGGGTTAGCGGAGTCTGTAACCTGAAGCGTCTGTAATCTGAGGTACCACTGTATAGATGTTTGCATCAAAGTTATGCGACCCCCGAGCCAAGGAGCTAAAAAAACTATACAACCTTTAGAAGACATCTGTATAAGGAAGTTTTTTAAAAATGTTTAATGTTTTATTATATTTTCATAAATGCAGGAAGCTGCCCAGCAGAGTGGCTGCAGGAACCCAGTCAGATGGGTGGGGTATAATAATAATAATAATAATAATAATAATAATAATAATAATGGAGTAGGACGTCCCTATTTTCATCAGAGAAATGTTGGAGGGTATGCCACTCCCTAAGTCCATGTGTGTATTCGAATATTGTCCACAGGGTTCCTAGTGGCTCGTGCAAAACGTGACGGAAGAAGCTCTCTTCCCCAAACTGTGTTTCGTGCCCCCTCCAGTTTGGTTTCCTGTGAGGAGTGGGCAAGGAGGGAGCCCCCACCTTCCCTGTTGTGTCACATTTAGCTGTACAGCCAAATCCTCTGCCCTTGGTTTGTTTCTCAAAGCCGCATTTCGCAGATGGGGCGTGTTTTTCCTGTTAGAACTGCCCCCCACCCTCCGTGGTTCTTTATCCTTCCTTGCCCTCCTACACGCTCTGTGGCTGGTTTGCACATTTCATTTCAAATGTGCAGAACACCAAATAATGACTTGATCTGCTTAATGCAATTTCCTGGTTCCCTCTCTCTCCCTCCTCCTCCCTCTGACAGTAATGGGAGTTCCCATCCCCCACCTGCTGTTTCCTCCACTCCTGCTGTCTCCCCTTTCTGAAGGCTCCTGCTTTGATTATTTGTATATTTCACTTGAGGGTTTAGAGACAATGCTTCATCCTCTGGACAGTTTTTTTTTAGTTTTTTTTACTCCCCACCCCCACCCTGCCTTTCTCTTTCTGCATATTTCCCCGCATACGCAAGCAAACATTCAGATCCAGAATTAGGCCTCTGTTGAAGCTTGGGAAAGTCTTGCTTTTCTTTCCAGCACTTAAGAAAGTTTTTACTCTTTTTGACGGCTGCTGTTATCGGTACTGTCAACTCTGGCTGGCAAGACCCCCCCCAAAGCATCAGAGAAGGTCCCCCCCCACATCTCCTTCTTCCTGATCTTATTTAAATCAAAGGCACCACGATTTTTAGCTTTCTATTGCATTTCTACCCCACCTTTCCCTTCAAGGTCAGCAAACATTTTCAGCAGGGGGCCGGTCCACTGTCCCTCAGACCTTGTGGGGGGGCCGGGCTACATTTTGAAAAAAAGAAATGAAATAATTCCTATGCCCCACAAATAACCCAGAGATGCATTTTAAATACAGCGGTACCTCTGGTTGCGAACGGGATCCGTTCCGGAGGCCTGTTCGCAACCTGAAAAGAACGCAACCCACATCTGCGCAGGTCGCGATTCACCGCTTCTGCGAATGCGCGCGACGTCATTTTGCGCGTCTGTGCATGCGTGAGCGGCAAAACCCGGAAGTAACCCTACTTCCAGGTCGCCGCGGGACGCAACCTGAAAGCGCTGTACCTGAAGCATACATAATATGAGGTATGCATACATAATATGAGGTAGGACACATTCTACTCATGTAAAAACACGCTGATTCCCAGACCATCCACAGGCTGGATTTAGAAGGCGACTTGGCCGGATCCGGCCCCGGGCCTTAGTTTGCCTACCCATGTGCTAGTCCGACATCCTAACCATGCTGGCTCCCAAAAACTCACTGGGAATTCCCAATAGTTAACTGGGACTTGATCCTGGCACACTCTGGACCATGCCTTCTCCGTTTTCGAGAATGCTGGTTTTTCTACCAGTGCATGTCAGAATGGGCTGTTTTCCCCGCACTGGTATAAAAATAAGAACCGTTTTTATTATTATTTACACCCCGCCCACCTGGCTAGGTAACTTTTAATTCCAATTGACAGATAACCCCTTCATAGTTCCTTCCATTCAGAGGGGTTTCCCTTCTCCTTTGGGGATGGCGCTAGAGCATTTGGAAGCGGGAGGGAAATCCCCTTCCCCACACTTTTATCCCCGCTTTGCAACCCCCATTTTACCTACCCCTCTGCAAACTCTTCTTTTCCAGTATTCTGATGGTGGCATATTTTGCAGAGGGGATCTCTTCCACTCCTCACCCCCTACCAAAAAAATCGCTGTGCTCCATATATGCTTATTCTGCCCCTCCCCCGCCTTTTAGAGCGGTGTTTGACAGACCTGCAGAAACAGTGAAACCCCCCCCCCCCCCAAAAAAAAACCAGGCCCCTGCCATGCACCTCTTGCAGGTGCTTCCCCTCTCCTCCCCAAAGGCTCATGAATTTTATTTCTCATCTTTGCGCCTCCCCCACCTTTTCACAGGGCTGGGAACCTCCCCCCCCTCCCCAAAAAAGAAAAAAAAATGCAATTCCATTTCACTCTCTCTTGCTCTGCTTCCTCCTGGTTTTTGTATTTTTTTGCATGCATGCAAAACCCCGGGTTTGTTTGTGTGTTGTTGTTTTTTGCAGGAAGCAAAAGCAACAGAAAACACAGCCAGGCCTCGCCTCGCTCCCTTCCCCCTTCTCTGTGTATGTGTGTGTCTGTGCGTTTGTGTCTCTCCTGCTCATTTCTGTATGGCTGGCCACATTTCTCTTTCTCTCCCCCCCCCCCCCCCCAAGTGCTGAGTGTCTGAGAGCCGTTGGCTGCTCTGAACCGTTTTGGCTTCTTCCCTTAGTAACAGCTTTAACATTCTGCCTCAATTCCTCTTCCATCTAAATCACACTCACACTCACACTCACACACACACACAGAGAGATTGCTTATTATTAATATTAGTAGTATTATTACCTCCTCCTTTCTCCTCCTTCCCTGGGACTGTGATCTGTAATCTCTCCACCCCCCCCTCCTCCAACAACCACCCCCCCTTTTCTTAAATCCCCACCCCCCAATACACACACACACACAGAGACACACAGAGGCTCGGGATATAATTGAACACATTGCATTTTTTGGGTGGCTTTTTTGCGGTCTCTATTTTTTTCTTTTTTCTTTTTTGGAGGCGGGGAAGAAGGGGGGGGGGGCGCGCCGGGAGCTGCTCCTGCAACTGCAGACCCGTCTTTTTTTTTTTTTTTGTTCCTACATGCCTCACCTAAATATATATTTGTATTAAAAGCCAAGGGGGAAACTGCATTTCCACATCTCTCTCTATGTTTTTTTTCCTCTCCCTCTTCTGCCTCCATTGCAAAAGGAGGGGGTGAGAACGAGCTTTAACGGAGAGCCATCAATTTGCAAGGTAAGGAGAGAGTGGTTTTGTTGTGTGTGTGGTTTTTTTCGCGTGTGTTTTAATCTTTGCTGCTTTAAATGTACCCTTTGCAAAGGCATAATATATGGGGCGGTGCGCCGGGGGGGGGGGGTTGGTTTGGTTGGCTGGTGGAAGCAAAGCCTCGCATAAAGTAAATGCAAAAGCCTTATTATTCCCGGGTGGGGGTTGGGGGGCTTGGAGAGAAGGATTTGAAAGAGGGGGGGCGTGTTGAGACCAGAGGCTGGGGCTGGGGTGGGGGGAAGGGCGCCTGTGTTTGTAGAGAGTTGGAGAGTGGGGGATGGGCAGGAGTGTAACATGCATTTTTCAACTTGGCCCTCTCGCTTCCCTCCCCCCAACCCCACTGGGAAACCTGGGTCTTTTAACTTTAAATATTTCTCCCCCCCCCCCATCTCTCCCCCCCTCCCATGGCTGGGGGCCAAAGTGTTGATTCTCCGCGTTTTGAAAGCACAAGGTTGGGTGGGGGTGGGGGCGCAGGAAAAAAAATAAAATAAAGAAGAACCAGGAAGGGATTTGCACACAAATAAATGCAAGCCAGCAGCCATTATGAAGCAAGCTGGTTTTATAGCCTATTTTTAGACCGATTTTTTTCCTTTTTTTTTTTTTTTGCAAAGCAGAAGAGTTGATGATTTCCGTGCATTTCTTTTCCTTTTCGAGGAAGACGCACGCCTTTTGTATAATATAAAGATCGGAAGTGTGGTTTTTATGTTTATTATTACTATTATTAAAATAAAAGGCAAAGAAGGTCAGTGGGGATTTGGGTTTGCTGGAAAGCGGGGCCCGGGTCTGGGAGGGAGGCGAAAGTTTTCTTTGGGAAGGTTTTTTGCGCCTGAAATGCCTGTTTGCGAAGGGAGAGGTTGGGGGAAGGGAAGCTGGGCTTGTAGCTGAAGCCCGGCTGAAAGCGGGGGAAGGGACTGGTGTGAAAAGAGGGCCTTGCCTGGCTCTTTGCTCTGGAGCGGCTTTGCAAGTGATGAAAAACACAAAACAGGTTCTGCCTTTTGCTTTTTGCATTTATTCCTATTGGGGGCGATTAGATGAAGGAGGGTTCTGTTCTCTGCTTCACCTGCTTTGGAAACTGGGGGAGGGGAGGTGTCTTTAAAAACTCCTCCAAAGTTGTTGTGGACAGATTTCCTGGGTTTTAAGTTCTGGGGAGATCCGTTGCATTCGTATTTTATTTTATTTAGTGTACAAAGCACATGGGTGCATCTGCTTTAATGTGTCTAAAGCCCCCCCCCCCCGATTTGTGCAGTCGGTATTTTTCACCAGTTGTTTTTTTGGAGGTCCACGTGCAGAAAGGCTGCCTCAGGAAACTGGAAGAAGGCGTGTGAAGCTGGTGTTTCTTTTCTCCTCCTTTTACATCTTTTATTTTCTTTCCTTTGCCCAGCTTTAAAAAAAAACACGGGGGGGGGGAGAGAGATGTGTTTCCAAGGCTACTTATTATCAGGGTGTGGTTTTGCCTTCTGTCAGCAAAGACAAAATATCCATGTTTATTATTATTCCACAGCCATGGGGAGGAATGTATCAGATAAACGTTGGGCAGCGTGGCTTGTCAAATGACTTTGGAGGTTGGGTTAGGGCAAAATACAGAAATAAAGCCAGCGAGACACACACACACACACACACACACGTGTATAAAAGTTTAAGGAAACTCTTACAGAAGTTTTGGTCAGTAGATTGGTGTGGAGAAGTTTTTTTATTTTGCACGGTGTCCCTGAGTTTTGCCTACTGGGCTTGCTGACTCTCTCGCACGTGCTTTTACTTCCTCTATTTTTTCCACCCCTGCTTGTGTAAAGCAAGTTATAGCTGATTTATATAAGGCACCACACAATTCTCATTTTCTAGCAATTTGGGGGGAGGGGAGGGAGCAGGAAGAAAAGGGGGCTTAATTACTTTCCCCCCCTTGCGCCTGTGGTCTGTTGCAGTGAATATATGAGGGTACTGTAACTGTAAATTTTATGATTTCTGGTGATTTCTAGTGTCTCCTTGCAGTTTGGAGACACCTGCACCAACCAAAGTTTAAGAAAAAGTTCAGTTTTCAAATTTAAATTTGTGTTTTCAAGCTAGGCCACATGTCGGGGCCTTATTGGCAATTTTGGTAGAATTTTTATAAACTTGAAGCTGTGCCCATGTGAGGCTTCCTGTTGGGTTTGACTGCGACCCTCATCTCCCTAGGGAGTAAACCCCATGGAACTTTGTAGGCCATACTTCTGAGTAAACATGCACAGGAGTGCGCCTTTTAGGCCAGACCTGTGTAAACAGAGGCGAGTGTGCGTTCTTGGAGATATCCGTGGGGCTGTTGGCGTGAATTTTGCGTTAACTGAGCGGTGGCTTCTGGGTAAAAGTTGGACAGGTTGCTGATTAGTTGGCGGCACTACTCATTTGAATAAAAAACCGTTTGAAGATTATTCATTCTTAAGCATATTGTGGTTTTTATAGTAGTATGGGTTTATCGTTTTATGTTTGCATTCTCTTTTATTTGTACGGTGCCTAGAGAGTTTTATGGGATGTCTCCATAAACAGAACAAATAAGTAAATAGATGTTGACAGCGTTGTCCGCTAAGAAACTTGGGAAATTTTGTCGGAATGCATGTGGTTGTAAACAAGGGGCATGTCATTCCTGAATGCTGAACAAGTATCTGGGATGCTATTTGTGTATATAGTTACGAAATGACGGATTTGATTCGACCTGGACATTTTGGTGACGTTTGCGCATTGCATGAACCACGATTTACCATCCACAAGTGCCACTCTGATCCTCCCTGCTTACACTGGGAGGAAACCAACCTCAATCTGTGGTTTAGTGTTGCATCCAGACCAGGAAGTGTGGTTTGTTTTGCTGCAAACAAACCAAGGTTTGCTGCTGCCTTACCAGTTAAACCAAACCTAACTCTTGTTTCAGATGTAATGCCAACTTAGGAATCTTGGCTTGTTTTTCTCTCCCCCAACACTCCTGGACTAAAGGAGTGTTTTGCTTGTGCTCTGTAAACTATGGTTTGTGGCATACTGTGGCATGCGAATGAGGCCTTGGCAACTTAGATAGCTATTACTGCTCACACTCTTTGTAATTTGGTTGCACTGTTACTTGAATTTAAAAGTGTATTTGGGGGAGATAACATTCAGTTCATTTTCTTCCAGTGAAAGCATATTTAGGACCACCTTATTCTTCCTTTAAAAGAAAAAGGAAGGGCTCTGGAGTAATGAATTTGGTCTTGACCGACGTTTATTTTACCAGTGGGGTGTTCTGTTTGCGGAAGCAGAAGAAGACTACTGCAGGGTGATCCTATGTGTCCAGAAAGTGCGTTTTGAATATATTATGGGCGGGGCTGATGGAGTGGCTAGTTCCCACCCAGTTGACACCTGCCCACACACACATAATTGGCGAATACACTCATCCTCCCCAGAGGCATAAGATCGTACATTCCCCAGGGAATGATTTCAACAAAACTTGAGATGTTAAGAGACAAGGGCTTTGAATAGCATTTTTAAAGAATTGCAGCAATTATTTGAGACGGCCTAATGGCCATGATAACTAAGTAGAACCTCCATGCACAGAGCAGTCTACCTCTGAATGCTCGGATGCTGGGGGCATAAAACCCGGGGTGAGAGGGGAAAGTAAACTTCACATATCATTTGTTTGTGAGCATCCAGAAGGCAAATGGTCAACCACTGTTGGAAATGAAAAGTTTGATGAGAATGACCACACTCCCATCTTGCTGACTTACAATATTTACAGGCTGCCTTTCAACAGAAGGCAGTTCACAACACTTAAAATAACAACAAAGCTTCCCCTGGGAAGAATAAAACGTTGGAATACGATTTCTGATTTGGATAAAATGCTGTAATAACTAAATGTGGTGCATATTTCCTCCTCCCCATCCATTTAGTCTGCCACTGCCCCCCCCCATAATATTCAGTTTCAGGTATTGCTCATTGTTTGCCCAAGAATCCTGAGCTATGTGTGCTCTTTCCCCTTCCCTAGTAACTTACGTTAGTGCAAGGTTAACGCTGTAAAAATTGAAGGCATGCATGTGATTTTGCATCTTGGGTAGGCTCCCAGATGATTATGAAGGACACCTGGAAAGTGTTTAGTATTCTTCCCTTCTGAATGTGTAGGTATAGGAGTATGGAAATATTAGCGGGACGTGTTTGGGCCTTAGGTGGCTGTTCGGTTCAGAGAGGTACCTTGAGGCCTAACACGACATGTGTGTTTGGGAAGTGGGTGCCTTAAATTACGTGGAGGAAACATACGGGGATTCTGGAACAGTTGGGTGTATTTGCTACTCATCCCAGAGTTTTAGGGCAACTTCTCAAAAGGCCAACTGTTTTACAAGGCCGTGGATTCCTCTATGTGGCGGTAATGATGAATGCCTTTTGTAGTTGCTTTGAAGTTCTAAGGCGTTGCTGTAAAACTGTAAGTGCAAAAAGCATTGTAAAACTTTGATTCTGGCTTTGTAGTTACTTCTTCAGCCACCTCAGGTGGTAGCCGGTGGGGCATGTATGCCCAACTCACGAGAATTGCTTAAAAGTTCAGAACTGTGTGTGTATTCACGCACGTGCTTGTTTGAGCAAGTAAAAATTAAGCATACAGAATGACTTCATTTGGCACAAGGCTGTGAAATTTTGCTCCAACATCTGGAATATGCTGCAGGGTGAAGCTGATAAGCAATGGTAGCATGATGCTGTAGTTCTTGAGGGTGACATAGCCCTCAAAAAGTCCCGGCGTCTCCATGGTGTAAGTGGGGTTGTGTGAAGTATGTTTTAGGGTGAGTCTTGAACTCTGGACCTTGTCACTCACATGAGTCAGCCATGATGCTGTGCCAGCTGTTGTAAATAGTCCTGTGTAGAATGCTAGCCTATCTTGCTTTTTACATGGAAGTAACACGGGTGGTGCTGTGGTCTAAACCACTGAGCCTAGGGCTTGCCGATCAGAAGGTCGGTGGTTCAAATCCCTGCGACGGGGTGAGTTCCCATTGCTCGGTCCCAGCTCCTGCCAACTTAGCAGTTCGAAAGCACGTCAAAATGCAAGTAGATAAATAGGTACCACTCCGGCAGGAAGGTAAACGGCGTTTCCGTGTGCTGCTCTGGTTCGCCAGAAGCGGCTTAGTCATGCTGGCCACATGACCCTGAAAAACTGCGGACAAACGTCAGCTCCCTCGGCCAGTAAAGCAAAATGAGCTCCGCAACCTCAGAGTCGTTCGCGACTGGACTTAACAGCCAGGGGTCCTTTACCTTTTTAAAAAGTCATTTGAAACCGGTAGACGTTCTGTATAAACGTGGTGAGGTCTAGATTTACAGAATCGTGGAATTGCAGACTTGGAAGCTCCCTGCAATGCAACTGTCTTGTCTTTACTCCCCATCCCCCACTGGCGGTGTTTATTTATAATAAAGTGTCCTTAGTGTCCAGGGCTAGAGGATTCCTGTGAGATACGTAGATGAACACTCAAAATGCTTTAAAAAGAACAAAAAAACTAAGCAGTGTTACTAAGTTGTTTAGGAATAGCAGGCTGGATAGCTCAGTCTGTAGAGCATGCGACTCTTAATCTCAGGGTTCAAGCCCCGCACTGGGCAAAAGATTCCTGCATAGCATGGGGCTGGTTGAAATAAATGACCCTTGTGATCCCTTCCAACTCCTCCAGGTCTTGAAATACGCCCTATCTGTGTTGCTGGAATGCTCAGGAGCATAGTCACACATGGTGGGGAACTTTTTAAAGGGACATAACTGTCCAGGTGAACCTGTTGACAATCTCCAAACCTGCTTTTGAGTCGTAAGGATGTAAAACAAGAGTACAGCTGCTCTATATCAAATGTAGAGAATGGCTATTTTGTGCACAGCAAGAGTGTTACAATAACATGCTTCTCAACGAGCTCTTGAGATCAGTGTATAATACAATCTCCATGGACCAGCTAGTCTCTGTATGTGCAGAATCTATCCCTGTAGCACTTATAAAATGGGTTAGAAGCTCCAGTTAGTACACATGCCAACTACCCATTTACTTGCTTATCTGTTCGGCTTCCTATTAGGTGCTGGAGTCAACTGTGTTTTCCTCTTGAAACCCTATTTTTGGCTAATGTGCTTTTTGTGGCGCTCTGAGCGTGGTCTTCTCAGTTGTGGCACCACACCTATAGGACAGCTTCTCCAAGAACGCCTGCCACACCCCTTCTCTTTCCTCTTCTTGCTCCATTTAAGTGTTGGTCTAAAAACACTGCTTTCCAATGTTGCACCACCTGAGTATTTGTTGGATTAAGAAAAAATGTAATTGGATTTACAGTTGAAAACGGTTATTGCACATCATTTGTCTGCTTGCAGAAAGATGATTCATAAATGTTACCTAATACTGAAATACATATTTTAATTGCCTGAATGTGAATAAACTTAGTATGTAGTGGCCATAAATGGTCCTCGTGAAGCAGGTGGAAGAATTAGTCTTTAACTTTTACCTCCTCTTCTGAAAGAGCCACATCTTATTTATGTAAAACATTTATATCATACTTTTAAAAAAAACAACCACCACCACCAAAAATAAATTCAGAGTGGCTTACATCTATTGACGACCTTACAATAAATAAATGTGATATAACACAGCAAAAAAAAAAAAAAAAGTAATGAAGATAAACATCATGAACATTTCAATGCCAAGTGAGCAATAAATTACAAAACTTCCAGAGCAATCATGTCTTTGCTACAGATCAGCTGTTGCAGAGGAATACAAAATCATAGGTCAGCTTTCCCCAATTCTTCCAGCTATTTTGGACTACAATTCCCATCAGCCATCACTGACCAGACTGGGCTGATGGGTGTTGTAGTCCGAAATGAATGGAGGGCACCAAGTTAAGGAAGACTCAGCAAAGTTTTGAATTGCGTATCTCCTAAAGTAGAAGGCACTTGTGACAGTTTTTCTGCATGGAGCATCTCTTCCCTGTAAAAGAAGAAAATAGAAAACCCAGTGATACCTTTTTAGGGTCATGTGTGAAGCGGTTTTCATGTAATGATTGAGGAACACTTGTGGAGATTAGTGTCTTTCAGAAACAGAAAGCTTTGCCCATATTTATTCCCCCTGCTCCAGGGCTTTGTTGTACTTCAGAACCTGGTACAGTGGTACCTCGGGTTAAGTACTTAATTCGTTCTGGAGGTCCGTTCTTAACCTGAAACTGTTGTTAACCTGAAGCACCACTTTACCTAACGGGGTCAGCTGCGCCGCTGCTGCGCAATTTCTGTTCTATCCTGAAGCAACGTTCTTAACCCGAAGTACTGTTTCTGGGTTAGTGGAGTCTGTAACCTGAAGCGTCTGTAACCTTGAGGTACCACGGTATTCCTCCTGAATATTTCTGCTCCTCGGTGTGTTGACTAACGATTCGGATGCGCAGTAAAGCACTGCTTTGATGTTGATTTCGCTCTTAGCAGACCATTTGTCCATCTAGCCTGGCAGTTTCTCTATTTTGATTGGCAGCAGCTCTCCCGAATCTCTGGGAGAGCTGCATTTCACATCACCTGCTCTCTGATCCTCTTAACTGGAGATGCCAGGATCGAACGCGGGAACTTCTGAATATAAAGCATTCCCTCCGTCGCTGAGCTGTGGTCCTTTCCCGTCAAGAAGGGTACAGAGCATCTTGCTGTTTCAGCAGAACTTGGTGTTGAACAAGGTGGTTTGTTTTTACTTAAATGTTAGGGAAATTCCCTGGCGGTGCTCGTTCTACAGTAGAACAGATTGCCTTGCTAAGTCGTGGACTTTAATCTATCTTCTGGGGTTTCTAAACAGAGGCTGGACAGTCAGCTATCGGGGATGCTGTGGTCTGTGAATTCCTGCATTGGCAGGTTATTGTGTTGTGTTGCGTGACCTTCCAACGCTTGGATTATGTGAGATTCATGCTTGGAATACCTGCCACAGAGTGTGGAGATGGCTGCTAGCTTGGATGGCTTTAAATCCGAATTGGAGAAATTTGTCTGTCCATTTTTCTTTCAAAATATGGTATGTCTCTCTGATTGTACAAATCTTGGACTCGAGAGATTTGTTTTGTTGTAATGCTGGCTTGCGACTCGTTTGTGGTGGTGTTGAATTCTAGGCCTAATTAGTCTGTGTCACCTCAAATTCCTCGGCACCAGTATCAGTTTTGTATTGACCAGTGTCACGTTCTTCAGTGTCATCTATTTATAGCTCTGAATAAATATTTCAAATTCCTAGGGCCTGGCATTAAATTTATAGGTTGATGAATGACCAGGAGGCCTGATTATTTTAGCGGGCATTCAAACCGGGAGGAATACACTTAAAGGAGTAACAGTGTTAATACAGTGGTACCTCACAAGACAAAATTAATTCGTTCTGCGAGTTTTTTTGTCTTGCGAATTTTTCGTCTTGCGAAGCACGGATTGCCAGACAAGGTCTGCGTGCAAGGCCTTGGAAACAAACTTGCAAGACGTTTTTGTCTTGTGAAGCAAGCCCATAGGAAAATTCGTCTTGCGAAGCAACTCAAAAAATGAAAAACTCTTCGTCTTGCGAGTTTTTCGTTTTACGAGGCATTCGTCTTGCGAGGTACCACTGTAAGTCTAATAAGCCGGCATAATTGTTAGGCGTACTGTTTGGCTAAGTTTTAGTGAGCATAGACCCGTTTGCAGTTCATGAACACGACTAAATTAAATGCACTAACTTCTTCGGATCTGCTCTGGGTAAATGGTAGCTGAAGACCACGTATGTGAGTTTGAGGGAAAACAAACCTTCTCGCTACTCACTTTCCTAACACCCATCCCCTGCTCTGAACTTCAAATGACGGTTCATATTAACAGCATCTGCTGTTGTGAGAAAGATTTCGTTTGTTCCCTCTGTTCCTTCCAGAACTTTCTCTTGAGCACCAGCATGTTGGCGGCCACCTCACCCCTTCTGTCACTGTGAGGCATTGATGATGTACTGAGGATAATGTGAGTCCAGTTCTTTTTAAGGATGGTCCGGGGGTTCTCAATGCTTCATTTTTCTTTTTAGGGGTTGTCACTGCATCTAGCTTTGAATGGATGTGTAGGGACTGTCTTTCACTCTGTAATCATAATCTATAATCATAAAGTTCATTGGGGTCTTGTAGGCAGTGCTAGCAATTCAAATATACAAGCTAGGCACCAAATGGCTCTTTCAACCAGGGTTACAGTCGCCAAAACAGAATCCCTAATTGCCCTTTTCGGGCCAGGCGGCTCGGAAGTCGTATTTTTGAAGTCAACTTTTGGGTTCCTGAAATTTGTTCTGATTGTACTGATAAAATCTAATGTGTAGAATTCTACAGGACGTGTTGCTGGTGTGTGAAAACAGTCAAGATCCAAGGATCCCCAGGCATGCGCCTCTAGATGGTGGAGACGTCCGGCACCATCTTGGCGCCTGAGCGTCATCACTTGGTTGCAAGTGGCCGATAGCCAGGAGTAAAATGCACCTGGCGAATTCTGAGCGCTGCTTGTTTCCTATAGAAGAAGAAGAAGAGTTTGGATTTGATATCCCGCTTTATCACTACCCGAAGGAGTCTCAAAGCGGCTCACATTCTCCTTTCCCCTCCTCTCCCACAACAAACACTCTGTGAGGTGAGTGGGGCTGAGAGACTTCAGAGAAGTGTGACTGGCCCAAGGTCACCCAGCAGCTGCATGTGGAGGAGCGGAGACGCGAACCCGGTTCCCCAGATTACGAGTCTACCGCTCTTAACCACTACACCACACTGGCTCTCTATCCAAATTCTCAGAGCTGCGTACGAAGCCAGAATGTCAGAGCAGCCAACAGTATAGACATCTTCATGCTGAAGGTCCTAGGTTCAGTCCTCAGCATCTCCATGTAGGGCTGGGGAAAACCCCTTCCTGAAGCCCTGGGGAGTCATGGCCTGTGTTCACCGTTGTTTTGAGTGGCCTGTATAGGGCATGGTGCGGGTCTATCCTCTTGAAGTTCTACTCTTGCCTCTGAAAGCCAGCTTGCTCCAAAAGGTATTGGCAGCACATCCAAAAGATTTCCTAGCCATCGTTCTCCAGACGAAGGGCCCCCACAGAGCAGCGAGGCTCCCCAGTCTCCCGGTCTGCCCTTGCTCTCAGAAATGGCGCACGGATGGAATGCTCCAAGAGGATGCTTTGTTGCTCTGAGAGATGATAAAAGCACAAAAGGAGTTTTTTCTTCTTCCTCCCTTTGTCTTGATTTCTATTTTGCAGGCCTGAGGGCAAGGCACGTCTTGTTTTCATTTACGTGGTGCTCACCAGAAACATCGTGTATTCAGTTTTAATTGGTGTGAGACACTTTGGGATACAGATTTTTTCCCCTTTTTTTAATTGTCAGAAAAGCTGGGTACAAGTACAATAAATACGTCTGACGTCTTGGGCATTTGGCAGTTTAAGGCCTTATTAGTCAAAAAGTGTCAGCAAGTTCTGTTGTGCCCAGAGGGCAGGCGGCATGGATACTGCCGCCAGGACTTTTTCTGTCCCCAAGCGGCTCTGCCACTCACAGTCCAAGGTGAGCGTCCTGATTATTTGCAATGCTGCATGAGATCCTGGAGTCCAACACTCCGATTTCGCGGGCGCCCACTTATTATTTATTTGTTAGATTTAGATACTGCTCTTCATCATAAGGCCTCAGGGCAGTTCACAGAATAAAATACAGGATAAAAAGAAGTAAATAAATAAAACAAATCAGCAAAGCAATAACCTCTCTTTCCCACAGGCACATTTAAAAGGCTGTAGAATCTCAATCAGCCAAAGGCCTGGTTGAACGGAGCCACTGCAGAGAAGGCCCCGTTCTCGTGTTGCCACCATCCGGACCTCTCGAGGAGGAGGCACACGGAGAAGGGCCTTAGATGATGAACACAGAGTCCAGGTCGGTTCATATGGGGAGAGGCGTTCCTTGAGGTATTGCGGTCCTGAGCTGTTTAAGGTTTCACAGGTCAAAACCAGCACTTTGAATTGGGCACAGAAACTAATTGGCAACTGGTGCAGTCAGGCCAGAGTCAGTGTAATATGCTCAAACCCATGAAATAGTGCTGCTCCCAGCAGCCCCTTGAACTGTCTTGGTTCATGTTTATCTGATGTTCATTCACCACCCCCCCACTCACCCATGGGGTTTTTTTTTTGGGAGGGGGAGAGGTTGCTTACTTCATTCTGCACCAGCTAAAGCATGAATTCTAAGGTGGTAATGTTAGAAAATCAGATATAGAAGGTAATCACCAAATGTCACCTTATACCTAGGTTGCAGTCGCCACAACGGAATGTCTAGGCACCTTTCTTGCAGTGGGATTTATTATTATTATTATTATTATTATTATGATGATGATCATCATTTCTATACAGCTTTATATTTTAAGGGGGGGAATCTCAAAGCGGTTTACAACACATTTAAGCATCAGATAAAACAACTCAGAATAAAAGAATTCAGACCAGGGAAAATATTTCAGATCCTTTTCTGACATTTTCTTCCTCCATACAGAGGTGCTCTAGGGAGTCAGCGTGGTGTAATGGCTAGAGTGTCTGACTAGGACCTGGGAGATCGGGGTTCAGATCCCCCCTCAGTCACTGGGTGACCTTGGAGCCAATCACAGCCTCTTAACCTACTTCACAGGGTCATTGTAGGGATTAACTGAGGAGGGGGTTCTACCATGTACTCCTTGGAGAAAAAGGTGGGATATAAATGCTCTTCTGCTTACCTGCTTGAGAAAGCTGGAGGGGCCAGCCAGATGGAGATGCCAGTTGCCAATCTGGCAACCAGAGATCTCCACATGGTCACAAAACGAGCTTCGCTCCTGGGGAAATGCGAACACTCTTAGGTGGTATGGGTTTTCTGGAATTTTGTTTTTGCATTGGAACGTTTTCGCCTGCAAATCAGGGTAATACATATCAGAAATCTTTAAAAATGGTGCTGGAAAAGTTTCTGAGGTCTTAGTGTTATCGAACTTGGTGTATCGAACAGTTGGCGTCTATTCATTGTTGCAAATGAACTTAATGTTTTTCTTTTCCGCCGAAAAATAAAGCAGCATTCAAAATTCGCTAGGTACCAGGAGCTAAGGGCCACTTGCGACCAAGTGAAGATGCCCAGGTACCAAGATGGAGCCTGAGGTCTCCACCACCCAAAGGTGCATGCCTGGGGAATCCTCGGATCTTGACTATTTCCACACACTAGCAACACATCCTATAGAATTTTACGCTTTATATTTTATCTGCACAGTCAGAACGAATTTCAGGGATCTAAACGTCGAGTTGAAAAATGCGGCTTTCAAATCGCCTGGCCCGAAAATGGCAACTAGGCATTTTTGTTTTGGTGACTGTAAGCCCTGGTTTAAGGAGCCTTTGGCACCTAGCTTATATATCTTGAGTTTCTACCATTGAAATGAATCACTGGAAATTGTTCTGTTTGACATCGCCGTTCTTTAAGGGAAGCCACCTGTAGTGTGTTCTACAGAAGTATCACATAGAGGTTATGAAAGCGTGAATGACGTGAAGTGCATTCCATGAACGACTTGGAAGTACATAGAAGCATTATCCCGGTAGGGTTTCTGGTTTCCAGTAGCAGCCTTTTTTTGCTAAATATCGCGTGGCATTGGAAGAGTCAGCAACTTCTTCAGAGCACCTTGGTGGGAGCTAGTGCTGTGTCGATAGCATCTAAAGAACGGATTGAGGTGAATTCAGAGAAAAATCTGTTTAAGTCCAACCCAGCCTGGAAAATGAAGCTGTTAAAAAAAAAAAATTCATACTAGAGAGAAGCATCCGTCCGACCCATGTATTCTGATTAAGGCACGGTGGGATTTAGCCATTGCTGGCAAAAAGATTGGGAGATGAAATATTAGTGCAGACGAGGAGGTGATTGACAGCAAGCAAATAAAAAAATAGCAGCGTAAATTTCCAAGGCTGGAGGAGAAACTCATTTGGCCCATATTTTAAAGCATGCTGGCCTAATTCTCTGTCCTTGAGTTATATGAAGATTGGATCACGGCTATACATTGGATTATGCTTTTCTCTGATTTTTGCAGGGGTTTTGGTTCAAGTGATAAACAAAAAATGTGTATTTTACAGAAAAAAGCATTGAAAAGCATACAGAAATGTATTTTGGGGGTAAACACGTACAATCGAACCACAGCCTTTTCAGATTTCTGTAGATCTGCAAAATAAAAATAAAAATGGGGCAGAGCAGTTACATGACTGAGTTGTATGCGAAATGGGCACAGAATTAGGAAACAGGCCAAACTGCCCATCTCTTAATTTATACAGATTGTAGGTTCTTTTGAAATTGTAGGTGCATTTTCGAATCCTAAGGCTACAATATCGGCTAATGTTTGTCTCTCTCTTTTGGACTGTTTCACACAGAATGTGACTTTTTTTTAATGTTGAAAGATGGAAGTTGGAGGCATGCAAAGAAAAAGGAAAAAAAAGAAACCTACATTATATTTCACCTCTCATTATTTCTGGGTCCATGCATTCCTTGCTCCCTGAATGATTTTGAGAGTAAGTTTCCAAGTAAGGATGGTGTAGTAGTTTATCCTGCCGAGTTCATGAGAAATATGTAGGTAGCATTGAAATGTATTGCAGAAGCCTTTGGGGGGGAGATTGGTTATGGAAGCAAGAAACATAAATAAGATGTAAAATATGCAAGGTAGCTATCACTGTCCAGTCATTCTCCATATCTTGTGCTGTTAAATTTAGTCCAGGATTACAGCTTTGGCCTCTGGTTGAGTGCCCAGCTTTGCAGATTTGAGTTCCTGTTGCCCCAGATAGATCTGGCGGCTGTGGTGCAAGAGGATACTGGACTAGATAGGTCTTTGAAGCTGCAGAGCTGTTCTTATGGAAAATGCTGGTGAAACTGCTGCTGTCATGCAGATGCACAGCTTGAGGGGGTATCGAGATCAGAGGACAAGCTTTTTTACAGCTTAAAGAAGAAGCTTCTTTAGACCTTCCTATTGAGGAGAGATGATGTCCAACCTGGGCGGAGTTGCTGCCCAGGGCAGCTGTCCAGATGTTGATGGACTGTAGTTCCCATCAGGCCTGGGCGATATATTGATATATTGTCCAAAGCTGGTTTGAAGTCCATATCATGCTATTGGTTTCATAATTTTTGACCTGGCAATAGATGGCGAATGTGTGTTAGGGCTCACAGAACCAGTGGTCAGGGATGATGGGTGTTGTATTCCAGCAACAGCTGGGGACCTGAGTTTGAGAACCTCCTGTGTTACGGCATCTGTTGAGTGGGAAAACTTAGCTCGACCGTTCAGCTGCTTAAGCAATTTTTATTTTTATTCTAATTACACCCAGCGATTATCCAGTGTTCTTTCCCCCCCTCCCCCACTTTCTTTTTCTTTTTGTTATTTTGGTAAAGCTTGAGAGGTTATTGTAGTAAGCGAGCCGTCGGCATCTGCTCCCTAAATGCTCTTTGATGAACTTTTGTTCAAACTGCAAATCTTTCCAGGAAGTCGTGCTTGCAAAAGAATACCCCACAGCTCTGCGGCTTGACATTTTGCATTTAATCTGTTGTGATTTTCCTCCTCCATTTTGCAGCTGAGCAAACTTGGCTATGATAGATGTCTAGCAGTAAGGTGCGGGCCATACCTTCCTGCTCCTTTCTAAAGAAAAATGTACGCATGTGTAAAATCAGTCTGGAGAAAACCCTACAGCTTCTGTGAGGGGGATGGGGAAAGGGGAGAGTGAAACTGCCAGTTACCTTGGAAGATGCATGTTTACCAGTTGATGGCAATGCGGTAATAGCCCCTTTCTCCAACTGAGTTGGCTTGTAGGGGAAATTGGTTGGCAAGTGAAAGCTTAATCGTGATTCTTTATGTGCAATTACACTTTGCTGTACGAATGTTATGAGCAACCTCATTTTTTTGTGGCTCGCAACATGCGTAGTTCCGGTTTTGGCATTTTACTGCAGGTAGCTGGAGCTGCGATGCGAAAACTTGATGGTTTTGTTTCTGGAGCTACACATTCAGCCAGGGGTAGGCAATGTGGCACCCTCCAGATGTTGGATTACAACTTCCATCGCCCCTGGCCATTGGCCTTGTTGGCTGGTGGGAGTTGTAGTCCATTTGGACGCCGCCATGTTGGTTTTCTCTGAGTTAGACTTTCTGTAGTTCCTTCTGCAGCTGCCTTGACTGTGGGTGCTAAGGTTGCTTTCAGCATGCTGCCGTGGGTTCCCTTGTGGGTTTTTCCTTTTTTAATTTCTTACTTTCCTCCCATCTTTTTTAATTTCTCACTTTCCTTCCCACCCTCAAGGATACCAACAACACAGGCAAAGACCGGGCCAGCTTAGCCTAGCGGTTACTTCGACTCTACATTTGCAGAATCACTAATTGCTTAACGGCAGTTCGATACTCCGCGGGCTCTGTCTGGCTTTATTTAAAAACAAAACAAAAACGGGCAAAGACTGAGTACCGTATTGGCTCGAATATAAGCCACACTTTTAAAAGTGGAGGGGGGGGGAGAAAATAAAATAAAATAATACCCGAATATAAGCTGTTCTGTTCCTCGCTGCTCCTGGCTGCATACTGGAGGCCAGCGACCTTTTCCCTTCCTAGCTCTCTCCCTTCCCAGCCTTGGGGGAGGGGATGGGGGACTATGCATGGGGCGGGCCATCGTTCTACCCGGACACCGAGGTCCAGCACCGAGGGCCTTCTGGCGGTTCCCTCACTGCGAGAAGCCAAGTTACAGGGAACCAGGCAGAGGGCCTTCTCGGTAGTGGCGCCCTCCCTGTGGAACGCCCTCCCATCAGATGTCAAAGAGAACAACAACAACCAGACCTTTAGAAGACATCTGAAAGCAGCCCTGTTTAGGGAAGCTTTTAATGTTTGATGTATTACGTTATTTTAATATTTTGTTGGAAGCCGCCCAGAGTGGCTGGGGAAGCCCAGCCAGATGGGCGGGGTATAAATAATAAATATTATTATTACTATTATTATTATTATTATTGGCCGCTCTCCTGGTGCTGTTTGCCCCGCGCTCCTGGCTGCGTACCGTAAGGTTGTGAATATAAGCCACACATGAACCTTTCACAGTTGGAATTTGGGAAAAAGGTGAGGCTTATATTCAGGCCAATACGGTATCTGAATCAAGGTCACCCAGGGAGCTTCATGCAAAAGTGGGGGTTTGAAGTGGGTCCCCCAGGTCCATCATTCTTATCCAAGCCCTAAATATGGTTTTGACTATAACTTCCATCATCCCTGCCCATTGATCTGTCTGGCTGGGGCTGATAGGATTTGTATTTTAACAACACGCAGAACGCACCAAGCTCCAACCAGTTCAACTCACAGTTTGGTCTGTTCTTGTTTTTATTTTTATTATATATTTTACGTTTTTATGTTGTGATTTTATCTGGTGAACCATCCTGAGGCCTGCGGGTATAGAGTGGTATACAGATTTAATAAATACAACAACATGAACAACAACATCACACTGTTTCCTCATACTTTCCTTTGGTATAAAACCCTAATATGAAAACTGCTTTGCGTCCGACAGCTGGGAGAGCATAGAAATAAAAATGGATTCTGTTTGTTGACCAAGGCGGACAGCCAGGTAGCAAATGTGCACGGCCAATCCTCGAGCGCTACCTAAACTTCCCCAGCTTGGTGTTATCCAGATGTTGCTAGATTGCATCTTCCATCGCTCCGCTATAGCCTGCCCAGTGGGCAGCGATGATGGGAATTGTAGCTCCAAACATCTGGAGGACATCCGATTCTGGAAGGCTGCTTTCAGGCACATCTCGGCTGGAGAGCAGATAGTAGTTGAATGTAGCCTGTCTTCCCTGTAATTGCCAGATGTTAGAAAGCTCAGCGGCCTGTTTTGTGGACATGAAGTTAGGGTATGTGGGCAGGATTCAGTGAGTAAGTCCCACTAGCAGTAGCTCATGGAAAGACCTCTGCTAGTGCAACCCCCAGAACAGCCACCCAGAGTGTACAAATATAACAACAACAACAACAACAATTAAAACAAGGTGCGGCCGTAGCACTATGTGGATTCCTCCCGAGCTAATGGTTGGCTCTTTGATTACATTCAGGTTTTAACTCCAAACTTGGTGGTAGATTTACTTTGTGTGCAAAGAGGAAGAGGTAACAACCAGAAACTCCCTCTTTCAGTTTTAGACAGGCAGTGAACTTGGTGACTGACTACTCACTCACTCCTTCCCTTTGTATTACGTGGTTAGTGTTGTCCTGCCTGTGGGGATAATGCATATGAAATGCGATGAGAACTCAACAGGAAAGCATGATATAAATAGCTAAGCGTTTATTCTTTTCTTCTACAGTGGTGCCTCGCAAGACGAAAATAATCCGTTCCGCGATTCTCTTCATCTAGCGGTTTTTTCGTCTTGCGAAGCAAGCCCATTGACGGCTTATCGGACTAGCGCTATTAGCGGTTTAGCGGCTTTTAGCGACTTTTAGCGGCTTATCGGCTTATCGGATAAGCGGCTTATCAGCTTAGAAAAAGGGGGGGGGAGGAAAAAAAACCCGCAGGAACTCGCAAGACATTTTTGTCTTGCGAAGCAAGCCCATAGGAAATTCGTTTTGCGAAGCACCTCCAAAACGGAAAACTCTTTCGTCTAGCGAGTTTTCCGTCTTGCGAGGCATTCGTCTTGCGGGGCACCACTGTATTTTGCTTTTATTAATCGTGAGTGGAGGCTTATGGTTTTGGAGCAGACTTCTCCAGGTCTGGAGGAAGGGACCCTACCTTCACAAAGTTGATCCCTTCTTTTCCAGTAACGCGGTTGCGGTTATGTGATCTTCTGCTTGCTCAGGCATGAAGATCGCTCAACCTGTCATGTCCTAGGGGAACAAAACAAAACCTTGGGTCATACTCTGGCCGTGATGAGCTTGAGCATATTTCAAATTGTTTCTAGCGTGCCAATGGCCCTTACAATCTGAAGAGTTGGATTCTTCTTCTGCTCATGATTTGCGTGTTTCTGAGACCCAGTTCACATGTAATGCTAAGCCACGCCATGGCTTCTTGCATGCATGAGGGTTCCTGAAAAGGAGATCATGTCTGCAGAGCTCCTCTCAGGTTCTCCTGGTGCCACCTTAGCCTGGACTAAGACTACTGGCAAGTTTTTAGTTCTTAAGTATTTACTTCCCGAGCAAGCACGCATGCTAATTGACTACTATGACAATTAAATCATATCTGTTTACAATTAAACAATATATATATGTCTGGTCATTTTGCAACCCCACCTCCATACTTCCAAACCAATTCCGGAGGGGTAGGGATCCTGTGTCCTTCTGGATGTTGTTGGGCTCCACTTCCCATCAGGTCCAGACAGCGTGGCCCAATGGTCAAGGATGATGGGTGTTGGTGCCCTCCATGTGGCACCAAAACTACAGGTCCCCCATCTCTAAACAGTTGAATTTGTAATTCCTTGAGAACTTGTGGAATTGAGGAATTTCCTTTGCCTCCCTATGCATATGCAAGGTGACACCACAATGTTTGTTCAAGGTTATTTATTTGAACACCCAAGTGTCCAGAACTTTCTAGAAGTTAATGGTAGTTATTGGGCAGGATGGTGTTTTGCCCTGATATAGGAAGTATATGCCCGTGCTACATCAAATCTATGTCATACAC
Source organism: Podarcis gaigeae (assembly GCF_964106915.1). NCBI lineage: Eukaryota > Metazoa > Chordata > Lepidosauria > Squamata > Lacertidae > Podarcis > Podarcis gaigeae. The sequence continues at coordinate 89,511,287 of NC_139681.1, read as the reverse complement.
ATTTGCACAATAATCAATGCTCACTATTATCTATATATCTATCATCTATCTATCATCTGCCCCGATTTATTCCTTTAAATAGGAAAACAGGGTTTATTTTGATGGCTCAGTTTGGGTAATTTTCCAACCATGGTTTAGAGAGTCAGGAGTATACAGTGTTGTATGTATGCTTATATTTTCCCCTCTTAGATGCTGATCCATTCTGGTTTGTTCTAAGCACTCTTCTTCCTCTTCTTCTTCTCCTCCAAAAAAAGATTATTTAATCAGCCCAAAGGTACTTATGGAATGAGCAGTAGTAAAAAAAATCAGAAGATTACGTGAATGTGCACACATACTGTATTATTAATAATAACAACCTACTTCACAAGAAACCGAAATTTGCATTGCTGGGATGTCAAGATTAGAGAAACAGTGGTAATTCTAACCTCTAAACTATTGCAAACCTATTTCAAATTTTTGTGTACTCGTGCAGCGGCGCATTCCAAACCCGCCAAACTGTGGTTAGGAGAATCCTAATGTCCTAATGTGATTATTTTGTTTGTTTTTGCGGCACAAGTTTTTGTGTTTTTATATTTTTATACTGTAAACCACCCTGTGATCTTCCGATGAAGAATGGTAGAGCAGTTTAATTAATAAGAGAAGCAAGTTATATTTAAGAGACAGACATATATTGAAGAAACGTATTAAGTACAGAAAGTAGTAAGTCCAATTACACACACACACAACACTTCCTCACCCTGAGTGAATGCTTTTACTGGCTATACATTGATTTACAGTGAAAATCTAGCCTGTGGACTGTTTGGCGACCCTATAGTAAGAAATACAGGGGTCTCTCTTCAGAGAACGGTGCGACTTCAACATATTTAATTATGTTGCAGAGCCTTTAAGGAAAAGCTAGGCTGTGTTCCAAGCCATCGGGCATGAGAAGGATGGGTTGCTTGAGCTCACAAACTGCTGAAAAGCGCTTTGAGTTCTGTTCCAGAGCATTACAAGGGACGCTGCTTTAGTGTCTACCAACCGTGGAAGCAGCAAGAAGCCTGTTAATGGCACTTGCAGCCTGGCAGGAGCACAACTAGGTGCATGTTGGTGTGCGTGTGTGTGTGTGGGGGGGGACACACCCCCATCACCCGAATATGAATATGCAGATATCTCTCTTGACTGCAAATTTAGACCTCTGAGCAAATGAATATGGTGGGAATCTGAGATCTTGATGCTCTGTAAGCCAAGTATAATATAAGAAAAATTGTACAAAATGAGGAAGGGGTCGGAACCCTAGGGCTTGGACCATCCTCTGAAAATGACCCCTGCGGCCGAATTCTATGCAAGCTTACTCAGAAGTACCATATTTTTCAGTGTATAAGATGCCCCATGTATAAGACGCCCCTGTTTTTGAGGACTCCAAATTAAGAAAACACCCCTCAGCACTACCCGTGTATAAGACGAGCCCCAATTTTAAATCTAAGTTTTTGGTTAAAAAACCTAGTATTATACCCGGAAAAATACGGTAACTGTTCAGTTGGGACCCGCTTTCCAGAAAATCTACATAGAACCACAGCCTCTGGTCACATCCTTACTGTATATCTAAAGCTCATGGCTTCTGCCACAAGCAGTTCTGGGAGCTGCAGCCGAGCCCTCACAGAGCTACAATTCCCAGCATCTTTAAACTACAGTTCCCATGATCCTTGATGGGCGGCCATGCGCTTTGAAAGTATGTTGTGGTTGTGCGGTGATTTGCCCAGCCATTCTTTACCTTCAACCCGCTGCCACCCATCAAGTTTTTCTCCATGCCCGCAAGTAAAAAATTAGGACACTATGCAAAAGCTTTGTTCTGATTTTCAGGTATATTAATAATATGTGTTGGTAGGTACCTTGAGCCTCAGTCCTCTGTGATACTGTGAAATGGCCACTTTTCTTACCTATTTGATCCATTTGTACGCTGCTTTGGAACGTAAAGCTCTCGGGCCGCTTGTGATAAAAATGAAAAGCAAACAGTTTAAATTCGAAACAGGACATGCCGTTCAAAGCTCTGTAAAATCCAACCAGAGCAAAAGTCGCTGCACCTCTGCAAAGTTCAGAGCCCAAGCGTTGGAAACGGAGAAGCTCAGACATAAGTTATTTAAAAGACCTGGGTGAACAGAAAGGTCTTCACCTGGCCAGGAGATGAGGCAGCAGTCCTGAGGCTACACTCGACTAAAAGAGCAAGGGAGAAATGACCAGAGTAGATTCTCTGTGTAGATGGCATATGTTGCTTCATTCTGCTTTGCCTCAAACAGGGAAGGGGCAGTCTTCCCTGTTTGCTTTTTGCTGTGCGTTGCTTTTTGAGGGCCCGGCGCAGAAATGTGCCATTTTTATTCCCCGAGCATCGCGAGTGGTGTGCAACTCCCCTCCACTGTCCTTCAGAAACTGTTTGCAAGGTTGCAAGACGGGTTGCCACAGATCCCAAGGCTGTCACTCAGCGAGGAGTTGACCTGCAGAAATGCATGGACCTAACCCAGTCGCGTTCATTTGCTCTACTCTGAGGAGAACTTAGCTGAGCACCACCCCAAATCCCCCTCATTTGCTCCACCTCAAAATTCTGGATGCTCCCTGCAAAGGTCTGTTTATTACTGGGATTGGCTCTACCATTGGGCAGAGTGAAGCAGCTGCCTCCAGACAGCAGAGGCTGAGAGGCAGCAGGAAGTCGGAGCTGTGTGCGCCTTGCAGCCTGCCTGGGTTCCTCCCCTGCTGCCCTCAAGTGTAGTGGAGGATGCTGAGGTCAGGTTTAGGGAATGGGGAAGGTACCATCGTGTCCATGGGTAGGCAAACTAAGGCCCAGGGGCCGCATCCGGCCCAATTGCCTTCTCAATCCGGCCCATGGACGGTCTGGGATTCAGCGTGTTTTTACATGAGTAGAATGTGTCCTTTTATTTAAAATGCATTGCTGGGTTATTTGTGGGGCCTGCCTGGTCTTTTTACACAAGTAGAACGTGTGCTTTTATTTAATGCATCTCTGGGTTATTTATGGGGCATAGGAATTCATTTATTATTATTTTTTCAAAATATAGTCCGGCCTCCCACAAGGTCTGAGTGACAATGGACTGGCCACCTGCTGAAAAAGTTTGCTGACCCCTCCTGTCCTTTGCCTCATGGAGCAAAATGGCTTGCACTTGGGCCTGCATATCGCTCACCAGGAGAGGGGCAAGAAAGTTGTATCATAGGGAGATGTTTAAGAGGGACAATGCACAGAAATGTTTAAGAAGCAACTTATTTTCTAGCTTCTTTTCTTCAAAGGAGGATGCAAAACTTGATTGATTTTGTGTGTGTGTTAAGTGCTGGGCTTTGGGTTGTCCCCATCCCCTGGATCCCAAATTTTGCCAGAGGCTCTGTGCTTGCAAGGCAGCTGAACGCACAGGTCTGTAAAGCCCTGTTCGGAATTGAGTTCTATATCAATCAGTTGCAAAAGTTCTGGGGTGGCATTGAACTAAGTTCTACACAAAGCTATATCCATTGAATTTAATGAACTTGCCTTTATCTGGCTGGGGCAACCCAGTCAGATAGATGGGGTGCAATTATTTTTATTAATTTTAATATTGGCCATTGATTTTGGTGGGTCTAGTATGAGTAAGAGCCAGTTGAATGCAATGCATTGTTTGGCACCTTTTAATGCGTTGTAGTATAATATACGATGCAACGGGGAGAGGCAGTCTTAGCAATGATATATTTGAATATGGGCCATTCCTAGTATGCAAGAAGTGAGGCCTACTTTTATGAGGGTGGTTAAAGTTTCCTTTATCTCTCCCCCTCCCCCCGCAACATCTTGTTCCTTGAGCAGAGTAGGATGGTTCAGGAAGCATATCTGACAGGAGCATAAATAAATAGTTTGGTGAAGCAGGTCATAAGACATACATTTGTTCCTGTCTGTAATAAGTACAATGCCGTGATACGACGTGTGGGTTATGCAGAGGGGAGCTTACACGCAATGTGGCCTGCATGCTGTGCTAGAATTTGAGGTCTCTGCTTGTTTATGCACCTGGGTGCTTGCATTGCAATTACTTCTGCAACTGCGTCCGCACTTGAACTTGTTAAAAACTGTCTTTTCTCTCTCTCTCTCTCTCTGAGCGTGTGTTTGGTGCAGAACAGACCTTCGCCTGTTAGGGTTGTCGGGTGCCTCTCTCGCCTCCTGAGCTGTGTGTGTGGCTGTGGGAACTGAATTACGCAGGAGGGGAACAGGCTGGTAACTTTTGGCAACTCCTTTTTCGAGTTAATAAAAATAAACAAGCACGCCTTTGGGCACCGAGTCTTTGCGCCAGCTTGCATTAAAGTCAATGGGACGGCGTAATTGGAGCTGGCTTCGGTTCTGCCAGGAATCTTTTTGTTGGCATCTTATCTGGGGCGGCTTAGTGTTCTCCTCTGAAAGGCATGTGCAGCGCAAAACTCTGTCAGGGCTCCGACTCTGTTCCATTTGGAGGCTGTCCGGGTGGCTCAGTGGTGGAGCCCTTCTCATCCTCACCTGGAGAGAAAACCACCTTTAGGTATAACTCTGCGAAAACATCTTTATTTTCGGGCAGCTTTCGTCTTCTGTAAATCTTACTTTCTTCCCTTCAACCCTTTCCCCCCCCTTCCCCCTCCCGGGTTTCCGGGGTTTGGCTGTGTTTTAAGTTGTGGCGCAACAGAGGAAATTTCTCATAATTACTCATGTTTGCAGCACATATCTAGGTATTGACCAACCGCAGGTTTTCCTCCAGTGGGGTGATCTGCGACTAAGCCACAGACTAGATCCGCTGAAAATCATTTGACTTCACTTATTTTAAGTCTCTTGATTTTTCAGCAGATCAGCTTTTGAGAATGGCCGACATTGGATCTTGCTCAGCCGGTGACGGTTCATTCAGTCTAGCCGGTCTCAGTTCTCCCCTCTTGCTCAATCTCTCCTCTTTCTTTTAGTTCCACATGACCGCTTTGTCCCCATGGCTGACAATTTGGCCGAAAAGTCATTCACAGTATAAAGCATCGCACTCTCTCTGTGTGCATGTGTGTACAATAATAACATGTGGTAAGCACAACCGCACAACTCCCAACAAGGGGGCGTTCATGAACTACGTTCTTTCATTACGTGAGCGCAGGTCCTAGAGAGCAGGCGAGCCCATAAGGAGCGAGGAGTTGATTTCTAGTCCGTCTTGTGAAATATTGGTTTAAGGGCGTTCAGTGCCAAGCCTTGCTTACATGTCTCTGGGTGGTTGAGAGTTGCTGGGAAATTCCTAACCCGAATCTCACTTTTATTTTGCATGTCTCGCTGTACTTTGTAATTTGGGAGCTGTTTGCAGAACAGAGAATTTTCCGATGCGAATTATTGAGCATTATGCTGGCGTGAATTGAGGGTGAGGCCTTATGCATACCACAGATGGAGCCTTCATGTTGCCTCGGAACATGCTTTTAAATAGATGGTTTTCACATGTTCAGGTACAGGGCCATAGTTGTTGGTGGAGCATCTGTTTTGCATGCAAAATCCTAGAATTGCAGAGTTGGAAAGGACCACAAAGGCCATCTAATCTAACCCCAGGCAATGCAGGAATCTCTTGCCCAATGTAGGGCTTGAACTCACGACCCAGAGATTAAGAGTCTCATGCTCTACTGACTGAGCTATCCTGAAGTGCCCAGTTTCAGTCCTCTGTATCTCAGGATATAGTGCTGGAGAGAATCCAGTTTAGGCAATACTTGGCTAGATTCACCATGCGACAGCTTGCTTTGTTCCTATGGCAATCGTTGAGCACCAAGTGATGCACATGTACGCTAGTTCACCTGTAAAGCACTTGTTCTGAATGCTTGTGGTTCTGTTTATTTACTTGAAAATCCTCATAGGGTAAAAACCATCTCAGGTTAGCTTCTGAATTAAAACCCAATGTAACTATAGGTACCAACCAGTCTTAGAAACTCTGATATATAACCTAGGCGCTAAATGGCTCCTTAGACCAAGGTTACAGTTGCCAAAATGGAATGTCTAGTTGCCATTTTGGGGCAAGATGGTTCTAAAGTCTTATTTTTCAAATGATGGACTGAACTGACTGTGATCGACTCTCAGTTAAACATCTGGCTAGTTCAGATGACAGCCTTGAGTTAGGTTCAGAACTTTGAAACCTTAAAGAAGAAAAGTCATTTGATCCAGGGACTGTCCACATATATCTTGGCCTATTCCAACCTCCTCTTATTAATAGAGGCTGCACAGAATAAGCATTTTGGTTCCAGAAGTTCATTCCGATTGTGCAAATAAAATATAACAGATAGAGTTCTACAGGATGTGTTGCTAGTGTGTGAAAACAGTCAAGATCCAAGGATCCCCAGGCATACACCTCCAAGTGGTGGAGATGTCAGACGCCAACTTGGCGCCTGGGTATCTTCACTTGGTCGCAAGTGTCCAATAGCCAGGTGCAAAATGCACTTGGCGAATTTCGAACCCTCCTCGGGAAGAGAGAGCGTATACGTGTTTGATTGGATTGCGTCTAGCCACCTATCTCAAGAGTTCTGTTTTGAACTCCTGAGCTTTGTACCTGTAACCTGATCTAGAGGTGCACCATGTAGTGGATTTGGGAATACAGCCTTTGGCAACAATCGAGCTGAGGGTCCGAGTAAGTGGGAGCCAGGACAAAGCGCAAGGGGCTGCGTTTGCATCTAAGGCATGGGCATCATAGACCTTTACCTCTTGTTGCAAGTTTGGGCGTTCGTTTAGCACCTAATGAGAGCAGCTGCAAAGGCTTCTGAGATTAATATCTGGAATTATTTTGACAAAAAGCCACCCCATCTCCAAGGGAAAGCTTTGCCTTCTGGTTGAAAATAAACCTGTCTTTGAATTATTGATATACCTTAGCGAAAAGGAGGCTGCTAGGCAAAATCTGCCAGAGATGTACTGGTCCATTATGCCAATTAGATTACTTGCAAGGCACAAATACATTGTACTGGTGCACTTCAGGAACAGTGTGTGATTAGGAGAACAATGCTGCATTTTGGATAGATGAAGTTTTAAAAGGGCCAGAGGTAAGCTTCAGGCCAGGTTCTGTAATGGAGAACCCTATGCTGATTTGCATTCACCTCTGGATCAATGTGCTGGGGGAAAACCAGTGCTTTTTCCAGCCGGAGCGCAGTTCCAGCACTTCTCAGGTGGGTGCTTAATATAGCTGGCCCATAGCAGAAGTACTCTAGGAAGCTAGTGTGGTGTAGTGGTTAGAGTGTCGGACTAGGACCTGGGAGTTACAGATAGGTAGCCGTGTTGGTCTGCCATAGTCAAAACAAAAAAATTTCCTTCCAGTAGCACCTTAAAGACCAACTAAGTCAGTTCTTGGTATGAGCTTTCGTGTGCATGCACACTTCTTCAGATACACGTATCTGAAGATACTGCTGTATCTGAAGAAGTATACAGATACTGCTGTATCTGAAGAAGTGTGCATGCACACGAAAGCTCATACCAAGAACTGACTTAGTTGGTCTTTAAGGTGCTACTGGAAGGAATTTTTTTTGTTAGGACCTGGGAGATCAGGGTTCAAATCCCCACTCCGTCCCGAAGCTCGCTGGGTGGCCTTGGAGTCAATCACAGCCTCTTAACCTACTTCACAGGGTTGTTGTAGGGATTAACTGAGGAAGGGGGTGAGCCATGGACTCCCTGGAGAAAAAGGTTGGATATAAACAATAAATAAGCTCTTCTGCATACCTGCTTAAGAAAGCTGGAGGAGCCAACTAGATGGAGATGTTAGTAACTAAATGGGCAAACAGAGATCTCCACGTGGTCACAGTTGGACTTGCGGCAGTTGCGAAATGCGTTTAGTTCCTGAGGAATTTTGAACACTGATATATGTGTGGTAAGGTGATCTTGCACATCATCATCTTTCTCTGGCGATGACTCGCAGCTGAGTAAGATTGTCTTCCATTTTAACAATGAGTTCGTAAGTGACTGTGGAGGCCAATTCTGGATCCACACATTCTTCCACAGTGGGGACATTGGTTTCTGGGCAGGAGTTGATCACGGTGTGGGTTTGCCAAGCGTGCTTCCTCTTAGCACGTTTCTCCCTTGCATCCTGAGTTTGAGTGTCTTCAAAGCCTATCGCACCTTTGGTAAAGGCTGTTCTCCAACTGGAGCTCTCGCAGGCCAGTGTTTCCCAGTTGTCGGTGTTTATACTACATTTTTTAAGATTTCCCTTGAGACAGTCTTTAAACCTCTTTTGTTGACCACCAGCATTACGATTTTTAAGTTTGGAATAGAGTAGTTGCTTTGGAAGATGATAATCAGGCATCTGCAAGGCCAGTCCAACGCAGTTGATGTTGAAGAATCATTGCTTTAACACTGGTGCTCTTTGCTTCTTCCAGTATGCTGATTGCTGATATTAGTTTGCCTGTTGATGGAATCTTGTGAGGAGTTGGAGATGGCGTTTATAAGTGGTCCATGTTTCACAAGTAGACAGTAAGGTTGGTAGTACAAAAGCTTTGTAAACTTCTCCCAATACTTGTAGACCCTTGGTAGTGCATTGTGTGTGCTTTTAGAGGTTTAATTGGAAAATGAGCGGGAAGAGATCTACCTAGCCGTGATCCCATGGCTATGTCGTGTCATGGCTACATGGATGTAGGTGGGTATCGATAAGAAAAGGCACAATACATCCTCTGCTTTAACCATAGCTGCTTCTCAAAAACTTGCCTGCGCGACGTGAAGATGTGAAGACTTAATCTCTGTATCTTGAATACTATCCTTTGAAGTGGCCCTAACAGTTAAATTAGCAACAGACGTGACTAATTGGAGTGCAATTGAAGTCTTCAAAGATAAAAGGAGCAAAACCTTATTTTAAGCTGTTACCGTTCACCGAGTTTTTATGAAGATACCTTGGCAACATGGTCTAGAAGATGAAAGACCATTTTTAGAGCTTCCGCAAACGGTGACAATGAATTTTGACATAATGTATGTATAGTCTTTAATGTTTCTACGTTTTCAACTAAATTTCAAAACAGCTCTCTGAAAGAGCTGCTGATACAGACTTCCTCCTTATCAGGATTCTCGATTAACACAGTTATAAATTAATATATTTCCCCCCTTCTCCTGCTGACTGAAACCCTGGAGAGCTTTCGTTTAATACTGAGTGAAACAGATCACTGATTTGACAGTGGAAGGGAACTTCCTGTGCTCCTATTGTTCAAAACTGTTGCGTCTGCAGTCTTCAGTTGGAGTTCGACGAATTTATATATTTATTTGGGTTTCATTTTTTGTACTTGTACTTTTTTTAAAAAAATGGTCACATATGTTGGATTTCCAGTCACATTCTTGCAGCCTCTCTGCCTAGAAATGTTTTCATTTTGTTTGCATTGAAATCATCACCATCATCATCATCATCACTATTCGTTTCCTTTCTATACTGCTTTGTATTTTAAAGAACAAGTCTTAAAAGCACTTGTAAACACTTGTAAACATCAAATAAAACAATCCGGAATAAAACAAATTGAAGCTTCAAGGACATTTTTTTAAAGAGCCCTCTCTAAGTGACAATTTGCTTTCCCCAGTCGCCAGCAAGGTGGCCAGAGATCTCTAGGTAGGTTGCAATTGGGCCCATGCCAGTTGCAAAATGCGTCTGGCGCCTGGCTAATTTCTAACACTAATTTCTAACACTGATGTCAGCCTACTGAAGTTTTACTTCACCCCACAGAAGCATATCATGTACCCTCTAGTCCAGCAGGGACGTTTAAGGTATCAAAGTTTAGGATACAAAATACTGGGCGGGGGGCGAGACTTGGGATAGGTTCGTGATCCTAGATGCAGCTTTGCAAATGGGTACAACTTGCTTCTGTGCAATAAAGCAGAAACATAGGTATTGGCAAAACTGGCCTGTTGCTCCAGTGTTGGGTGATACAGAAAACCCTGCAGGAGGAGTGGGCAAGTGGGAGGCTATTGTGCAAAAGTTGTGATTTCTTAGAAAGATGCCCCCCCCCCCAGAAATGTCTTTGCAATTCACAGCCATCCCCTGGTTTTTACGGATGGGATTATTTTGCCAGTTCTTCTGTTAAAAAGAAAGCAGGGAATCTTATGGGTACTGGTAAAGGTAAAGGGACCCCTGACCATTAGGTCCAGTCGTGGCTGACTCTGGGGTTGCAGAGCTCATCTCGCTTTATTGGCTGAGGGCGTACAGCTTTCGGGTCATGTGGCCAACATGACTAAGTCGCTTCTGGCGAACCAGAGCAGCGCATGGAAACACCATTTACCTTCCTGCCGGAGTGGTAACTATTTATCTATTTGCACTTTGACGTGCTTTCGAACTGCTAGGTTGGCAGGAGCAGGGACCGAGCAATGGGAGCTCACCCCGTTGCGGGGATTCGAACCGCCGACCTTCTGATCAGCATGCCCTAGGCACTGTGGTTTAACCCACAGCGCCACCCGCGTCCCTCTACAGGTACCAGTAGAAGGCCACAAATTGTACTTGGAGATGCATTTTACACAGTGGTTCAAAGAAAGGTCATGCTGTTATTTGTTTGTTTATTTATTTATTTATTTATTTATTTATTTATTTATTTACTTAGAAGGTGTTAGCCAGAAGCCAAAGGAAGCAGAAAGCATGTGGGAAAGTGGTGCAGCTTTAGAAGTTGTGAATACAAAAGCAGAGTCCAGTGGGCATGTGTATGTGTTTGTTTCTTGGCAGACGCAGCTCTGAATGGTCTAGGCGTTAATGTTACCCTAATATACTTGCATTAAGGGCCATCATTGCTTTCTTGTAGTTTCCTAACTAGGTTAATTCCGCATATGCTTTGTTCTCCTATTTTCTCTTTACATTTACCTCGTATTAGCAGAATGGCGCTTCTTATTGCGCACGTTTGATGACTTGTAAGGAGAGGCACTGCCGATGCAACAGCCAAGACGATCTTGATTCCTGCGTACAAGTATAGAGAGAAAGGACCCATTTTCGAGCTTTGTGTTAAAAGGCCTCCTCGCCTGCATCGACTTAGCAGTCCCTTTCCTTTCAAGACAGACCCTGGCAAGCTCACCCGATGCTGCAAAACCTCTCTTTCTCGAGTCATTTCCTTCCTTCCTCATCATTCCGCCTCCTTTCCCCCCTCCGATTCCAAAAAGATTGCTTCTGTAAAGGGATCAAAGTTAGAAATTGAAAGGCGCGATGGAAAAGGGTGCATGCGGGCCTCTGTGCATGGAGCGTTGCGCTTGCTGGGGTTGGACAACTTCTGTGCTCCTCAAAAGCCACTTGCAAAGTTTAGCAGAGCTCTGGAGTGGTCTTTAATGCAGCACAAGGGGCTGCAGTCAGAACTGGAGGTGAGTCTCCATGCATGAAATTAAAATTGTAGACGTCCGTGGGGATGTTCCTGCCGAATCCCTAGCTCTTCACCTTTCTGTATTTCTCACGTTTTTGTGTACAGGCAACTCCCAGTTTACACGGGCGCTACGTTCCAAGGCACCATGCGTGTTAAGTGAAATAGCATATATTTGAAACGCCCTTGGAAAAGCCTGCAAATGCACATTAGACCAAGGGCCAGCAAACTTTTTCAGCAGGGGGCCGTTCTGCTGTCCCTCAGACCTTGTGGGGGGCCAGACTATTTTTTTTGGGGGGGGGGAATGAATGAATTCCTATGCCCCACAAATAACAAATGCATTTTAAATAAAAGGACACATTCTACTCATGTAAAAACACCAGGCAATCCCCACAAATAACCAAAAGATGCATTTTAAATAAAAGGACACATTCTACTCATGTAAAAACACGCTGATTCCTGGAAATTCAGAAGGCGATTGGGCCGGATCCGGCTCCTGGGCCTTAGTCTGCCTACCCGTGCGTTAGACCTCTGGAAACTGTTGAAAAACCCTTAAAAAAACCCACAACAACTAGCAGCCCTTTGCAGATGGTCATGAATGGTGGGTCTCAGTCTCCTTCTCCAACTCCCAACTCTCTACAGGCCTCTACAGTCAGTGCAAGGGCTCATGGGATTGCCAAGTGCTGCTTTCGTGCGTTTTTTGCCCTATTTGGGCTCTTTTTGCTGTTTTTTAAGTCACTTCTGGGTTCGGTTCAGTTGCGCGTCAACTGGAGGCGCATCAATTGGTTGTTGCTTGTATTTCCTTTGCTGCAGTTCTAATGTTTGCAGAACGTTCAAGGTATGGGGTGCTGTGCCAAGCCTGCAGAACTTCAGGCCCTAATGTGACCAAACACACACTAAACACACACTTTCTTGCAAGCTGGTGGACTGTGTTTGATGGGTCACAAGCTCTGTAGGCCTGAGTTCATTTCTTCCTGCCCCCCGCAGTGAGCGACCTGTGCCACAACTGTACTCTGGAGTTAGAAAACCAAAAGAAGAGAAAGGGAAACAAGGAGTGTGAAGGGGAGGAAGGCTGGAGGTGTTGGGAGAGACTGAGACCGGAGACAAGTAGGAGGTGTGAGACAGTATTGATTGAAATAAAGCCTGCTACAGCGGATCATAATGTAACTTCCCCTCCCTCCCCGCAATATTTGATATTTCCAGTTGTGCTTTTTGACAACTGCTGCACAGGGAAGTGTTTGAAAAATGGCTATGGTGTATCTTTCCGGAGTGATAGGTTATAAATTAATAGCTAACATATTAGTAATGCTATTTTTAGTTGCGTCTCCACTGACGTGACACTCTCTTCTCCGTATCCCAGTTGCGCAGCGGATCCAAAGTGTGTTTCCCGGCCGTAATTATTTTGCAAGGCTGCAGATTCTTGCGTAGCTACTGGCGGAAGATGCAGATTAGGTGGAGAAAAGGGGGTGTTTGTTAATCCAGCCGCCCCGTTGCTGGAAATGCACGCATATGCACAAAACATGCACCGCAGCCACAACTGTTAGTTCGAAGAGAAGCTTGAGATGGGTGATGTGATTAGGAGCAGTGGTTTGTTGAAGTGTAATCTAGTTAAGTAAGGCATTTGTATGCATTTATATTACAGTTGCCCAGTTCAGACTACACAGATCATTAATGAATGCGTTGAACATTGCCATTTTCATTACAGATACTCAAGGCATCCTGCTGGTTTACCACTTTTCGGAGCTGTGAGGCACAGTAGAGTTTAAATCCGAAGACATTATTTGTTTCGGGGGTAGGGGCCTGCTGGGGCCTCCTTGCCTCTCATTCTCCAGTGGCTTTTCACCCCTCCCTGGAGGGGCCTTTCAAGACCTCTTTCCCCCAATACAAAGATTCATGTATATATCCACAATATAGCTGATACCATGTGAAAACCCCTCTCTCTGTGTGTGCATAGCCCAGAAAAGTATGCAGCACCTAGCATTTTTCTGTCCCCCCCCAGAGCAGATTTGGTGATGCGCTTAACAGTATAGTCCTGTGCACGTCTACTCTGAAGGACGACTAGCGTAGTACCATGGTACCTACTCCTGTGCAATTGTGTAGCAGAATGCAGCTTTAAAGACCATTATATGGTCACTTTGAAGTTCATTTCGGCCAATGTTTGTGTCACCTTCCTGTGTAGTCATCTTTCATTCCTGACTTTTAAAATGGGGTGGCCATGTGGTGTGGCGATGTGGCATGATGATGTCCCCAGGAGATTTTTGAGAGCTGCAGTGCCATCGGTCCTCACTCTTTGTCCTATCGTTTGGGTCGAAAAAATTGTGTTTTCATTGGCGAGCTAGTGACCTAGTTAGCATATAACATTAGGCCATGGTTTGTTTAACAAACCACGAGTTAACCATGAGTTGACCCACAGGTGCTTAAACTGTGGTTTATTTTTCCAACTTTTGTTACATTTTCCAGCTGTTCTGGCCTCATGCTTTTACTGTAGTGTGAGTGTCTGGGATAGAGTGGTCTAACAGTGGTTAAGAAGGATGCTGGTTTCTTGCATAACACCCAGTCATAATTAAACTAATTTCTGTAAGCCGTCAGTAAACCATGGTTTTAGATCAAGCTTTGTTATTAATCAAGCCATAGTTAATGCTTGGTACAGGGTTCATACAAAGCCAAGGCCTGCCTATAGTTCATTAAACCATGGCTTAGTGCTACAAACAAGCCAATGTGTGTATGTCCAATATTTTTGTAAAAGTTTCGGTGTGCAATTCTGATGGTACAGATCCTGCCTTTAGCTTAAGAAATGCAAATGCAAATGTTATTACTGCAAATTCAAAACTTGTTCTCTCAGGATAACACCCCCACCCCAGTCCATATGAGTAAAGAATGCAGCGTGTATTGGTCCTTCCTGAGTGGTTTTGGTCTCTTGTATTATTCCGTTTTGCATGAAGCAAAAAAAGTCAACAATCCCGTAACAATGGCAGTAAAGGTTACAGAAACAATTACAGTTTTAGATCATCCTGTAGAACTGTGGAATTCTGCCCACTGTCTACAAACAACTTGATGTTTTGTTTTTTGACATGCAAGGAAGGAGGAGGGCCCGTGACCTTTGTAGAATTGCCCTGGCGCATACATAGGCAACGTTGACGGCTGCATAGCAGCCCTCCCACAAGCATTCCATAAGTGAAAATGGTCTTCTTTAGTGGCAAAAGCTGTGCATACATTTCCTGGGCAGATAGGACAGTTCTCTCAAACAGTCTCTCTTTATGTATAGCCCCCCCTCTGTGCAAAGGAGCATGGGAAGCCTCTTTGTACCAAATGTGACTATTACCCTGTCAAGCCCAGGTTCCTGCCTTGACTCTGACTGGCTGTGGATCTCCAGGTCTCAGGCAGAAATCTTCCCACCACCTGCTTTTGCGCATGCAGAGCACCGAGCTGTGGCCCCTCACCAAAGATGTGGCCCACCTCTCCCCACCACTGGGCACACTGCTTTGTCAGCTGCCGTATGTCAGGGTAAGGGTAAAGGTAAAGGGACCGCTGACCTTTAGGTCCAGTCGTGACCGACTCTGGGGTTGCGGCGCTCATCTCGCTTTATTGGCCGAGGGCGTACAGCTTCCGGGTCATGTGGCCAGCATGACTAAGCCGCTTCTGGCGAACCAGAGCAGCGCATGGAAACGCCGTTTACCTTCCTGCCATTTACCTTCCTGCCTATTTATCTACAGTGGTACCTCAGGTTAAGTACTTAATTCGTTCCGGAGGTCCGTACTTAACCTGAAACTGTTCTTAACCTGAAGCACCACTTTAGCTAATGGGGCCTCCTGCTGCTGCCGCGCCGCCAGAGCACGATTTCTGTTCTCATCCTGAAACAAAGTTCTTAACCCGAGGTAATATTTCTGGGTTAGCGGAGTCTGTAACCTAAAGCGTATCTAACCTGAAGCGTATGTAACCCGAAGTACCACTGTACTTGCACTTTGACGTGCTTTAGAACTGCTAGGTTGACTAGCAATGGGAGCTCACCCCGTCATGGGGATTCGAACCGCCAAACTTCTGATCGGCAAGTCCTAGGCTCTGTGGCTTAACCCACAGCGCCACCCGCGTCCCTGTATGTCAAGGAGCAGTCCTTAAATATGGGGAGCCAGCGGGAGTTTAGCTGGCGCAAGTTACCTCTATTCCAAACTCCAACCAAGAGTACAGCTGCTGCCAGCTGAGCCGACTTAACAAGGTGAAACAAGCCTTTAAAATAGAGTTTGACTTATGCTACGCTTTTTGCCAGGGCACGTGACTGAGCTGAACACAGGAACCACTGCAAGTTCTTCCCTCTGCCTGGCTCTGCCCTCGCCACTACCCCCAAATACCCATTTTCCAGGGCTTACACCGGCGTAAGCTCTGCCACTTGGCTCAGCTGGCTGGGACCTGGCTAAACCAGGAGTCGAGGGAGTTAAGCCAGGTTGGGGAGTGTGCCAGGAACCAGCCAGCTGAGCTAGAGACCTGCCGCATCCCAGCGGGTCTAGGGTTAGGATTGTGCCGTTTCTCTCTGAATAGTTATGTGAGAACCTGGATCTTTGCACCTCTGCTCCTACTTAGCCACCTGCGTTGGGAAGACGTAAAATGCCTCTTGCCATTGTGCATGAGTAACTGTTTTCGGAAGGAGTTGCTGCAGCCTCGAGCTGAACCCCACCTATTTCCTTCCGTGGTTTCTCAGTTTCTCTACAGCAAATAATGTCGTAGAAATAGCATGCAACAATCCACAAACCGCCAAAGTCATCCCTCCCCCCCCCCCAAGCACCTTTTGTTTTGCGCACATGGCCCTAGCCGGATCCTACCAACGAGAGGCTTTAGTATAGTTAACCTCCTTCTTGTTTGAATCACTTGGCCCCTTTGGCTTTTAAATAGCTTCGCTAGGCTTTACGTCAAAATAATATATTACATTCCCCCCCCCCCAATCTGAACATCTACAGTCTTGGATTCTCTTGACACAAAAGCGCAAAAGATAACTAGGCTGCCTGCCTCTGAGGGGGTCCTTCATGATGTAGTTTACTAACAATGAGGAGAACAGCCAGTTCTGATCTTTTAATTGGGTTCTTAGCATGGGGTTTCCTAGGCTTGTGTAAGCCTTTTGCAAGAAGACCAGAACAGCCAGGTGTCCCCACTGGGGCTGAAATAGCTACGGGTAGCGGGGATGAGACATTGCGGAGGTGCTAGGAAAGCTTCACGTGCCACGGACACGTGCATCATTTTCACTACTCTCATCGTCCCTGCCCATTAGCCATGCTGGCCCAGGCTGCTGGGGGTATGTGAGACTCTCCTTTGGAGGCCCGTGATGTTCCGTAACCTGCAGAACAGATGTTTGGGTGGAGGTGCAGGGTGGATGGGGCCTGAAACACAGTCCGGGTTCAATACAACAAGTGAAGTCCAATGGTCAGGCCAGGTTCCCACCTCTGCTGATCCAGGCTCAGGGAACCAGTAGCTCAGTTGTGTGGAGCTCCTAGGACATGCAAGCCCTGGTCCATCACTTTATTGCTTTATTGATTTTAAGAACTGTGTAACGTACATAATCAACAGAAAATAAAAATAAACAAACATTCATTCCATAGTTGGTGCTTGTTGTATGTAACAATTTGTAGTTGGATGCAACATGACCTGTCAGGTCTCCCCATTGTGGTCCCCAGATTACATTCTTTATCCACACACTAAACTTTGTCTCCTCTAGGTTGTTTGAATTACATTAATATTGTAAGATTCTCCTATTAGACGCAGAAAGTCAATCCAGACCTGCCAACGGATTTATCTTTTTGCAATGTTCTTTTAAATAAACTCTGTATACATCCCACTCTCTATTGAATTTTTCATCGGTAACATCTTGGAACCTTGCTGATAATCTGGCTAGTTCTGCATATTCTCGCAATTTGTTTTGCCAGTCTAATTTTGGATGGGGTAGCTTTTCCTTTGCAACCTTTTGCAATTAAAATTCTGGCTGCTGCTGTAGCATACATGAAAATTCTCCTGAATTTCTTTTGAGATTTCATTACTCATTATTCATAGCAGGAAGGCTTCGGGCTTCTTGGGGAAAGAACATTTAAACATTTTAAAAAGTTCATTAGAGATCATCTCTCAAAATTCTCTGATCTTTTTACAGTTCCACCACATGTGGATCAGTGTGCCTTCCGCCTCCCTGCATTTCTGACTTCCATGGGAAGTTGAGCAGACACAGCACTGTATCTCTTGCTTCCCTTTTATTCCTCGACTGTTGATTGCAGCATCTGGGCTTGCTGAGGCATTTGACTCTCATCTGTCCTGGGCCTAAACCAGCTGAGCAATCACATACCTCCCAGAGCTAGCAAGCCCCACCTGGTCGACTGGGCTGTGGGCTCTTGCCCGCTTCAGCCTCCTAGATCAGGGGTCGGCAACCTAAGGCCCATGGGCCACAAGCGGCCCATGGGGGGGTCGTTTAAGCGGCCCATGGACCCCCGCCGCCCACTCGGGGACCCCCACCACTCGCTTGGTCGGCTCCCGTGTGCCGCGCTAAACCGGTGCGGAGCAGAGCAGGCACCGCCTTCCATGATGCTGGCTAGCTTCCCATTAGCTGCAGGAAGCTCCTGCAGCCAATGGGAAGCTGCGCACACCTGCTCCGCACCAGAAGGAGCACTGGAAATAGTGTTTGCGCATGCGTGCGCACGCACTCTGGCCCAAGCCACAAAAACTTTGCCGACGCCTGTCCTAGATTGTATGTCCTGCTACTTCTTACGTCTCAGAGCCTGCTGTGTTCGAGGGGACAGAGGCCCTTCTGGATCTGGTGATGAGTCCTGCTCCTCTGGTTCTTCTGCACAGACCTCCATCCTCTCACCATCCTCTGCCGCCCTGTGAGTACTTTTCATGCCCCCAACCTCTCATCCTCCAACCCCAGCTTTCCCTGGTGGGACCAAGTCACAGCTACACCCCCCTCACTGGTATCCTCTTCTTCCTCTCTGTTGTCTGGCCGGTTCAGGACAGGCTGTTGTTTAAACCCCAGCTGATCTAAGTGTCTAAAGTGGGAAAATTAAGCTGGATTTGGATATTTTTTAAGTTTCCCATTATTGTAATACAGTCGTACCTCATGTTACGTTTGCTTCAGGTTGAGCATTTTCAGGTTGCGTCCCGGGTGACCCGGAAGTACTGGAAAGGGTTACTTCCGGGTTTTGCTGCTCGCGCATGCACAGACGTGCAAAATGACATCATGTGCAGAAGCGGTGAATCGCAACACGCAGACACATGTTTCATTCTGCTCATGTTGCGAATGGGCCTCTGGAACGGATCCCGTTTGCAACCATACCGCTGTATGTCTATTCCCTGAACAAAAATGCATATGAATAAGGTTTTAATAATTCACAAAAGCCTGTTTGCCTTCAGTTGGCAACTAAGCAGAACATTTTGTATGAGGAGCATAATTTTAAAACGGAGCAAGCTGCGGTTTACTGTCCTGGATTGCAAGGGAGCGTAAACCATAGTTTGCCAGTTCAGGTGTGATGCCAACCCTGTCTGCCACATACCAGAGAGGAAGTTACTACAGAGTACCAAAACAGTGTTCTCATAGCACCAAATTCATGATTATCAGTGCTTGACCCTGTTTGCCCCTACAAAACACATCTGTATGACTTCTTCTTTTTGTAGCTGACATTATTATGTAATACTTGGTAGAGTGGCTGAAGCGGAAGAATCTGCAAATTGTTCTGACACGTCTAACAAGTATTCATTCTTGTCACACAGACTTCAAAGCATCCTTGAGGACTTTGGGGGGGGGGAGCAGTAGAGCACCATTAACTTGATTGTAGCAGGTTATGCTATAAGCAAATATTAGCTTGACTTAAAAATGCATATTTTTTCAGCTTACTAATAGCCATATAAAACAACACTTCGGTATATATCATTTTGAAGTATTCATTATTTGTTTGTTCATTGCTTATGTAGGTGTTTTTGACTCGCTGAGGAATTTCTGAAATAGTTCCGTGTTGGTATTTAGAAAAAATAAATCTATTTGGTCCAAAAGAATATCACTTAGAATCACTCCAAAGGTACTTCCAATATAATCTGATCCAGTCTTTGCCTTAAAGCTATAGCCCCAGTGTATTTTCTCCAGCCTACAGTGAATATTTTATTTTTCCTGCCCTTCACCAAATTCATAGAAACACAGAATTGTCGACTTGGAAGGGAATCGAAGGGTCATGTAAGTCCAACCCGCGGACAAATTCCCAAGGTTGTGCATGCAAAGTTTAAACAATTATTTAACAATATATTTAAAAAAGCAAATTCAAGCATCATGATGTCAAAAAGCAGCATAAAAGCAGCTGGCAGAATTGAAAAGAGTGTGCAGAAGTATTAAAGAGTTTTTCATTATTATTATTTTTTATATAAATTTTATTAATTTTCATCCAATTATACATTTTATCCCGAATACAACAAATTGTAACTGTTTTAGACTTCCTTCAGCGTCTCTGATAATCATCCATGTTTATACCTTTAATACACATTCCCTTCTTTCGTATTGCCATTGTTCCTCCTTACTCCCATTATTTCTAACAAACAATACTTATTTATTTCTTTTACAGTGCCTCTTGAAATCCCACTAGCGTTGTATTTACACCACATATATTTTTCAGATAATCCCACAAATTTTCCCCAGTCCTCGATGAACTTTTGGTCTTTAGTATATCTAATTTCCCCAGTTAATTTATCCAGTTCCGCATAGTCTATCAGTTTTGATCTCCATTCTTCTATCGTCGGTATCTCCTCTTGTTTCCACTTCTGGGCCAACAGGATTCTGGCTGCCGTTACAGCATATTGGAAAAGCTTACAGTCCTTTCTTCTTATCTCCTTTCCTACAATACCTAAAAGAAAAGCTTCGGGTTTTTTCACAAAAGTATATCTTAACATTTTTTTCAACTCATTATATATCATTTCCCAAAAGCTTTTCACTTTCTTACATTCCCACCACTGATGAAAGAACGTCCCTTCTTTATCTTTGCATTTCCAACATTTGTTATCATCTTATATATCTTTGCTAATTTTACAGGTGTCATATACCATCTATAAAACATTTTCATCACATTCTCTTTCAGTGACGTACATGCCGTAAATTTTATATGCTCTTTCCACAATTTTTCCCATTCCTCAAATTGAATATTGTACCCAAAATCCTTTGCCCACTGTCACATCAAGGTATGTGCCAGGCAAGCCTTCCTGAGGAGAGCGTTGAACAGTTCTGGTGCCATCACAGAAAAGGCTCCTCTTCATGAACGCAGTCACCTGCTTCAGCTCAGCTAGAGGAGGGGTTGCCTGGAGAAGGATTCCTATTATCTAGACCTAAGATTTCCCACATATGTTCGCATAGACTGGTTTATCCTCTGGATGTGAGTCTGGGGCCCCAAATTGCATTGAGCCACTCCTAGGCAGTCAAACTCTGTAATGTCAGAGTAGCAGTAAGATAGGAGTAGGGCATCTGCATCCTGCCATGTTGTTGGACTACAACTCCCATCAACTTTCCCAGTAGTCGGATGATGGGAGTTGTAGTCTATTATTGGTTCTCACAATAGGTTCTCGCATGTGAAGCACATGAACTCGGGCCATATAAACCTGAAATCGTAACATGTAAAACTTGGAGAATGTTCCACGCAGTTTCTGAAAATCATTTAATTTGGCACAGGAGTAAAATTGTGGGGAAACGGTCTACCATGTTTGACAGAGCCAGATAAAAAAATGTTCTAGAGGTTGTCTGTGGCTGCAGGCTACCAGATTAGCAGCTCGGGGTTTATAGGCTGTATTCTGGCTAGGGATGGGTGGATCAACCTATTTCAAAGAATAAGAATCAGAAGAATCTCTATTTGCATCAGCCACTAGCCGTAGCAATAAAATAAAATAAAATGAACTGAAGATAGAGGCAAAAACTTAACTCTACAAAATACATTCTGTAGGTTTACATCAATAATCAAATAATAGATCTTATTCTAATTGCCCCTGCTAATTTCTTTGCAGCTTTTGCTGTCACCTGATTATCATGATCTGCTAGAAGATAGGACACAGTAGCAATGGTTGAGTGACCTGTTAAGGACAGTAGTAAAAGGTAAAGGGACCCCTGACCATTAGGTCCAGTCGCGGCTGACTCTGGGGTTGCAGCGCTCATCTCGCTTTACTGGCCGAGGGAGCCGGTGTACAGCTTTCAGGTCATGTGGCCAGCATGACTAAGCCACTTCTGGCGAACCAGAGCAGTGCATGGAAACGCCATTTACCTTCCTGCCAGAGCAGTACCTATTTATCTACTTGCGCTGGCGTGCTTTCGAACTGCTAGGTTGGCAAGGACAGTAGTAGAAGTGTAATAACTTCAAATCTTTATAAAGAGTACAAGCACATGAGCTACTGATTCAATACTGCTATCTCCACATGGAGACGACCGTTTTTCCAGCAGAATTTTTTTGAAACTGACCCTCAAGGGCAGCTGAAGGCAGTACAGTGGTACCTCACTTTTTGAATGTATTCCATTCCGAAAGACCACTCGACTTCCTGCAAAGGGCAGCCTGAAAATTCAATGGAGAAAATTGGAAAAAAAACCTCAGTGGAAGCAGTTTGACTTCCGAGGCGCGTTTGAAAATGGAAGCATTTACTTCCGGGTTTTTGGCGTTTGAAAACCAAAACGTTTGGCTTCCGAAACGTTTGAAAACCAAGGTCCCACTGTATATTTAATCTTGCGTAAGCGAAAGATTGCCTGTATTTTGAAATAGTTAAATTTTGCCAGTAGGGTGTCAATGCGTCAAAATGACTAGGTGGAAAAGAATCATACCGTGAACAAAATTTCCTTATCGTGGCCAAATTATTCTGTCGCTCGATATCGTATAGGCGCTGTCTAATTAAATTATTTGCTTTACTGAAGCCCATTGTTAATAACTGTTGTGGTAATAAATGAGAAAAGTAAAGCTATTGGTTAACAATTTTAATCCAAGCCCTCTCACAACAGTCTTGCGATACTAAGAGTAGTAGACCAGTGGGGTTTAAATTTAGCCAAAGCCAATAATTAAACGCCCTACTACACCAAGTCTGTAATGCAAAAGAGGGGACATTAGCCTCCAAGCATAATGAAGCATTTGGAACACAGGATGGAATAGGGAAAAAAAATGCCTTTGGAACTAAGATTAAACAACTTCTGTAGATAAAAGGTCAGCGCCTGTCCAAATTTGCGCCCCATATAATAACTGCTGGGGTTTAGCTTTAAACACTTCAAGCGCTGATGGTATGTGATTTCAGAGATAAGTCTCTTTTTTATTGTTTTATGCAGATTAAAAAAGAACACAAAAATTATATTTAAATTGTACTAACTTCCCCTGATATTACATATCGTGTATACACTTGGTCCTTAAAATTGGATTTTTTTGCATGCACTTCCCCCTAAATTGAAAAACTGCGTTGCAAAATTCAGAGCAGCACAAAATTCAGTTGGAAGCTGAATTCCAGCCTGCATATAAGTTAGTGGCAAATTAATAATAGGAGTAGTAATTATTTGTATACATACGAATACATACAAAGTTCATACAAAACATGCACCTGTCTGAAGTCGAGTTGACTGAGGAAGAGAAGAAATTAAGAGTTATTGTACTGTAACGTAGAAAAGTGCAGTTTACTTTTTTGTTTTTCACACACACAATTCCCCCATTGAACTGGGAAACGAGGCAGTCAAAACATCTTCTATTGCCTTTGTTTTCTTTCCTTTACTCCCCACCCCAGTGTATATACTTTTACTGGCATCTTACTTGGAACCTCACTTGCTGTGGCAGATAGGGGAATAGAAGAGGCAGAAAATATTAGTTTTTGGAGGCAAGAGGAAAGATGCCTTGACTTGACTTGTCACTCAGATTTAGTGGGAATTTAAAAGCTCTCCGGATTTCAGATTGACGAGCCCGATGTGCTGTAGAACTTCACTGCTTTCAGCCCACCGCCTCACCCTCCCCTGCTTTTTAAAGTGTATGATGTAAACTTGGACTCAGCTTTTTCTCTGCAGCAGAGGGGATTAGAAACACCTTGTATTAACTCAGAACTGGATCTCACAAGTTCCAAACTTAGCTTGTTCAAACAGGCCGTGCAGATTGCCGGATCCTCCTCTGAAGTCTTTCTCGTTTCACTTAAAGGAAGTTTACTATGATGACATTTTTCGCATTTCATTTGGAACGATGGAGTTACCTCTAAAGCAAATAGAGTCTCGCGGCAAGTACAGTGGTACCTTGGGTTACATATGCTTCAGGTTACATACACTTCAGGTTACAGACTCCGCTAACCCAGAAATAGTGCTTCAGGTTAAGAACTTTGCTTCAGGATGAGTACAGAAATTGTGCTCTGGCGGTGTGGCAGCAGCGGGGGGCCCCATTAGCTAAAGTGGTGCTTCAGGTTAAAAACAGTTTCAGGTTAAGTACAGACCTCTGGAACGAATTAAGTACTTAACCCGAGGTACCACTGTACAGGATGGCCACTTCAGGTGGGGCAAGCATCCGAGACAATGCCTTCCAGCTGTGGGACTACGAGACCCACCAGCTGGCAGGGGATGATGGGTGTTGTAGTCCCACCGATGGAGGGCACCAGGTTGGCGAAGCCTGTCGGGCTTTCCTTCCTTTCCCCCAAATGTGTTGCTTCTTGCTTCCTGATGGGGTTGGGTGACAAATGCACTGTCGCCCACCTACCGCCTCCTCTTTCTGACTTGACTTTTTGCAGCCGGCACAGAAGCTTGGCCTCTGGCCACTGCGGTAGGTACAGCCAGATGGCGTACATAGACTGTAGGCCCTACAGAACCATAGTTTTGGACGGTTGTACGCTGCTTTAAGTCTTGCTTCCGTCTCGGCTGAAAGACTGTGGAGGACGGGGGGCAGACGCCTACAGGTCACTTGTAAATCATATTCTAATCTCCAGGCCACACATTGTAGCTGTTGCTTTGGTTCCCACATTACAGATTTAACGAGGCACTTCCTTTCATCCCTAGCAGATAAGAGAAGAAGAGTTCGTTCTTTTTATTCCTTTTTTTTTAAATAATAAAAAAGCTGTTTCGCAACCTCTTGCAGCGTTCTGAGGAACTGCAGCAATGACCTCAAACTTCCTCCCAGCGGCCTGCACACCTTCATAACACCGGCACACATTGCCAAGGATGGATGTGCGGTTGCAGTTCGGGTTTCGCTCTATCCTGCGAGGCAGATGTTGTTGCTTTTTGCACTTTGGTTATCTGTCGCAGACAAAAGGAAGTCCCTCACTGAAGGTGGCTTCTCATGGGTTGCCCGTTGCATTATTTCTGTTTAGGCAGTTCTAATATTTTTGTGTGTGTGCGGACGCATGCTTGTGTGTCCGGACACTCTCACATAGACACATCTAGTAAGGCAGTGCCATTGTCAATTGAGATGATGGAAAACTTTTTTTGTGACATAAATAAATACATGCGTAATATTCCTTCCCCAAATCTCTTGTTTGAATGTACTTTTGTATTTTTGGAAACCAGGGGAGGTGGAGAAGTAGCATACAGGGATTCGAGGTGTGTATTTGGCTAAGCTGTGGACCTCTGAATGTTGTTCGACTCCATCTCCCATCATCTCTGACTATTGAACATGCTGGTTGGGCCTTTTGGGAGTTAGAAGCCCAACAAGAGGTTGTGGGTCACAGATTAACCCCTACTATCTTAAAGGTAAAGGGACCCCTGACCATTAGGTCTAGTCGTGGACGACTGGGGCTGCAGCGCTCATCTCGCTTTATTGGCCGAGGGAGCCGGCGTACAGCTTCCGGGTCATGTGACCAGCATGACTAAGCCGCTTCTGGCGAACCAGAGCAGCGCACGGAAACGCCGTTTACCTTCCCGCCGGAGCGGTACCTATTTATCTGCTTGCACTTTGATGTGCTTTCGAACTGCTAGTAATTAGGAGCAGGGACCGAGCAACTGGAACTCACCCCGTCGTGGGGATTCGAACCGCCAACCTTCTGATCAGCAAGTCCTAGACCTAAACTTCGTCTCTAAATGGTGCCAGTGGCACAAGTAGTCTGATTTGCCAGCCTCTCAATGGCACACGAATCCAGCAAATGTTGTGTTGTGTTTGAGTGGTGTTCTTGCTCCATGGTGGTGGGAATGTACTTGGACATAGAACTATATGTCTGAAAACTCGTGTCTGAAAATATTTGGGGGTGGTCGTCATCTAGACCTCTAGGTTATTAGTTTCCCAGCTATTAATTCTGTGCTTGTTTGAGTGTCAGGCATTTAGAACACATTTCCCTGCATTATCCTTGACTTCTGCTTATTTGTGCGTTTTGTGGCAGTTGCCTGCAACGTGGGTCTCAATTTTAACTTTGAGCTCCTTCTCCTCCTCCTCTCCCTTTCTTCCCTCTCATTAAAATTCTTCTTACAGATAGGTAGCCGTGTTGGTCTGCCATAGTCAAAACAAAAAAAATTCCTTCCAGTAGCACCTTAAAGACCAACTAAGTTAGTTCTTGGTATGAGCTTTCGTGTGCATGCACACTTCTTCAGAGTTACAGATAGGTAGCTGTGTTGGTCTGCCATAGTAAAAAAAAAAAAAATTCCTTCCTTCCTTTCAGTGTATCTGAAGAAGTGTGCATGCACACGAAAGCTCATACCAAGAACTAACTTAGTTGGTCTTTAAGGTGCTACTGGAAGGAATTTTTTTTATTAAGATTCTTGGTTACGGTGATGTTGTCTGTTGCAGCAGTCACTAGGTGAAACCCAGTGGACCAGATGACCTTTTCATCTCCTCTTTTTCTGAATCTTGTTTGCCTTTGCTGAGCAAAATGCTTGCCTGGTGGAGAGCATCTAAAAATTTGAAGCCTGCCTCTTCAGAGATGCCAATAAATGCAGAGTAATTTGGATCAGTTGTAAGATCAATGTGTTTTGCTTTGAAACATAACAGCTTTGCAACAACGCTCGTTTCCTATAAAGGCCTCCCCCCACCCCTTGCTAATCACTCATGTTAGCCACAGGAGCTTGTTATTTTGGTTGCAGATAATCTGCATGCATTTGAAATTCCTGCTTGTTTATGAATTGTGCTTGCAAGCACACTATTCATTAGAGCAGATTGGAAGGTGCAAGCTGATGAGATCCTACATTAACCCACACCTCTAGGCAGTGTTAGAAACTCAGGTACACAAACTAGGCATCAAGTGGCTCCTTAAACCTTACAGTCTGCTTAGTTGCCATTTTCGGGCCAGGCGTCTCGAAAGTCATATTTTTCAATACAACTTTTTGGTTTCTGAAATTCATTCTTATTGTGCGGTTGAAATATGCTGTTGTTGTTGTTGTTTAGTCGTTTAGTCGTGTCCGACTCTTCGTGACCCCATGGACCAGAGCACGCCAGGCACTCCTGTCTTCCACTGCCTCTCGCAGCCTGGCCAGTTGAAATATAGTGGCTAGAATTCTACAGGATGCGTTGCTGGTGTGTGAAATCAGTCAAAATACAAGGATCCCCAGGCATTCATCTCCAGATGGTGAAGACGTCAGCCACTGTCCTGGCTCCTGAGCGTCATCACTTGGTTGCAAGTGGCCGGGAGCAAAATGCTGCTGGCACCTGGCAAATTTCAAAACGCTTGCCTCCAGGGCAGATACTCATGTAACCTAAAATCCATTAAGGGTTGGAGGAAGCCCAGGAATGGCCCATGATGTCACACCATCACTGTTGCTCAAATAAAATAAAATTCGACCTTGCTGTATGTCTACATTTTGCCTGCAACTTCCTGCCTTCTGCAAATACCTGATTAGCATTACGTCTTGCAGTTCCCAAGGCTGTTTGTGGATTATACGAGACCTTGTGGCAAAGCCATCAAGGGCCATTAAGACCGGTTCATGGGCCCTTCTCCACATGCCAGTCTGGTAATGTAAATTGGCATGCCACTTGTGGTAGGATTCTCTGTGTGGGCAAAAGCCATAGCATGTGAAAATATACAAAGAGAACGGTGAACGTGGCCAACTGCTAAATGGTAGTTGTTGGCATTCAATAGTATTCAAATAGCTTCATTGCTCAGGCTTTCGCCCAGGAGAGCTGTTGAAGTCCTGGATCGCACCACGGGCGAGGAAGGGTCAATTCAAACCTATATTGTTGCATTATGGACACCCACTGTTTTTATTAAAGTGTTCTGTTTGTGTAGTATTTTGGGCTTTCCTACCTTCCTCTCTTTTTAAATGCTGTTGGCTCAGATTACTGATGTGTTATCACCAGCTTTGGCAGAGGGTAAAATGCATGGAGTATGGTCCAATGTGAGGGCTGTTTTTGACAGCCTTTCCCATTATGAAAGCCTTTTTTGCATGCATTGTCTTTGTCCTGGACATACTTTCTTCTTCTTCTTTTAAACAAGGGGTCCTGAAAGCTTCAGTGTGTGATTGCAGTCTTTCACACTGAAAATGCTACTTCCACCGTGATTGCATGTTTACTTGCATTGCGGAAAACTGCAAGTTTTTGCATTGTTTCTTAATTACTTGGGCGACACGGAATTTTGCTTTCATTGATGAGTAGAATTGACATTTCATAGTAGATGGAAATATGAATGCTGAATGAAGGCTGCCAAAAGCTCGCTTTGGGAGTTGATTCGTTTCAACCTTTCTACCGACTTCCTGGAACTCGCCAGGGGACATAATTTTAATCACTTGGAATCCACAGTCAGGTTGCCCACTTCCCCAGTCTTTTTTTTGTAAACAAGCATTAAATGATAGTGTGAAGATGACCCTTTTTCTTATTAGGGTTTTCCGTGCAGCGTGGCAGCTTCTGTATTTTGTTCAGTGCAAAAACCCACACTGAAAAAACCCCTCCACATTAATTATATCTCTTGATTGCCTGTTGCTAGTTAGCTTTGCTTATTTCTCCCTCTGATCCATTGTTCTTGTAACCGTGTTCAAAATTCGGATATAGAATTGCCAAGTGGCACCTTAAACCTGGGTTACGGTCGCCGCAACGGCACCATTTTTAAAAATGGTAATGGTGGTGCAGAGGAACATTTTCCCATGCGAAGGTTACTTGTGGAAAAAGATCATGGGTACCGCATTCACGCCACAGGGGGATCCAGTTGCTTGTCGAGTGGGGAGCTGAAGTTTTCTGCGTCTCTCTGTGAACAGTTGAAAACACAGGGATGTCAGAGACGTGGTTAAATGCACCTCCTGGTCTGTCCCATAGGCTGCAGAGGGAGCGGTTGCAAGTACAGTGGTATCTCGGGTTACAGACACTCCAGGTTACAGACTCTGCTAACCCGGAAGTAGTACCTTGGGTTAAGAACTTTGCTTCAGGATGAGAACAGAAATCTAAAGTGGTACGTCAGATTAAGAACAGTTTCAGGTTAAGAATGGACCTCCGGAACGAATTAAGTTCTTAACCAGAGGTACCACTGTGATTACAAGATGCAAGGCATCTTGAGAGACAATGGAGTGCGCCTCTGGGGGCAAAGTCAAACCTCATTTTTTGCTGCGTTAGCAGCACGGAAATGACCTGTCTGCAGCACCTAGATGACAGGACCCCCCACCTCGCCGTTGCTGATGTGGACCGAAGGAAAGGAGAGCAATATGTTTGGCAGCAGCTTGGCTGCAGGAGTTGCCGGAAGGAGGCATAGAACTGTCTTACGAACTCCACACCAGCTTTGTGAAGGGTTTTCTCTTTAGCCTTTCCTTCTCCCAAAGAGAGCCTGTAAGGCAGCGGAGGTTTGGGATCAGAGTTTTCCTTCTCTTGGATGAGATTGCCTTCCCAGGTTACCAAGCCCTCAATGATAATTTATCTTAAACGCTCAGTATCCCTTCTCATAATGACCTTGGAAGATTAATAATTGTGCTTTTTTTTAATTGTGCGGAAGAAGGGTTAAAGGGGCTGGGACCAAGACACCTGCCTTTTTGCTTTTTTGGCTTCGTTGAGATCTGAACTCGGAGCTCGTCACAGAGTGCACTCCCTCTGGGCTGCACACTAGAGCAGCTCTTGATGGGCCCCTGCGTTTCCCCAGAAGCTGAGGGCACCCCACTTTCCTGTAGGTGCACAATTGTGCACGGTCCTTGAATTCTTTGAAACACAACCCCTGCCATTTGAAAAGCAAAGCATTGTTTGGATTCTCATTGTTTGGATTGAAAACTTCCAGTCCCTCTGTGGCATACACGATATTGGAGAGTGCAAAGATCTGCGGTTACATAACACTCTTCGGTTAATGCATCTCTTCTCGTCCTTTCCCAGAAGCCTTCTGCTCTTTTGTTGCTGCTGCTCCTGTTCATTTGTGAGCAAGGGTGATTTGTTTTTCCTTGACACAAGGAGGGAGGGAGGGGAGCAGTCTGTAGCCTAATGTACAGCAGCTAGAAATTTCTCTTCCCCACCTGCATAACTCTTTTTTTTACTTTATACAGTGGTACCTCGGGTTAAGAATTTAATTCGTTCTGGAGGTCTGTTCTTAACCTGAAACTGTTCTTAACCTGAGTTACCACTTTAGCTAATGGGGCCTCTGGCCTCCACACGATTTCTGTTCTCATCCTGAAGCAAAGTTCTTAACCCGAGGTACTATTTCCGAGTTAGCGGAGTCTGTAACCTGAAGCGTCTGTAACCTGAAGCGTCTGTAACCCGAGGTACCACCGTATTACTCTTTTGTTGAATTTCAGAAATTTTTAACAAATTAACTTCAATTTAAACACATATTTCCCTTAACGTTTGTGAGCTCCCTTACCTCCATGATGTTTTTATTTCCTTTTCCTACTGCATTATATAGCATACGTTTAACGAATATATATTTCCTCCCTTACAGTTAATACCGTTTCCCTTCTGCTGCTCATCCACCTGCAGAACTCTTGCATTTTACTTGCACAGAGTATATTCCCCCCACCCCCTGAGTTTTAATAGCATAGGAAGTGTGCTGCCGAAACGGACCAGAGTTGGAGGGGTGTGTGTGTGTAATGATCCCATCCAGAGCAGGCAGTTGAGTGGCTTATGTAAACGTGGTACCCACCCACCCACCGTCCCTGTCCCCCCCCCATTTGTGCATGGTTTTTCCTCATCCCCATTCAAATGGGTGGCAAAGAAGGAGGAAAGGAAAATGGCCGTTGTGTTGCTCATGCAATGCTTTTGGTCAGGTCATCGCTCAGCAATTGGAACACCGGCGCCTTAAATTCTACAACTTGCATATAATCCGTTTAAACTGACCTAGAGGCCTTATGCCAAAGACTCAGCTGCTGGTTTCAAATCAATATGTAAACGCCAGCCTCCTGGCCATGTGCGCTCCTCTTGTCTGCCCAAATCTCTGTTTTCCCTAGACTCTGAGAGTTTTCATCTGTCTTGCTCTGGAAGGTCTTTTATTTCAGCCATCCTTTCCCCAAGTCAATTCGGTCCCCCACCCGACTTTCCTTCGATCCTGGTCCTGCTGCTCTCTTGGATTGGATCAGCTCAGCCAATGGCCATCAGGGATCCACCTGCCCATGTAGCATAACAGAGCTCAGCTAGATGCTCCTGGGAATGTCTTTGCCTCCACCGGATCCATTGCCTCATCACGTTTTGTTGGAAGGATGGGAAGAGGGGGAGTGAGCTTGAAATCTTTCTCGGTAGGGTCCCAGTGCCTCTGTAGATTGGATTTCACATTTGCGTTAGGTTTTGCCAGCAAGAAAGCTCAGCTCCATGTGGCTCTCAACAGCAAGGCATCAACATTTATTATATCTGCCACTGTTCAAACCATGGCATTTTCCACATCATTTCACAACATTCAAAGCTGTTATAAAATATAAAAAGCACAATCACAATAATAGTAAACATCAAAAACATTTCAAATCAATATATATCACAGCCAGCCATACCATTATTAAATCTAAAAGCAGAAGCGTCTGCCTTTTAGTTCATTTTTTTTTTGTTTTGATAAAAGTACAGTGGTACCTTGGTTTGCATACGTCTTGATTTGCATCAGTTTTGGATTACAAACATGTCAAACCCAGAAGTGCGTGTCCCGGTTTGCAACCTTTTTTTTTTTTTTTTTTTTTGGATTACAACCCCTTTTTTTTGGATTACAATCAATTTTTTTTTTCTTTTTGAGGCCCCATTGGTGAAAGGGTTACAACCTGTTTTGGTTTACAAACTGACCTCTGGAACGGATTATGGTTGTAAACTGAGGTACCACTGTAATCATGAACTGTCCTAAGCATTGCCAAGGAAGGTGCTGATAGTATATGTTGGGAAGAAGCTTCATAGCTGGGGGAAAGACCTTTCTAGGGTTGCCATATTTTGAAGAGCAGAAAAAGATGGACACCTTTATGAGGGCAGCTCATAACATCTTTTTACTAACACCGTAATGCAATAAAAGGCAACTCAACAAGCAGTTGAACAAATGCAAATGCAATTGAGTAATTACAATAATAAAGGCCCATAGAAATAATTTTAGAAAGGAGATTGCAAAAAGTCCACGCAGTACATATCAAGAAATGCAGGACCCAAATTCAGGTTTTGCTCTCTAGGGTAGAAGCTAGTGGCTTCTGGGAGGCAGCAACCCGGAAGTCATAAATGAGAGCGATGATAAGTGCTCCCAGCCACCTTGTCGATGGCTGCTGTTTACAGTTTGCAGCTTGAGTCAGCAGGAAAGGCTCTGATCTGCCAGTCTCATCAGAACTGCTCACCAGCAGCAAGTGCTTGATAGAGGACATATTCTCCTCGCCCCCCCCCCACCTCATTTTTGGTGACACTGCAAACTCGACATCCTTCAGTCCTCCTGCTCTGTCCTCTCTCAGACTCTGCTTCTTTATCTGTGCATTGTAGCATCTTGTTTTCGGAACTTTAATCTGCATTTGTTTGGAGCGGGCGGTTTCTGCTGAATCCTGCTTTCAGTTACCTGGCGCGAGGCCTGTCTTTGAGAAAAGGGTTTTTCTCCTGGGTGCTCTTAATGAGTTGTTTTACAATGCTCCCCACTGCAACCTGAAGGCGTGGCATTCTTGCAGTCCGCCTAGCAAGCATGCGTGTTGCGATGCGGGCATTATCATTGTTTGGCAGATTCCTTCAGCATTTTTAGGAAATTCCCAGGCTTTGAGGAAGTGGACCTGACAGCTTCTCGACTGGGCAGAAGTGGCAATTTAATGCCAGCTCCAGTGGAATGTTCCAGCCATGTTTTGCTGCAGGGACTGACACAGCAAGCTGGTGATGCGCTAACACCCAGAGTTTCTGCTTGGTCTGAAATAATATCATTGGCCCTACGTTGAAGCAGCTGTCTGGAAATACAGTGGACACTCAGGTTGCGAAGGTGATCGGTGCGGGATGTACGTTCGCAACCCGCAGTGGACGCAACCCGCAGCGGCGCGTCTGCGCACACACGAGTTGTGATTTGGCGTGTCTGTGCATGCGCAAAGGGCGATTTAGTGCTTCTGCGCATCCGCTGAAACCCGAAAGTAACCGTTCCGGTACTTCCGGGTTTCGGCGGTCTGCACCCCGAAAAAATGCAACCTGAAGGTAACCCAAGGTATGACTGTACTGAAAAGGTGGCTTCTTTCTGCCTTCCGAAGGCAGCTAGTTATGCCCGTGATCGGGCTGATATGGACTTCAAACCACTTTTGGACGCTGTATTGTGCAGCCCTAGCGCATAATTCAGAGCCACAGATTCTTGGCCTATATCAGGAGTCAGCAACCTTTTTCAGCTGCAGGCCGGTCCACCGTCCCTCCGACCATGTGGTGGGCCGGACTATATTTTGGAAAAAAAAATGAACAAATTCCTATGCCCCACAAATAACCCAGAGGTGCATTTTAAATAAAAGGACACATTTTACTCATGTAAAAACACGTTGATTCCCGGACCGTCCATGGGCCGGATTGAGAAGGCGAATGGGCCGCATCCGGCCCATGGACCTTAGGTTGCCTACCTCTGGCCTATATATAGTGTGTGATTAAGGAGGAATGGCTTCTAGGTCTATGTGCTTAAGAAGGAAAGCTAAACTTTGCAGGGGGGGGGGGGAGGAAGGTAACTGAAATTTTGCAACCTGTTTAAATTACACAATTATAGGCAAGCCCCCCCCCCCTTACGTACATTTGATATGTGTGTGACTGCACATATGCGCCTCGTGTTCAACCTGGACCAGAAACGTCACCAGAGGGGGAGGAAGTATTTGCAGTGGTCTTTTCCCATTGGTATTTCGAAGATAAATGTGATTTCACTGACGTACGCTGTGCCTCGGAATGTAACTCCTGCGTAAATAGGGAGTTGCCTGTAATGCGGTATTTTACCCCTAATCCCTTCTTGCGTTTCTTTAAAAGCATTTCCCATAATTCTGCGTCTGCTGGGTTGAGGACAATGAACCTCAGTGGTAAACCACTTGCTTTGCAAACCCCAGCACAACCCTGGGGCTGGGTGAGACCCCACTTGGAATCCCCATAGAGCCATTGCCAGGTGGTGTAAACAGTTCGGAGCCTGATGGCCCATTGGAACAGCGTGGTGTGTGTGTGTGTGTGTGTGTGTGTGTGTGTGTGTGTGTATATATATAGAGAGAGAGAGAGAGGTTTTTGCACATGTTTTCCAAACATAACATCCCATCTTATACAATATAACAAACCTTTGGCTATCACACCCTAGGACTTTCGTCAACCTCCACTAATGGTTTTCTAACTTTCTTTCTGATTTTGCATTTTATTTTAATAGTTATTGCTATTAAATCCTAAATAAACTCCTCCTTAGTCCTTTTTCGCAATAATTCATACCGTTCTCCTTACAAAACTTCTTGCAACCCTACAAGCGATGTCAATTGATTACAGTTGTCTTTCAAATATATCGTAAATTTCTTCCAATCTTTCAGGAAAGTCTGGTCTTGCTGGTTCCAAATTTTCCCAGTTAATTTCTCCAACTCAGCATAGTCAGAACAACGTGGTCTAAGTCCACTTCATAGACTTATAAGTATGTCTTTGAGGCTATACCCTCTGCAAATCTCCAGCACCACACCAGACGTCTGAAATTTAACTGGGCATTACATTGTGTCGTATACTTTTATATCCTGCCTTTCTGCTGTTTCTTGCCAACCAAGGCAGAGGATGTTTCCATGCACATTTTGCAAAAAAATAAAAAATGGTTAGAGCTGAATAAGGCTTATAATGAAAGGAAATTGAGATTTCTGGAACGGAGTTTTTTTCCTGTGCTCCTGTGGCATCGAAGCATGCACACACCTCATGTCTTCCTTGCGGTCTTCCCATGGCATCTGATTGTGGGAAACTGGACGTTGGATGAGATGTGGTCTGATCCTGCAGGTCTCCTGGCTTAGCAGAAGAGTCCTGTTGGTTCCCAAGTATTCAGAGACTTATTGCTTCTGAGCACGTAGCCGCCATGGCTACAGTGGTACCTTGGTTCTCAAATGTCTTGTAACTCAAACAGCTTGGAACCCAACACTGCAAACCTGGAAGTAAGTGTTCCGGTTTTCGAACTTTTATTGGAAGCCGAATGTGCTCCGTTTTGAGTGTTAACATTTCCGTTTTGAGTGCCACGCTTCCATTTTGAGTGTTACACTGAGGTCTGTCTGTTTTTGCTATTTTTTATTTTGCGTTTTTCTTTTTGAGGCTCTTTAAAAAGATTATAAATTTCAGCTACTGATCGATTGATTGCGTGACTGCAGTACGTTGTTTATTGCTTTCATTTTATGGATCAGTGGTCTTGTTAGATAGTAAAATTCATGTTAAATTGCTGTTTTAGGGGTTGTTTTTAAAAGCCTGGAATGGATTAATCCATTTTGCATTACTTTCTATGGGAAAGTGCACCTTGGTTTTGGAACGCTTTGGTTTTGGAACAAACTTCCAGACCAGATTAAGTTTGAGAGCCATGGTACCACTGTAGTAGCCATTAATGGCTCTATGCTACCACTCTGTTTATGTGTGAAGCTCCACTGCTCCACCAGCAGTGATGTTTATGTACTGTTTTTAAATTTTTGGCCTTAAGAACTTTGGTTCAATGCTCTAAACGCTGCACCAAGTGTAGAAATTCCTGTTTTGGTAGCTGATTGACTCTGAGTTCTAAATAACTTGATTATTTGTGTGTTAGCACTCATTCTCAGCTTTAGAGGAAGCGGAAAATCGACAAATTTTAGTACACAGTAAGCGGAGAACTTTTGTTGAAAATTGAAACGTGAAATGTGGTCAAAGTTTAAAGTCAGGTGTCCAGAATACTGTGTCTCTGTTTAAATCCAAAAAAATGCCTTTAAACAAAGAGGACATTTAACTTCAGTTGCTGGGAACATATACTTTAATCGACTTTAACCCGTATTAAATAATGTACATTTTTGGTTAATTTAAGGGTTGGGGCCCAGTTTTAATCAGTGATTGAGATTTGAAAGCATTCTTGTTTGTTTTTTGAGGTTATTCTGGTTTTACCGGGAAAAGAGTGGAAAAAGAAAATAAATGAGTACTGTTAGCAAAATGTTTAGAAAGCAGAATTCCGAGTCTTGATAGAATGCGATTATAAAGAATTGTAGATGTCCGTGTTGCTAGAAGGCAGATTTTACCTGCTATCCTATGGAAACAGTAGCAAAATTAATTCATGGAAATAGAAGTTTGGAGACCATTCCACCCCCCCCTCACCCTCTTTTTAAGAGAAGTTTTATCTTCCAAATTACAGCCATAGAAGACAAGGCTTCAGAGATTCAGGGTTCTGTGGTGGAAATCCCAAAATGAATTTATAGTCTCCGTTGATCAGAGAAAACAACGCTTGGCAGTAAAGTTCACTGGTTCTCAGTCCTTGGTAAGGCGACCTTTGCTCCAGCCCATGGCTAATGAAGACTTTGGAGCGACTTCCCAGATTCTTGTGAGCTAGGTGTTACATGTGTGCAGATATATAGCTGGTTTCCTTGCTAGGAAGCAGGGTGGATTTGATTTAAATCACGATTTAAATCACTAGTCAGTAAGACTTGATTTGAATCATATTTTTTTACAGAAAGACTCATTCTTGTTGGTGTAATCTTAATATTTACAACCAGATGGAGGTTTCATTTTTGGAACAATAAATTTTCAGAGTAGTCAAAAATTACTGATTTGGTTTTACTATTAGAAATGCATTGGCAGATAATTATCAACTTTTCTGCTGTACTTCATTGGAAGGAGAAAAAGAATCATTTCCTTAATAACAATTTAAACAATTTATTTAACTAAATAACCTCATAGCATATGTATCCATGTTTGTTAACTGCATCCCGGCTATGTCCGGGAGATTGCAGGCGTATGGCAGCCTTATTTAAATGCACTTTCGCCATGTTTGGGTTTATGCAGGAGAGAGTCAGTGCGGGAAGCGACTGCTTTTAACCTTTTAAATCTTGGCCAGTTCCAACCATGGCCCCAGGCTTTAAAAAGTCATTGGTTAGTAAGTGTTTTAGGTGAGGGGAAAGCCATACATTCCCGCAAGATGCGCAGTATAAAGAGGTGGTTTGTTCTTGTGTGTGAAGGCCCAAAATCTGAGTGCAGGTTGACGCCGTTTTGTCAGCGTCAGCTGTACTTAGGAAATAATTGGCTCCATATATGCAAGAGTTCTGTGCAGGTTATTTTTGCATGGGGAAACTGCAGAAAGCGGTAATTGAAATCCGAATCCATCAATCTTGTTATTTTTATTATTATTATTATTATTTTTGCATAGCTGGGTTACGGCTCCTGATGTGTGCGGAAGCAGTAGTAGAAGTTGCTTAGGGATTTGAGAGCAGAGACAAAGGAACGCCTGCTTAGATTGTCAAACGCCGAAGATATTTAGGGGGGCTTTTCTGTTCAGTCAGTCAGAGCTGAGCTTAGTGTTTACAAGCAGATGCTTATAACTGAACTCTGGTGGCTCCTTTCGTAAAGGTAAAAGTTCTTCAGCACCATCGTGTCTTGGGCGGGAGTTACGTTCTGGGATGGCGCTGATATACAGAAGCATGTATACCTGTACTGACCCATTGGACCATCTTCTGCAAAACCATCCTCATCTTTCAAGTCACGAGGCTGAATTGAGTTCCCGTGATGATTTTTGAGAACTCTCAGAGCCTTCTAGAGCTCGATAAGCAAGGTAGCTGGCTAGGTTAGAAACTCTTTCCGCACAGGGAAAACCTGGCTTGAAATGAGCTTTTAAGCTCCTTGTTTTGCGTGCAATTAATTTGCGGGATTTCAGTCGGCCAGCTTTCAACCACGCCAGGTTGGTTAAGGTGGGATTGTACTGTACTCGTGTGAATGCTGTGCTTTGGAATGGAGAAGTTGCAGAGTTAAGGACTCAATAAACCCTCCTGATTCTCAGTGCTAAATTTATCCCTGTAGAAAATTTAAACAACTGTTGTCCCAAAGTACGGATGACTCACCTGAGGCTCCTCCAGATGAGTAGAACACCCCATCAAGCCAAACACGGTTATTGGTCCAGAGTGAATGGAGCTGGGAGTCTTAAAAGCATCTAGATCAGCGGTTCTCAACCTGTGGGTCCCCAGATGGGTCCCCAACTCCCATCACCCCTAGCTAGCAAGGCCAGAGCTCAGGGACGATGGGAGTTGTAGTCCAACAACATCTGGGGACCCTTAGGTTGAAAACCACTGATGTAGAAGGTCCAATAAGCCATTTCTGTGATAAGAATTAGTTATATAGATATGTGTCCAATGTAAATAGTGTGGTGCGTGGAAGCACTGTGTAGTTGTCAAAGTGGGTTAACCGCTGCTTCTGCGCCTAACCTACCTCACAGGGTTGTTGTGGGGATCAAATGAGGAGCCGGGGAGATGCATGCCGCCATAAAGCTCCTTGGGAGAAACGTTGAGCTAATAAATGCAGGAAATAAAAAAGGACACGTCTCCTTTGTTGACTAATAAACATTTTCAGCTGCTGTTTTGGTCCTAAAAAGTCAACAATTAAAAATGCAATAAAACCAGGAGCAGGATAAAACGGGCAAAGCAATAAAACAGCGGGGGAGGGCAGAACTGCAAACAGAAGCGAAAGCTTGGCAAGGCCAGAGAAAAAAGTCTTGCCAGGCAGCTGCCCTGTAGCCAACTGAACCCCTTGTGGAAGGGAGTTTTGCAACCTGCATGCCACAGTAGAAACAGGCCTGTCCCCTCTTTTGACAATTTGTGCCTCTTGAGACGCATTGCAAAGCAGTATTGAGGAATCGGGTTGTTCAACTGGCCACATATTTCATAGGCAACACACTGCATTTTATAATTTGCGACCAGAATCACAACGGGGAGCTAGTGCGGTTGAGCACAGATTGGAGTACAAAAAAGCAGCAAAAAAGTGAGCTCCAAACCCCTATTGTACACTTTGCATCTGTTGAAGTTTCTGAACACCCTTAGAAGAAAGCTCCATTTACAGCAGGGGTGAGGGACCTGCGTCCCTCCAACTTTGATGGACCACATCTCCCATTATCCTAGCCATAAGCCCTGCTGGTTGCAGCTCCTGGGATTTGGAGTCGGCATCACCAAAAGCTAAATGCGCCTGCAGAATTCTTTACCCCATACTATCAAGTGCTCAACATCAAAAAAACTAAGATCATGGCCACTGGGCCCATCACCTCCTGGCAAATAGAAGGGGAAGAAATGGAGGCAGTGAGAGATAATACTTTCTTGGGCTCCATGATCACTGCAGATGGTGACAGCAGTCACAAAATTAAAAGACGCCTGCTTCTTGGGAGAAAAGCGATGACAAACCTAGACAGCATCTTAAAAAGTAGAGACATCAACTTGCCAACAAAGGTCCGTATAGTAAAAGCGATGGTTTTCCCAGTAGTGATGTATGGGAGTGAGAGCTGGACCATAAAGAAGGCTGATCGCCGAAGAATTGATGCTTTTGAATTATGGTGCTGGAGGAGACTCTTGAGAGTCCCATGGACTGCAAGAAGACCAAACCTCTCCATTCTTAAGGAAATCAGCCCTGAGTGCTCACTGGAAGGACAGATCGTGAAGCTGAGGCTCCAGTACTTTGGCCAGCTCATGAGAAGAGAAGACTCCCTGGAAAAGACCCTGATGTTGGGAAAGATGGAGGGCACAAGGAGAAGGGGACAACAGAGGACGAGATGGTTGGACGGTGTTCTCGAAGCTACCAGCATGAGTTTGACCAAACTGGGGGAGGTAGTAGAAGACAGGAGTGCCTGGCGTGCTCTGGTCCATGGGGTCACAAAGAGTTGGACACGACTAAACGACTAAACAACAACAACATCAAGTGCTTAAAGTTTGTGCTCACAACCTGACTGCATACGATGGCCTCCTCCCTTTACTGAGGAGTCGGCGCAGCCAGCAGCTGCCACACAGGAAACAGTTGTGGAAGTTCCACCTTCTGCAAGGAGCTGAGCCTAGGCAGGTCAGTGGGCTGCTATGCTCCTGAGAGAGAGCCCCAGATCTTTTCCCTGAGTAGTGGTGTCATTGCCACTGCTTTTCCTCTATCCAGGTGAAGCCACTTGGATCCTGTTTGTGGGTTCCTCATAGGCTTCTGGTTGGCTGCTGCGATGGCAGGATGCTGGGGTAGGAGGGCATTTTGTCCAGTCCTGCAGGGCTCTTGTTATGCTCATCTCCTTTGTCTTGCTAATATTTAGGTGCAAGTTGTTCTCTAAGCACCATGTAGATACTTTTTGAACCTCCCCCTGTACGCTGATTCATCAGTTTTCTGTGGTGCCACAGACCCCTTTAGTGGGTTATGTGGACGCCCCCACACCGATCAAGTAAAGCAATAGAAATACTTAACTAACTGACCAATCACGTCGGTTCTGCCCCCTGACCACACCCATGGCAGACGCTTTGTGGTCCTCGGCCCACCAGTTGTGAACCACTGCATTAAAGCAAGCCTTTCTCTGTTTTGGAAGCAAGGTGTTGATGTGATACCATGTTAGCACAGCTTTCTCCAATCTGGTTCTGTTAAGATGCATTGGACTACAAGCCCCACCAGTCCTAGCCAGTATGGCCAATGGTTAGGGATGACAATAACATCTGGAGAGTGAGGAGGGCTTTGCCATGGGCAGGATTAATGCAGTTGACTTTCTGTAGTTTTGATTTGCCTTATTGATTTGCCTTAGAAATGTCGGGTACTCAGTAACCATGTACAAAGCACACTTTATTATTATTTCTCTTGCAGCGTGATACAGTAGTCAGTGCTTTTAATGTTGGAATCTTTGTGCGTAATACAGTGGTACCTCGGGATGCGAACGGGATCCGTTCCGGAGCCCCGTTTGCATCCTGAATCAAACCTAACCTGTGTCTGCACGTGCGCAGGCCACGTTTCGGGGCTTCTGCGCATGCGCGTGACGTCATTTTGATGGGCTGCGCATGCGTGTGTGGTGAAACCCGGAATTAATGTGCTCCGTTACTTCCTGGTCGCCTCAGAGCGCAACCCGAAAATGCTTAACCCGAAGCATATTCATCCCGAGGTATGACTGTACAGCACACTTCCGAAACGATAAACACAACCTTCAGCAGCAATCTGTGCTTCAGTAAGTTTGAATTTATGGACGCATTCATTGCTGGGAGGGTTTTATTGTGTTTATTTGTTGGAGGTACCCGTGAGTGTGTACTTGCAACCCTGCGGAATAGCAGACACAAAGAATTCGGTGCTGCTACTGGTTGTGTCCATCGGGGTTGGAGAGGACCTATGAATCTGGTGTGGTGTAGTGGTTAAGAGCGGTAGACTCGTAATCTGGTGAACTAGCTTCGCTTCCCTGCTCCTCCACATGCAGCTGCTGGGTGACCTTGGGCTAGTCACACTTCTCTGAAGTCTCTCAGCTCCACTCACCTCACAGAGTGTTTGTTGTGGGGGAGGAAGGGGAAGGAGAATGTTAGCCGCTTTGAGACTTATTAGGTTAGTGATAAAGCGGGATATTAAATCCAAACTCCTCTTCTTCTTATATAGTCTGAAAATTAGCAACTTGTGCAGCCATGGCTGTATCGTCATACCTCGGGTTACAAACGCTTCAGGTTGCGTTTTTTGGGCTTACAGACCTGCCGAAACTCGGAAGTACCGGGACGGGTTACTTTTGGGTTTCAGCGGTCACGCATGCGCAGAAAGTGCCAAATCACAACCTGCGCATGCGCAGGCGAGGCACTGCGGGTTTTGAATGCTGCGGGTTGCGAACGTGCCTCCTGCACGGAACACGTTCGCAACCTGAGCGTCCACTGTATCAGTTTATATACCACGACATTATACAGGTGCCCAGTTCCATGTGTTGTGGGTGGAGGATGCTTTTTTTAAAAAATGAAAACATGAAATGCCAATTGCCTTGTTTACACGTTGCATTTTCCCCGTGGGGAGTTCTCGTCCTGCAGCAAGAATCTCCAAGGATTTTCTTAGCTCTGCTAGTGTTGCACAGATGTTAACTTTCCTTGGCTTGGGCTGGGGAAGCAGGATTCCTAGAATTAAGCCCTCCTCCTTCCTCCTCCTCCCCAGCTGGATTCAACAACGTGGGCCTCGCTCGCCCTTTCTGCAAGCGGGTGATTGCCCAAGTATTCACTACAAAGGCTACTTGGGTGCAGGATGTTCTCTCTGACGCAGGGATTTTTATTTATTTTTTGTTAGATGCCGCATAAAGCTAAGGAAAGCAAAGTTCAGGAACAGTATCAAATGTCTACTGAACTTCCGCCTAAGTTGTCCTTCTGCAAAATTAGAAAAGTTCACTTCCAGATAGCTTTTCTGTCTTATTCTCTCCACCCACCGTAAAGAACATCCTTAACGTTACAAAGATGTGAGTGGAAAATACGTAGGGTAGAGTTTAGAAAAGAAAAGAAGAATGGATTGGGTTATGGACATGTCTTGCAGTGCAATCCTATTCAGGTCTACTCAGAAGTAGCATTTGGTTCCATGAGACTTTCTCTCAGGTAGTGGGTACAGAATAGAGCCCCTTGTCTTATGGCAGATCTGGGTTCGTGGGCATCAGTTTTTGATGGTCTGTGACGCACAAGGCAACAAAAGGTGCGAAACCCCCAGAGAAACTTACAATAATAAAAGTTCACGATGCAAATCAGCTTTAAAATGTATTGTTAGGTCCATTTAGTGGAACTGTAGTCAGCTGGCTGGGGTTGCAACTCTGGTTAGTGATTGGGATAATTATTCAAAGCACTGATGATATATGTACTGTATATGAGATACTTTTGACAAGCTTTTTTATTTATTTTTTTAAAAAAAACATTCTTCACAAAGCACTAGACATCTGTGCTTGGATGTGTACCATATTTTAATTTCTTTGTGACAGAAAATAGCAAAATTTAACTCCAGTCACGAATGCGCCTCTACATAGATGTTGGTAGTGCAGGAATTGTTGCAGAAAGTAGGAGATGATTGTATTCATGCACAATATCTGGGGAGAAGGGTGGGTTTCAAATTTGTTGTTATTGTTATTATTACCGTTATTGCTATTATTAAATCTGTATCCCAGTTATTCTGTGGAACGGGACCCTCCATGGACTGCAACTGGTGTTGTGTTAGGTTAGTGGACAGAGAACGGCCTCATTTAAAGCAGGATCATGCCATGACACTTTAAAACACTCATGTCTTTCCCCAAAGATGCCTGGAAACTGTAGTTTGTAAGGGTACAGAGAGTTTTTAGGAACCCCCCCAACAGCCAAGTGGTTTAGCTTAGCACAGACATCGCTAACCTTTTCAGCGCGGGGCCGGTCCACTGTCCCTCAGACCTTGCGGGGGGCCGGACTATATTTTGAAAAATAATAATGAACGGATTCCTATGCCTCACAAATAACCCAGAGATGCGTTTTAAATAAAAGCACACATTCTACTCAGGTAAAAACAGCAGGCAGGACCCACAAATAACCCAGAGATGCATTTTAAATAGAAGGACACATTCTTCTCATGTAAAAACACGCTGATTCTCGGACTGTCCGTTTGCCAGATTTAGAAGGCGATTGGGCCGGATCCGGCCCCCGGGCCTTAGCTCTCCTACCCATGGCTTAGCGTTAAGTGAGAACTGGGCTAACCTATTAGCTAGAAGTCAGGGATAACATGGAGAATCTTATGGACTCTGTCAATAGCAAAACTTGGTTCCATCTCGTGGCTTTTCTGAAGAAAGCTTAACCGCAAACTCAAAATTGGACACGCTAAGCCCAGCCATGGTTTTAGTGCAGCAGCAGCAAAATGACTGGGGGGGGGGGAACAGACAGACGGACCCAAAATATATTTGCTTGTTCGTTTAATGTATTTATATCATGCCTTTCTCCCAAGTTGGGATTCAAGGCGGATTACAGTATTTCGAAAACGTCGTTTTAAAATACCAAGTAACAGAAACAAAATAGTGGAAACAAAACAATGGAAACAAAACAATGGAAACGATGCCTTATGAGGAACGGCTAAGGGAGCTGGGCAAGTTTAGCCTGGAGAAGAGGAGGTTAAGGAGTGATATGATAGCCATGTTCAAATATATAAAAGGATGTCACATAGAGGAGGGAGAAAGGTTGTTTTCTGCTGCTCCAGAGAAGCAGACACGGAGCAATGGATCCAAACTACAAGAAAAAAGATTCCACCTAAACATTAGGAAGAACTTCCTGACAGTAAGAGCTGTTCGACAGTGGAATTTGCTGCCAAGGAGTGTGGTGGAGTCTCCTTCTTTGTAGGTCTTTAAGCAGAGGCTTGACAACCATATGTCAGGAGTGCTCTGATGGTGTTTCCTGCTTGGCAGGGGGTTGGACTCGATGGCCCTTGTGGTCTCTTCCAACTCTATGATTCTATGACAATACAATAAAAACACATTCAGAGCCAGCATTTTTAAATACTGATTGCCCTGATAGCAGGCCGCTTGTCAACATCATCTGCAGCCATTGTTTATTTTGTGTTTATGTTTTAGTACCATCAGCAAACTGAGCAACCTTCCTATTTTTCCTAGGCCCACACACACCCTGCCTGGGTTGACTTAGTGTGGCATCTGAATCAGGCAACTGTGTGTCTCTCCCTTCTTCTGGATCCAGGAATTGCAATCCTTTCCCCTCTCACTTTTCTCTGTTTCTTTTCAATTTATTTCTCAATAGTGTATTTTGTTTGTTTGTTTGTTTACATCGAAGAGAACAGCATATAGTGCTAAAAAAAATAATTGTACTTTTCCCCTAAGGGGATTGTAAGCATACGAGTAAATTGCTGTACCAGATAACTTTATTTTTGTCTGGGCACTGTGTGTGTGTGTGTGTGTGTGTGTTGCATAAGTCCCTCTCCTTGCTCAGGTTGTGTATTTTCCTGTTTTGCTTTTCTAGAACACTTTGGAACGTGACGATCCCAAGGTTGGCTGTGTTATTAATTGCAGGTTAAGTGAGTTTAGAAAAATAGAATGTCTCTCATGGTAGCATCTGGTACACCTTCTACCAATTAGCAGTAGGAACATCCATCACACAGCAAAAAAAAATCAAAAACAAAACAAAAAAAGGTTGTGTAATGCTGTTTCCAATGAGATGCTCTATGGAAACCAGAATAGAAAGCAAGCAAGGTGAGAATGTGAGGGGGATCAGGCTGTCAGGTTACCATGGCGACGATATATGGGATGGAGCATCCGTCACCCAAGTGATGGAACTGCCAATTCCTTTTTCATAGGTGTGAGCCTTTGG
The DNA here is from genome assembly GCF_964106915.1 of Podarcis gaigeae. Lineage (NCBI taxonomy): Eukaryota > Metazoa > Chordata > Lepidosauria > Squamata > Lacertidae > Podarcis > Podarcis gaigeae. The sequence continues at coordinate 89,466,586 of NC_139681.1, read as the reverse complement.
AGATGAATATTTACCATATGTGGGCCAATATTTGCTAAACATCCTGTAGAATCTGAGTGGCAGGGTTGTAATTATATTATTGAGCACACATACAAGCATCTGATACGGTTACCCCAGCCCCCACTCAGGCACACATCTCAGTGAAAGTGCGTTTAAGCTGTGCTCCGTTTTTAAAGGATTTGTTCTGTTACGGTTTCAACCTCTTTTTTGGGGTGTGTGTGTTCAGATTTCCTACATAATTATCAGGCCCAGTCGCACCCCAGCCCCTTTCTCATGCATCTTAAATATTAGCTTTGTTCAGCCTTTTTTAAAAATAATAATAATAATAATGAATATATAATATACAGCTAGGCACACTCGTAGGAAGTAGGGAATGTTCCCTCTGGTGGTGGTTGTAATAATAATAATAATAATAATAATAATAATAATAATAATATCATCTTAAAGCAACGGAATCATAACATGCACTGGTGGACAAAATCTGCCTGCTTTGAGAGCTCAAAAGGCAGTGGCAATTGTTGGAGCCTGTCTTTCTCAAGAGACAATGGAGTGTACCTCTGGGGGTGAAGTCAAGTTGCTGCCTTAGCAGCACTGAAGAGACCTCCTGTTATGTACTGATATTGGCTATTTGCAGTTTAGTAGCGCTGTAGAGAGCTTGCTGGGGAGACCATGCATTAAAAAGAGACTAAAAAATAACTTTAACAAGGTTTTAATAAGAAAAACTCCTTTTACACTAAAGATGACAACAACAAACATGACCCAACCACCAACCCATCCCCCAGGGCAATGGGAGAGCTAGGTGCTGCTCCTTATATACTATACCCAATTGCTGACACAGCTTGATTAACACAACTCAGCAGCACCTGCTATGTTTCACAGCTGTAGACTGGGTCTCGTTATTTGTCCTGGCCCTGCCCCTTAAAGACATATACAACTTGTGAAACAATAATGAACCTTCACATTTTAAAGTGACCATTCAACAGTTTTCACCTTGGGCCAGCAGGGGGATACTGTAGATAGTTTTCACTCAGGTCCACATATGCAAATAAGGAATTGAAAGTGACGTTCAGTGATTGGATAGTTACAGAAAGTTGTAACTGTTGCTTTGTAGTTGAGCTCTATATAATCGCTGTGTTGTCTGATACGTTCATCCACAACTTGACACTTCCCTAGAGTGCAAGCTTGGGTATTGTCTGTGGGGGTCCTGGGCTGCCCAGACAAAAGACACATACACACACACCCGGCCTCGCTGATGTGGTCCAGAGGAAAGCAGAGCAACACATTTGTCACCAGCTGGGCTATAGGAGTTGCAGGAAGGAGGTGTACAAGGCACCATCCAACATTCTTAGGGACTCCACTCCAGATTTGTGTCAGGTTTAGCCTTATCTGCTCCTGAAGGTATCCCACAAGGCAGTGGAGATTTAGGATCAGAGTATTCCTTCTTCTAGATCGTGGGTAGGCAAACTAAGGCCCGGTGTCCGGATCCGGCCCAATCGCCTTCTAAATCTGGCCAGCGGACAGTCTGGGAATCAGCGTGTTTTTTACACGAGTAGAATGTGTCCTTTTATTTAAAATGCATCTCCCCCTGTGGATCACTCACATGTTGCTGACGGTCTTGGTGAACCACTTAAATCATTTCCCTGCCTGCCTCTTACAGTGGTTGCAATGTGCTGTGCTGGGTGCTGTATGGTTTTAAAAATGTGCTTTTCTTGCTGCATTTATATATTGTATGTCATTTTATCGCATTAAATTTGAATGCCGTAGAGCTCGCCCAAGAAAATGTAATAGAAGAAATGGAAGCAGAGATAAAAATACAATTGGAAACCTATCTGAATATGTAATGTGAACATGTTGTGGACCACGTGAATGACACTGGTGGTCCACAGATCAGTTTGGGAATCTCTGCGATAAAGAATAAAGAGAAATGGGTATTTTTGGTGTGTATGTGTTTGTGTGTGTCTAGGTAGATAGGTACGTAGGCAGATAGATAGATTCACAATTTTCCACCCATTGCATTAATGTTAAACATGTTCCAAATACTTAGCTTATTTGAAATGTTTTATAGTATACCTTGCTCTCCTGTTACAAACCCAGGTCTTTAGACAGCTCACAACAGAGCTGAAAACAAAGCAAATAAGCCAAGACAGTGAGAGAATCAGGATTATCAAATCAACAGAGAAGGGCCAAACACATTTGAAACGGAGGTTGTTGCAAAGGCTGGTTTAATGCCAATAAACAGGGAGAATGTTGGAGTTTTAATCGGCTTGTACCCCAAATGGATAGCAGGGACACAGCACTGTCTGCTCACCTGGGGGAGTAGCTCCGAAAGGAAGGCACACACCGGATCATATTTTAGGAGTGCGGTGTGTGGCAAAATGTTCCTTTATGCCAAGGAAATGCATAATGCACTTTCTGAACTTTTTGGGGAGAAACGACATGTTTTGAGGTGAATTCAGAGTGTCGTCTTCCTTGGTGAGCACTCGTAACCGAGTAAGATTGTCTTCCATAAACACGGTTTTAACAATGAGTTGGTAAGTGACTGTGGAGGCCAATTCTGGATCCACATGTCCTTCCACAGTGGGGACATAGGTTTCTGGGTGGGAGCTGATCACGGTGTGGATTTGCCAAGTGTGCCTTCCTCTTAGCACATTCCTCCCTTGCGTCCAGAGTTCAAGTGTCTTCAAAGCCCATGGCACCTTTGGTAAAAGCTGTTTTCCAACTGGAGCAGTCGCAGGCCAGTGTTTCCCCGTTGTCGGTCTTTATACTACATATTTAAAGATTTGCCTTGAGACAGTCTTTAAACCTCTTTTGTTGACCACCAGCATTACACTTTCCATTTTTAAGTTCGGAATAGAGTAGTTGCTTTGGAAGACGATTATCAGGCATCAGCACAACATGACCAGTCCAACGACACTGTACACTGAGGTCTTATCAGCCCTTCCAGTACACTGATATTAGTTTGCCTGTCTTCCCAAGTAATGTGTAAAAAATTTTTGGAGACAGCGTTGATGGAATCTTTTGAGGAGTTGGAGATGGCGTTTATAAGTGGTCCGTGTTTCACAAGCATACAGTAAGGTTGGTAGTACAATAGCTTTGTAAACAAGCATTTTGGTTCCCCTGCGAATGTCCCAGTCCTCTGCACTTCAGTCGGGAGAAAGCCGCACTCGCAGAGCTCAGGCGATGCTGGATTTCAGCATCAATGTTGGCTCTTGTGGAAATATATTTGTGGAAAGTGTTGTATTGCAAGCCGGCTCAACTGTAAGCAGGCATATTTGCTTTGTTTCCTCTGGTCTGCTTGTTTGCAGAAACCGATTTCCACTGTTGCTCTGCCATATTGGATAGCATCCTTTAGCGCAGTAGAGGTGATATATATTGGGGTATGGAAACTAAACTTCGTAGGCCCAGGAGGAAAGGGCAGGAACTTTTGGCTTCTTGAAATGGGCACGTGTTGTAAAGATGGCCTTGGGATTCCTGCTGGGGCAATACTGGGAGGGCGCTGAAGTGGTTTCTCCCCAACTAAGCCTGCTTGTCTTGTCTTTAGTGGTGCATGACAGGACTGTAAGGCTCCTGTTGGCTCAAACACGCCAGTGTGCGTTGGGTTGTGACCTAGGCCATGTTCATACTGTTGAACATGGCTGGCAGTCCTGTGTGCATGTCGTGGGAGTAACGCACCATTGACTGAAGTGAGTGGCATGCCTGAGTAAACACGCACAGTAATAAATGCCATCAATCAGCTAATCAGTACCAATGTATAAGATGTATTATAAATGGTGCATTGCGTGTTAACACAGTAAGTAAAAAAATGATTATTATTTTCTATCCAATTTATATTCCACCCTTTCTTCTGAAAGGTAGGGGTGAATTTTGGAAATACGGCATAGTGAGCGAGGACAAAATTTGGCGCCCGCCCTGAATACTTAGTTTCACAATAATTCATTTTGGTACAGTTGCTTTTTAATGGGTTTTCTCTTTAGATATAAGATTATCTATCTACCTCTCTTCCCTCTCTACAGTGGTGCCCCGCAAGACGAATGCCTCGCAAGACGGAAAACCTGCTAGACGAAAGGGTTTTCCGTTTTGGAGGCGCTTTGCAAAGCGAATTTCCCTATGGGCTTTCTTCGCAAGACAAAAGCCCATAGGGAAATCTCCGGGACAGTGGGGAAGCGCAGCGCATCTTCCCCACTGTCCTCGGACCTCCTCCGAAGGCTGGCGGTGGGGCGGAGAGACCTTCTCCCCGCGCCAGGCTTCGGATGGCTGCCCTGAAGACTTGCAGTGGGAGGAGGGTTTTCCTTCCCACCGCCAACATTCAGAATGCTGTTCTGAATGTTGGCGGTGGGGAGGAAAAACCCTCCTCCCACCACAAGCCCCGGGAACAGAGGAGAAGCGCTGCGCGCCTTCCCCTCTGTTCCCGTAACTGTCCTGAAGGCTTGCGGTGGGGAGAAAAGCCCTTCTCCGCACCGCCAGCCTGGCAAGCGGTCTCCATAGGAACGCATTAATTGATTTTCAATGCATTCCTATGGGAAACCGTGCTTCGCAAGACGAAAAACTCGCAAGAAGAAAAAACTTGTGGAACGAATTAATTTCGTCTTGCGAGGCACCACTGTATCTGTCTATCTGTCTATCTATCTCTCTTATCTATATCTATCTGTCTATCGATATCTATCATCTATCTATCATCTATCTATCTTATCTATCTATCATCTATCTATCTATCTATCATCTATCTATCTATCTATCTATCTATCTATCTATCATCATCTATCTATCTATCATCTAATCTCCCTCTTGGCTTAGCACCCTGCATGAGGGAACCACCCGCACCACCCTAAATCGGGCACAGGTGAAGAAGTCTGGGTTTCCATCTGAAAATAACTATTAAATATATTGAATTCCAACAAACCCACACAACTGTTCATCCTCCTCTCTCTCATTCACACACACACACACACTTCACAGGAAAATTCTTTCCCTCCATGGTTTTAAAATTTTAGGAAAAAATTCCCACTCTAGTCTCACCAGCCCAAGGTTTGCAGAGTTTGTTGACATAATAGGTTACTTTGGGTAGCTGAAATAGGAAGAGGAAATTGCCCTAGGGTGCCTAAGTTATTTATTTATTTTTGGACTCTGCAGTCCCCAGCGATACCCATCTTGTCTCTGTTCCCCACCCTGCAACCTGCCAGCTTGAAAACATTCCTCTGCAAATCCCTGGTCTGCGGCTGTTACAGCGAGAAAAGTTAAGAACAGTTGCACTTGCCAGCTCCCCAAAATAGAGATTTTAAATAGCTGCGTACAAAAAAATGCTGTCAGCCAGAATGTCTGGGATTTGACAAATTTTTAGATGTGTGTGCATGCATATATTTAAAATGCCATGGTATGTGCTGGAACGCTCCTGTAAATAGCACAATTCAATGTCGTAAGGAAGTGTTACGACTAAAATTGACTCTCTCCATAACACCCATTCTGACTGAATGCTCAGGAGGAGTTGGTGGGTGCCGAAGGAGTCAGCAATTATAAATAGTAAACCAGCCCAGGTTGGTTGAAGGGAACTTGTCGAGCTTGGATGAGAAACTCGCCAGTTCCAAGTGCTGCAGTCCCTGTGTGTGCACTTTTTAGTAAAATCTGTGCTCATGAAATTCTGGCTGTGCATGTACCCCTCCAGTCCTGTGTGTGCATGCTGGATTGAGAGCACACTTATCTGTGCTTGAAAATCTAACTTGGTTTCCCTGCTTGCGATTGCTTATCAGCCCTCTTAACATTTCTTAATCACGTCTGACTGTGGTTACACAGGGAGTAGCTTGCTATCACTTAGACCAGGGTTTCCCAAACTTGGGTCTGTAGCTATTTTTTGTTTTTGTTTTGGACTACAATTCCCATCAGCTCCACCTGGTATGCAGGCTGAGACCCTACCTGCCAGCAGACTGTCTTGCCAGAGTGGTGCATGGTCTAGTTATCTCTCACTTGGACTACTGCAATGCGCTCTACGTGGGGCTACCTTTGAAGGTGACCCAGAAACCACAACTAATCCAGAATGTGGCAGCTAGACTGGTGACTGGGAGAGGCCGCCGAGACCACATAACACCGGTCTTGAAAGACCTACATTGGCTCCCAGTGTATTTCCGAGCACAATTCAAAGTGTTGGCTTACCTTTAAAGTCCTAAACGGCATCAGTCCAGTATACCTGAAGGAGCGTCTCCAACCCCATCATTCTGCCCGGACACTGAGATCCAGTGCCGAGGGCCTTCTGGCAGTTCCCTCGCTGCAAGAAGTGAGGTTGCAGGGAACCAGGCAGAGGGCCTTCTCGGTAGTGGCACCTGCCATGTGGAACCCCATCCCACCAGAGGTCAAAGATAAAAACAACAACCAGACTTTTAGAAGACATCTGAAGGCAGCCCTGTTTAGGGAAGCTTTTAATGTTTAATAGACTATTGTATTTTAATATTTTGTTAGAAGCCGCCCAGAGTGGCTGGGGAAACCCAGCCAGATGGGCAGAGTATAAATAATAAATTTTGCCCTCCAACTTGAAATGAACATATTATTGTTATTTATTATTATTACTATTATTACTATTGATAGCAGCATGCTCATACCTCCCCATTTTGGCTTCATTTCTTTTGACACTCAGCCCCCTGAGTTTGCTGTTAGTTGGAATTATTTCTATTTAAGTTTATATACATATGGCACTCAAGATGGCTGAAAGGGTCAATAGGCCCACTCAGCTGCTACTGAGTTCAAATGTATCACGTCTGGGCAATGCGTAGGGTGCATATTGCAGTTGTTTCCTTATGTACAGTGGTACCTCCACCTGTGAACTGGATCCATTCCAGAGCTCTGGTCGCATCCTGAGGAATTCACAACCAGAGGTGCTGTTTCTCTGCATGCACGCAGCGCGGTTTAGCACTTCTGCGCATGCATGTGGCACATAGTGCGCTTCTGCGCATGCGCGTGTGGTGAAACCCAGAAAAATACTTCTGGGTTTGCCACGTATGTATCCCGAAGGAGACATAACCAGAGGTGAACGCAAGTAGAGGTACCACTGTATATACTTTTGCAGTGGTTATTGGTTACTCAGCTTGATCTAGAAATGGTTGTAAAAAATAATAGGGGGGGGGAAGGAATATGATCTGCTAGGACTTTGGTTTGAGTATTCCCTGTTCTGGCTTTCGGTGCCTTTTGTTTTGCTTTTGAAAGGTTTTTCCTCTTCAATTCAGTTGCTTGCAAACTTTAGCCGACTTGCCAATCTTGGTGTAGCCTGTCTGGCTGTTCAAATGGTATAAGGAGCCTCTTGACAAGTGCCGAAAGGCTAGAATTCTTTGGTTCAAAGTTTGTACGGTTACTATTTGATGGCTCAAATGACTCAGGATTGCAGGATCTCCCCATGTGAACCAATCTGGACCCTCTCTGCAATCATAATCTGAGGCCCTTCTTTGTGTGCCTCCTCCGTAAGAGGGCCTTTTCTGCAGCGGCTCCCTGTTTGTGGAATGCTCTTCCCGGAGAGGGTTGCCTGGTGCCTTCATTATGTATCATTAGGCTCCAGACGAAAACATTTCTCTATAACCAGGCCTTTGGTTATGTCCATTCTGTGGCCTTTAAAATGTGTTTGTGGGAAGTGGGGTTATTTTGTTTGATGTGTTTTGTGTTCTCATTTTTTATTCTTACGTTATGAGCTGCCCTGTGATCTCTGGATGAAGGGTAGTCTACAAATTTTAATAATAACAAGTTGGAAACAATATGAATCTGAGACGGCATCTAATCAGCTCCAGCCTACATTTGACACACTGCAAGTGTGAAAACTTGAAGACTTTCTTCCAACCTCTTCCAATTAAGTGTGGAGCAGGAAGGAGGAGATGCAATATTTCAAAGCTGGCAATTATGTCTATCCCTGTCCACTCACGTGTAGATCTTAGTGATGTGCTGAACCTTTCCCCTGTCTTTTTCAGTGATAAAGGAGAGGGGTTGTTGTTGTTTAGTCATTTAGTCGTGTCCGACTCTTTGTGACCCCATGGACCAGAGCACGCCAGGCACTCCTGTCTTCTACTACCTCCCCCAGTTTGGTCAAACTGTTTCCTGTGTGGCAGCTGCTGGCTGCGCCGACTCCTCAGTAAAGGGAGGAGGCCATAGTATGCAGTCAGGTTGTGAGCACAAACTTTAAGCACTTGATGTTGTTGTTGTTTAGTCGTTTAGTCGTGTCCAACTCTTTGTGACCCCATGGACCAGAGCACGCCAGGCACTCCTGTCTTCTGCTACCTCCCCCAGTTTGGTCAAACTCATGCTGGTAGCTTCGAGAACACCGTCCAACCATCTCGTCCTCTGTTGTCCCCTTCTCCTTGTGCCCTCCATCTTTCCCAACATCAGGGTCTTTTCCAGGGAGTCTTCTCTTCTCATGAGGTGGCCAAAGTATTGGAGCCTCAGCTTCAGGATCTGTCCTTCCAGTGAGTGCTCAGGGCTGATTTCCTTCAGAATGGATAGGTTTGATCTTCTTGCAGTCCATGGGACTCTCAAGAGTCTCCTCCAGCACCATAATTCAAAAGCATCAATTCTTTGGCGATCAGCCTTCTTGATGGTCCAGCTCTCACTTCCATACATCACTACTGGGAAAACCATAGCTTTTACTATACGGATCTTTGTTGGCAAGTTGATGTCTCTACTTTTTAAGATGCTGTCTAGGTTTGTCATTGCTTTTCTCCCAAGAAGCAGGCGTCTTTTAATTTCGTGGCTGCTGTCACCATCAAGGAGAGGGGTAGCAGGAGCAAATGTAAGTTGCCTGCAAAAAAGGCAGGGGGAAGAGAAATTGTCAGAATTCCTGCTGAGGGAGCAAGGCTGTTGCAACTTGCTAAATGTATAAGGTGGCAGAGTGGTCTTTTCTGCATTTTTTTAAAAAAAACTCCTTCTGCCCACATGCACCGCAGGGCAGGCTCTTCTCAGAAAGGAAACATGCTGGTGGCAAGCAGCAATTTACAAGAATGCAAGGACCCTGTATGCTCCTCCTGAAGATACCAACACAATGTGTATATGCCAACTGTAGACTTGCTATTTTGTGGAGCAAATTGTGCCTGTTGCCAGCTTGACGTTCCTCACCTACCCAGATGTTTGTGGTGTCAACATGTTGCAGGGTGAGCGTTTGGCATGCTGAAAATAAGAGCAGATGTACCGTTTGATTTAGGGAGTAAAGGGATTAAAAAATTTCATTGCAAAAAAAAAATTCATTGCAAAAAAACCAGGGGGTAGGAAGAAACATGCTTTCCTCATGGGGTTCTTTGTGTTAAAAAGATCATTAGTCAGCTGCTGATGTTGCTTGCATCTTATTCTTCTTTACTTCTTGGGCTAGATTTTGCTGCTGGACTTATAATAATAATAATAATAATTTATTATTTATACCCCGCCCATCTGGCTGAGTTTTCCCCAGCCACTCTGGGCGGCTCCCAATCAGTGTTAAAAACCGTACAGCATTACATATTAAAACCTTCCCTGAACAGGGCTGCCTTAAGATGTCTTCTGAACGTCAGGTAATTCTTTATCTCTTTGACATCTGATGGGAGGGCGTTCCACAGGGCGGGCGCCGCTACCGAGAAGGCCCTCTGTCTGGTTCCCTGTAGCCTCACTTTTCGCAATGAGGGAACCGCCAGAAGGCCCTCGGCGCTGGATCTCAGAGTCCGGGCTGAACGATGGGGGTGGAGACGCTCCTTCAGGTATACAGGACCGAGGCCGTTTAGGGCTTTAAAGGTCAGCACCAACACTTTGAATCGTGCTCGGAAACGTACTGGGAGCCAATGCAGATCTCTCAGAACCGGTGTTATGTGGTCCCGGCGGCCACTCCCAGTCACCAGTCTCGCTGCCGCATTCTGGATTAATTGCAGTTTCCGGGTCACCTTCAAAGGTAGCCCCACGTAGAGCGCGTTGCAGTAGTCCAAGCGTGAGATAACTAGAGCATGCACCACTCTGGCGAGACAGTCCGCGGGGAGGTAGGGTCTTAGCCTGCGTACCAGGTGGAGCTGGTAGACAGCTGCCCTGGACACAGAGTTAATCTGCGCCTCCATGGACAGCTGTGAGTCCAAAATGACTCCCAGGCTGCGCACCTGGTCCTTCAGGGGCACAGTTACCCCATTCAGGACCAGGGAATCCTCCACACCTGCCCGCCTCCTGTCCCCCAAAAACAGTACTTCTGTCTTGTCAGGATTCAACCTCAATCTGTTAGCCGCCATCCAACCTGCAACCGCCTCCAGGCACTCACACAGGACCTTCACCGCCTTCACTGGTTCTGATTTAAAGGAGAGGTTAGCGTCCCTTTATTGCTTAAATCTCTTGCTTTACTGCGTTTATTTTCCAACATCTGCACACAACTCTTGACACTTCCCCTTTTTGCCGAACAGCAGGACATAAACCTTTTATATTAAAGCACAGTACCAAAAGAAACAGTTTGTTCTCTATTTCCGAAACTTAAGTGACTGAATAAGAAGTGCTTGGAAATGATGTACAAGCAGTAAACGAAACTGCAAGAACCACATACAGTGCTACCTTGGGTTACATATGCTTCAGGTTACAGACTCCGCTAACCCAGAAATACTACCTTGGGTTAAGAACTTTGCTTCAGGATGAGAAAAGAAACAGCACGGTGGTGGCGCAGTGGCAGCGGGAGGCCCCATTAGCTAAAGTGGTGCTTCAGGTTAAGAACAGTTTCAGGTTAAGAGCGGACCTCCGGAATGAATTAAGTACTTAACCCGAGGTACCACTGTAATGAGAAGCTGCCTTAGGCCCGGTCAAGACTATGAGCTCGTCTAGGTCACTATTGTCTTTTTAGGATGGCTGTAGCTCTCCACGTTCTGTGGCATCACCTCTGTCCAGACTTTTGAAACTGGAGGTGCCAAGGATTGAACTCTAGGCCCCCACAACATAAAACACAAGTACAATCACTTTGCTGTCGTCCTTCCCCGAAGGTGGTGGCAACCATAGCATATTTAAACAGAGCATGTCGTTCCACCCTTAAAAAAAAAAGTTATCTATTTGTAAGATTTCTTACCCTCTTAGGTTGGGTGTAAGAATACAGTGTTAGATTTCCGACAATCTTTTAAAAGTGGGAGGGGGCGGTTGGTATGACCCCCCCCTGTGATTTTAAAAATTGTTTTTATTATGTATAATGCTATGTAAACTATGTTTTTAATGTTGTGCACCGCCCTGCGATCTTTGGATAAAAGGTGGTATAGAAATTGAACAAAAATAATAAAGTCACGGTTAAAAACTTGAGCTTATTGTTTTTGGCGAAGGAGGTGTCTCGCCATTGGACAAGGTAGATGTTCATCCATGATGTTGGAAATTTATGGAATATTTTGTGGTGAGCTACTGGTTGCAGTAATTGACATCCCCCTACAGTTAAGGTAGTCTTTTAAAAAAATTAAAAGCGTGATTCATTAATATGCAGCGGATCACAAATAGTTGCATTTTTAGTTTTCAAGTTCCGTTTGCCTCGGGGAAATCACAGACATTAATTTGCAGTCGTAAAGATTAAACAGGTAAAGTCAGCGAGTAATGCTAATGTGTAGCATAATTTCTTATTGCCTGCCTGCCTTTTGTGTATTGCTTTCGCTGTTCTCGGAAGATTCAGCACCGATGGTTGCATTCTGTAATAAACCAGCGTCAAACGTTCGAATTGGATGGGGGAGGAAGACAATAACAAAAGGAGGGGCTAAGACAGGGGTCAGCAAACTTTTTCAGCAGGGGGCCGGTCCACTGTCCCTCAGACCTTGTGGTGGGCTGGACTTTATTTTGAAAAAAATAAATAAATGAACGAATTCCTATGCCCCACAAATAACCCAGAGATGCATTTTAAATAAAAATACACATTCTACTCATGTAAAAACACGCTGATTCCCAACCTTCCTTGGGCCGGATTGAGAAGGCGATTGGGCCCGATCTGGCCCCTGGGCCTTAGTTTGCCTACCCATGGGCTAAGATATAAAGAAAGCACAGTCCAAATGGCAGCAATCAGAGTTCCAGATTTCTGTGTAGAACCGTTTGAGTCAAAAGAGTTTGACTCTCCAGCGTTGAGCTATAGGAAACGGATGGGGTGGGTGTCCAAAGAATCTAGTCCAGCAACAGCAGATTAAGGTTGCAATGCTAACTCTTATTTACCCAGGAGCAAACCATGCTGGATTCAATGGACTGACTTCTGAGTAAGGCACAGTAAGGTTTTCATCCCAAGGGAGTGATCTTAGGCATGCGAAGCCAGCATAAGTTCCGCTGTCTTAAGTTAAGCCAAGTGGGACGTGGGTGGCGCTGTGGTCTAAACCACTGAGCCTAGGGCTTGCCGATCGGAAAGTTAGCGGTTCGAATCCCCGCAACAGGGTGATTCTCCCGTTGCTGGGTCCCAGCTCCTGCCAACCTAGCAGTTTGAGAGCACGTCAAAGTGCAAGTAGATAAATAGGTACCACTCCAGTGGGAAGGTAAACGGCGTTTCTGTGCGCTGCTCTGGTTCGCCAGAAGCAGCTTAGTCATGCTGGCCACATGACCCGGAAAAACTGTCTGCAGACAAACGTCGGCTCCTCGGCCAGTAAAGCGAGATGAGCGCTGCAACCCCAGAGTCATTCGCGACTGGACTTAACTGTCAGGGGGTCCTTTACCTTTACCTTTTTAAAGTTAAGCCAGCGTAAAGTGTGCCAGATCCAAACTCTGTTCAGGACTGGGGCAATTGCTGGCCAGGCCAGCCTAACCCTGGCAGAAGGGAAAGCCATTTCCTTGGTGGGTCTTTCACTGCAGGCTTTTACTGCCACCCCCCACCCCTTACTTAACCCACGATTGCAGGGCAGAAGGATATGTTGATGGCAAGAAATGTAGGATGTTGAAGGCTACCTGCAGTAGGTGACTACAGTTTGTTCACTGGGAGGTCACCTTCCCATCCCGGCCAGTCTCCATTTGCAAAAGTGTGAATGTTCCACTTCACACCAGGGTCATGCTCTTGAGGCCCATGTGTGCGAGGAATTTTGCTTTGAGCTTGGAGAAAGTCCTGGGAAGGTTGGCTTCCGCAACAGCGTGAGCCTGCAGAGCAAGGACGAGGGACCTTGTGGCGCTACAGATGTTGATGCTGGCGGTGGCTATATTTATATATGCTGCCCTTTCTCTCGCGGAGCACAAGGCAGCGCACATAATTCATGTACTGCGTTGACACATAATGCAAGAATGATAATTAAATGCCGTCCGTAATAACAGCTAAGCTAACAGCAAAAGCCAGCAGTGACTCCCTAGGCTAGTAAGGCCCTTCAGTCTACAGCAGGGTTTTGTGGGAATTGTAGTCCCAAAATAGCTGGAGACCCAAGTTTGGGAAACACTGGTCTACATGATGCACAGAAATTCTGGGGGAATAGGCATGTCTTTAATTGCCACCTAGCTGGGGGGGGAAACCACCTATTGTTGGGCTTTTACATCCAAAACGACTGATAGGGATGATGGGAGTTGTAGTTCCGCAACCCCTGTCCCTGCTCTAAAGTGTCCCCTCCCAGTCCTTGGGGATGCCTTTTGATTCTAGGAATTGTTTGTATATATCCACCCTGCTACCCCCTCCCTCCTGCCATTCTTTTTTCTTTTCTTTCCAGTTGTAGGGAGGGGTAGAGATCTTCATGCTCGTGGTTCCAAACATCTGGGTTACATTTATGCTGGTTTTGAATGTAGGTCAGTCTTCATGTGTCGCAAAGCCTTGAATGCACAGCAAGAAAAATTAGAGGGAGCCTCTTGGCTTGCTTCCTTGGCCTGTTCTATGGGGGGAAACAGTTGCTTGGGCTTGGAAGCAGGGAGTTTTGCTTTGGTCTGCTCTCGGCACACCTGCCTCGCTGCTGGTCATGGGTGGGCGTGAACAACCTGTATCTTCCTCCATCCCCATGGTGGCTTTCATAAATGCTTCATTGCAACTTAACATTGCTGCTTGGGGCCAGGTTCCCAAGGCCCAAGGCCTCGTTCAGGGTGCGTAGCAGCCTGAAGGACATAAGAACATTGGGAGACCCCTGGAAAGTGTGCACATTTTATGTGGCAGGCGTGTGACCATTCAGCTGTTGCTGGACTCCCACCTTCCAGGAGCCCCATCCATGATAACCGATCCAGAGGGCCAGTGAGTCACCCATTCCTACTCTCTGGTTTCCCTAGGCCCCAATCCTGTCTCGTTACCTCCCCACCCACTTCTGATTTTGTGCTGTGTGACATCTGCTGATGGGAGTCACTGGGGTGATGTGTAGCCTTTACCTATGTTTTAGGCCACCCATTGGAATTAATGGGCACATTCATTATTTTCAGTGGGTCTACTATGAATATGGGGACGCGGGTTGCGCTGTGGGTTAAACCACAGAGCCTAGGACTTGCCGATCAGAAGGTCGGCAGTTCGAATCTCCGCGACGGGGTGAGCTCCCGTTGCTTGGTCCCTGCTCCTGCCAACCTAGCAGTTCGAAAGCATGCCAGTGCAAGAAGGTAAATAGGTACCACTCTGGCAGGAAGGTAAATGGCATTTCCGTGTGCTGCTCTGGTTCGCCAGAAGCGGCTTAGTCATGCTGGCCACATGACCCAGAAGCTGTATGCTGGCTCCCTCAGCCAATAAATGAGTGCCACAACCCCAGAGTTGGTCATGGCTGGACCTAATGGTCAGGGGTCCCTTTACCTTTACTTTACTATGAATGTGGCTAATGTTGGATAATTCACAGGGTTTGAGTCTCTGTGTTGTCCCCTTTCCACTTAAACATTTTGCAAAATGAGGGGGAAATAAGCCCATTTGCCTTGATTGGCTTAACTAATTGAACTGTTTAGGGAAGTTTTTAATGTTTTCCGACGCTGCCGCCATCGCTAACCTTGCACGCTACGTACTTTTTCTCCTAACTGATACCCAAATGAAAAACATGGAAGCCCCGCACATCCGGGCCCTCGCCACACTGTCCCTGATACACAGACAACACTTTAGACCGTCGCACAATTGTATATTTGTGCTAAAGAGCTTATTCAGTTGAACACGCTTGGAAATTCTCCTGCAAAAAAGCAACAGCAACAACTACTCACACATCTGGCTGGGTTTCCCCAACCACCCGTCTTCGAAATTAAAACCACCCTCATTAAAATACATTTTAATGTATTTTTTATCTTTGTTGGAAGCCGCCCAGAGTGGCTGGGGAAGCCCAGACAGATGGGCGGGGTATAAATAAATAAATAAATAAATAATTATTATTATTTGTGCTGATTATGAGGAGGTATGAAGAGCTGTCCTTACGCCTGCTAGACATTGGGGTAGGACTTGCATACCAGTTCCCTGCCTCCATTCCTGGTTTTACAGCAGGAGTGTTGTGCCCAGACAAATGCTGGAACAAGACTAGTATCTCAAGCAAAATTCCTTAAGGTGACGGCTGGACCCTGGCATCATTGTGGGGGGTCAGTGGCCCCTGTGGTGGGCCGTCTGAGAAGGATTGCTTTCTTTGTTATCAAGCACATGTTTACTAAGCCAACACCCTCTATATTAAATAGTCCTTGCATTTAATGCCTGCCCGCTAATTAAGAGTATCAGTGGAAGCCGTGTTCTGAATATCCCCACAGCCCCCTACTCTTCGGAAGTTAAGTAGGAGCCTCTTCTCTCATGTTGTCTCAGTCCTGGAGCACCTCGCCCAACAGTCTCCTGCTTCTAAAATATCTTCCGGACGCCTGCTGAAAGCTGACCTATTCTCTCGAGATTTTGGCGGGATGCAATTGTGCAACTGCCTGGGTTTCCCCCCCCCCCCCCATTGCTAACTTTGATACTGATAGCATTGTGGGTTTCCTGCTTTGTTTCATTTTGTGTTTGCTGCATTTTATATTGGTGCGTTAAGCCACCTTGGAAACTCTTGGTGCTAAGACGTAGCTGCAACAAATGCACGCACATGGTAGGGTGGCAGCCTCACTTGTGGGAAGTTGTTTTTGGGTAGGTTGCATCCTTCCACGTTGTTCCTCTTAATGGTGGTCCCCAGGCACTTGCAGCAACTGCATCAAGCAGCAGGGTTGCTGTTACTAAAAGGGGCATTAGTTCTTGCATTCGGAGGGAGCCTTGTGGGGTTTGTGGCTTCTAATTTAGGGACCCGGTGTGGTGGGTGCCCTGTGCAAAGCAGCGCAAGCCTGGACCCAGGGCTTTCCAGGGCTGGGAGAGGCAGTGTCACTAATAATAATAATAATAATAATAATAATAATAATAATAATAATAATTTATTATTTATACCCCGCCCATCTGGCTGGGCCTCCCCAGCCACTCTGGGCGGCTTCCATAAAAAACAAAAATACAATAAAATATCACACGTTAAAAACTTCCCTGAACAGGGCTGCCTTAAGATGTCTTCTGAATGTCAGGTAGTTGTTTATCGCTTTGACATCTGCTGGAAGGGCGTTCCACAGGGTGGGTGCCACTACCGAGAAGGCCCTCTGCCTGGTTCCCTGTAGCTTCGCTTCTCGCAATGAGGGAACCGCCAGAAGGCCCTCGGCGCTGGACCTCAGCGTCCGGGCAGAATGATGGGGGTGGAGACGCTCCTTCAGGTATACTGGACCGAGGCCGTTTAGGGCTTTAAAGGTCAGCACCAACACTTTGAATTGTGCTCGGAAACATACTGGGAGCCAATGTAGGTCTTATATGGTCTCGGTGGCCGCTCCCAGTTACCAGTCTAGCTGCCGCATTCTGGATTAGTTGTAGTTTCCGAGTCACCTTCAAAGGTAGCCCCACGTAGAGTGCATTGTAGTAGTCCAAGCGGGAGATAACCAGAGCTTGCACCACTCTGGCAAGACAGTCCGCAGGCAGATAGGGTCTCAGCCTACGTACCAGATGGAGCTGGTAAACAGCTGCCCTGTGCTTCCATTGACAGCTGTGAGTCCAAAATGACACCCAGGCTGCGCACCTGGTCCTTCAGGGGCACAGTTACCCCATTCAGGACCAGGGAATCCTCCACACCTGCCCGCCTCCTGTCCCCCAAAAACAGTACTTCTGTCTTGTCAGGATTCAACCTCAATCTGTTAGCCGCCATCCATCCTCCAACCGCCTCCAGACACTCACACAGGACCTTCACTTAGTTGTGACACTGCTAAATATCCCCCCCCCCTTTGTTGTCCTTCCACCGCCCCATCCCTAGTGCAGCAGTGTGTGGGCCAAGTATTGCCACCTTGCTGCTTTTTAGCCCCATCTCTGATCTTGCAATGCATCTATTCTAAATGTGTTAACATACAATAACTAACTTTTGCCTCCTTGGAAACATGACAACAGCTCGCCCTCTCTACAGATCCAGCAGTGAGAAATTCTGGGCTTTTCATCTTTAGAAAATCTCCTGAGCAATCCACTGTCATATTATGATGTGTTAACATCCCTTTTGGTTTTTAAATAGTAAACCTTCCCTCCCCCTTTTCTTTTCCAGTACCATCTTCCTGTGACGCGAGGCTCCTAACAGGACACCTTCCACCCATCAATGCACTGCCAATGGTAAGTTCAGGGAAACCCCCGTTGCAAAAGTTTATTGTGTTGTGATGTGGTCTTTACACAAAACCTTCTGCCTGCAGGAGAAGAGGCAAGCAGACGGGCTCCTAGGCTCAGGAATTCTTTTTTTCTAAAAAAGCATCCTATTATTTCTGCATATGTGGAGGCCTGTTTATCTATCTGACAGTAACTGCGTCCGTTTTGACAGCTGCATTCAATGATACCTGTGCAATTGGTAGCACAAAATTCTTCCCTGGCTAGGCTTGAGCATCACTCCTTCTCAAAGCGAACTCAGGTGACGACAGAAACATGGTCTTTGAGAAATGGGAGAGGAAGGTATTGGCATACTCTGGGGAATACCCCACCCCCCGCTTTCAAATAATAATAATAATAACAACAACAACAACAACAACAACAACAACAACAACAACAACAACCCCCAAAACCTGAGGATGTGTGTATGGCAGGGACATCTTAGCCACAGAATGCTGTTGGTTGGCCAAGAAAACTGGAGGAAGTGAAGAAATGGGGGGAAGAGTGGGAGAAGAAGAATGGAATGAGCATTGTCCCAGTATAACAGTTTCCATACCTTCACCAGTGTGATAAACTCATAAATGACTTCCTAGGTGGGTCTTCCTATTGCCCGTTAGCGCTGAAATGGACAGAGTTGACTTTCCCTGTCTTGAGTCTAGAGATTCTGGGATCTATGCTTTTGTGCCAACTTTGTATTTACATGAGTTGGCATGAGAAATCGTCAACGATTCGCCGCGTGTGAATATTGGAATCCACCATGGGGTTTTGCTTACATGAGCAAAAAAAGCACAAAACACGTACACAAGGAAAATCATAGAATTGGGGTGTGGGAGAAGGCCAATGTTGGCAAACTGATGGTAGTTCCAAGCATATGGGAGACCTGATGTTTTTAATCTTTGGATGAGAGTCCCATCAGTTCCGCAGCTTCTGGAGGGACAAGTTTTGGCCTCTCGCATTTCCCTATTTAATTACTATGAAATGCACTTCTGATTCAGGGAATTACACAGAATTCAAAGTCCTGTCCTATGTACCTAGGCCAGACTTCCTCAACCTCAGCCCTCCAGATGTTTTTGGCCTACAACTCCCATGATCCCTAGCTAGCAGGACCAGTGGTCAGGGATGATGGGCATTGTACTCTCAAAACATCTGGAGGGCCGAGGATGAGGAAGCCTGACCTAGGCTCTTGGACGCAAGTCCCATTCAACTCCCATTGCTTAATTTCAGGTGCCTGTGCCAAAAAACCTAAATGATGACAAGGTCATCATCGTCATCGTCATACACTTAAGTGTAGCATAAGCCCCGTGCAGATATTCAAACTGTATTCAAGGAGTTCTGAGCAGCTGCATAGAGTTCTGCTTTCCATAACACACAGCTACTCTTCAGAAGAGACCTCTGATTTGGGTTCCCCATTGCAGCAAGGCTAATAGTGTGGGTGGCTGAAAAATTCTCATTCTAAGCAGTGTGTGGGTTTGGACACAAGACTGAGAACTTTCCAGTCCTTCCTTGTAGCATTCTTCTGCTCTTTTTTATTTTTTTAATTGTTTGATTTCTCGCCTGTTGCTTTCTCCAGCAGAATACAACCCCTTCCCTATATTACTTCATGCTTGCGTACTGTGACTTAGCCAAGATTGAAATACTGTTCTGCATTATTGCCTCTCTTAAAAAACATGACTCATTGCATATTAAACTACTCCCAACACTTCATTAATTTTTAAAATACCAGGAAGAGGCTGTTTGAAGTCTTACTGCGTTTTCTCCTAATTTTCCCCCTACAGGTTGTGCCAGAAAATAAGTATTTGTAGTGTCTTGTGGGCCTGTTACTTGGTGTAGTGATAACTGATTCATAATTACTGCTTGGAGCAGGAGGAGAGAGAGAGGCCTTTTCACTTTTCTTTTCTTTTTCAGTCTTTCGGTAGAAAGAGCCTGGCTGTGGGGAAAAAAATATAGTGCACAGGGGTTGTGTGTATTTTGCCATTTGCCCTGCATTAGCATGGAATTCGGTGCTGGATGAAAAAGTCACGGTTGTGAGAATGTCCGCTTCTTCCTTATTTATTTATTTAAAATGGAAGCATATTTCCGTTGTGGCTACAAAAGACAGGCTTGCGGAAGGGCTGTGGCTCAGGAGCAACCAGCCGTCTTCTGGCAAATAGAGGCTCAACCTCTGGCGCTAGGACTCTGCAATCTCCTGCCCTTTCGGCGAAGCCTTGGGAGAGCCACATCTAATCTGCTGGTGTAAGACCAGCTTAATTTTATCCCTTTCTTTGTGGTATTTGGGCGACGCCTGAAGCCACGGTGGACAGCCTGTGGACCCCTGGCTTAATCACATGGCGGCCCTCGGCCTAATTTCACAATCTCCTCATAAATTATCGGTTCAGACCTATGTCACCCTGTGTCTGCGCTGGGCGATCTGTTGCAGAATGACTCCGTAATTCGAGCTTTGTAGCACATTCACCGCCCTGGTGGTGTATCTTGTTTGTCTTGACTCCCTCTTTAAGCTCTCTGCGGTGCTGCCCATTGCTACACCTTGTAGTAGCCAGCTCCATAGTTTTAACCACATGCTGTGTGAAGAAGGTCCTTCCTTTTCGCTTCCTTGGACTTTCTAGGAAGTACCATAGTAAATATAGTTGGTTAGCGACGGTTTGCTGAAGTCAATAATCTCCAAATACATTGGCCTCGAATTTGGAGGGGCAGAGTCACTGCCATCCAGCAGAATTTTTTTTTTCAGGGTTCACTGTAGCTGCCATTTGGGCTCGCCGGCAACTCTGATGATTAGGGTGTTTCTCTTCCTTAATTTATAGCTTGTATTTTATAAAGTTTGACACAACCTTTCATTCGGCGGTGCCTGGCAAGGTGCTCAACCTAGCCCAGCCCAGCTTCTTGCAGCCTCGCAATATGGGGGAGTTAGAGCATTAAAAGAACGAGATAAAACAATATTAAACAATGTTAAAACAACAAGACACAGCACTAGAGGATGCACTAGAAGAATTTAAAAAGTAAAACGGAAGAGAGGGATAAAAACAAGTACTGAGGGTTGGTTATCCAGTGATACCTTGGGTTACATACACTTCAGGTTACAGACCCCGCTAACCCAGAAATATTACCTCAGGTTAAGAACTTTGCTTCAGGATGAGAACAGAAATCGTGCTCCGGCGGCAGCGGTGGGCCCCATTAGCTAAAGTGGTGCTTCAGGTTAAGAACAGTTTCAGGTTAAGAACGGACCTCCAGAACGAATTAACGCGAGGTACCACTGTAAAGCAAAAAACTTGCATTGAAATGAGCCTTAGAGTTGAAGACCCTCCTTCCTCAATTAGTGCTCTGGCCCCTTCTGGGAAGTTTTTGACACGAAAGGTGGGACGTCTATCTGCTTAATCTCAGAAAGCATTATATTATTTGTGGATGGAACTTTTTTTTTAACAACAACAACAACAACAACAACTTTATTATTTATACCCTGTCCATCTGGCTGGGTTTCCCCAGCCACTCTGGGCGGCTTACAGCATATATAAAAAATTGTAAATCAACAGTGAATAACAATTTCCCAATATTGGGCTGCCTTCAGATGTATTCTAAAAGTCAGATAGTTGTTTATTTCCTTGACATCTGACGGGAGGGCGTTCCACAGTGCGGTCGACGCTACCGAGAAGGCCCTCTGCTTGGTTCCCTTCTTGCAGTGGGGGAACCGCCAGAAGGCTCTCAGAGCTGGACCTCAGTGTCCGGGGTGAACGATGCAGCCCTTGCCACGTGTTTTGGACTGCTTCCCCATCCCATCAGCCCCTGGCAGCTGGTGGGACTGGCCATCCGAAACACCAGGAGGTCACCAGGTTGTTTCAAGCTCCAATACCGTGAGCATCACCACAATCCCCAGGTAGCTCAGTTGGTCAAGCAAGAGACTCTTAATCTCAGGGTCGTGGGTTTGAGCCCTACCTTGGGCAAAAAGATTCCTTCATTGCAGGGGCTTGGACCAGGTGACATCATGGTCCCTTCCAACTCTACGGACCTATGAATTGGTTTTGTGCTTTTGTGGCTTTTTCCTATTTCTTGAAAGGAGGAGGTTTGCAAACAACATTCCTTTTTTAATGCTGCCTGGTTTTTTTACTGTTCTGCTTCTTTATTGGCCTCCCTTGCTTCAAGGTTGAGGTTTTTTTTGTGGGTAGAATTGGGGTGGCTGCTCCTTTATGATTCCACGTATCCTTCCTTATGGAGCATAAACTCCAGCTTAAGCTCCTGTTTACCGAGCCAGTGCCAGAAACGGGGGCCGGGGGCATTGTAAAACCTCCTCTGGCTCCTAAAGAGCCCAGCATTGGCCTCTTGTCTTTAAGTACCCACTTCCCTTCCCCAGATTGGCCCATCAGAAATCTATCATTGCTTTTAGTGGTCCGTTTTTGCTGCTTCCACTGCTATCGACGCAGAGCCCAGAGCGGTCCATTCCTCTGCTCAGTCTCACCGCAGATATTGGCATTAGGCATGTGTTGGAAATACCGAGCCTGTTTTGCGGGGTGCGGAAAGATGGAAGAGCACTATAGACGTTAACTGTTAAATGGGGATTAATAAGGAGGCATGCAGGGACGCAGGTGGCGCTGTGGGTTAAAGCCTCAGCGCCTAGGACTTGCCGATTGAAAGGTCGGCGGTTCGAATCCCTGCGGCGGGGTGCGCTCCCGCTGCTCGGTCCCAGCGCCTGCCAACCTAGCAGTTCGAAAGCACCTCCGGGTGCAAGTAGATAAATAGGGACCGCTTACCAGCGGGAAGGTAAACGGCGTTTCCGTGTGCGGCTCTGGCTCGCCAGATGCAGCTTTGTCACGCTGGCCACGTGACCCGGAAGTGTCTCCGGACAGCGCTGGCCCCTGGCCTCTTGAGTGAGATGGGCGCACAACCCCAGAGTCTGTCAAGACTGGCCCGTACGGGCAGGGGTACCTTTACCTTTACCTTTAAGGAGGCATGCAGGAAAGTTCTTCGTTCTTGCGGTGTTTTTATTTTTCCAAGACAGGCAAACGCGCCTATGGTTGTATTTTGTATATAGTGCTATGAGAATGCTGTTTTGTGTTGCGTCAACAGAAGACCTCCTTCCTAACCTTTTCATGCCGTTTGACTGCTTGCTTAATGGCTGACGGTAGTAATAACGGTAGCAATATTTTTCAGCCCCTTTTATCCCATGACTCCCTTATGCTTAGGGCAGTGCACACGGTGTTCGCACTGTGGGTTTTTGTCTGTGCAACACCTCTTGAGACGTAAGTTAGGCTGTGAATGGCCATTGCTGCAGTAGGCAGCTTCATGGATGAGTGAGGGTTTGACGCAGGAGCTCCTTAGTTCCAGGTGGGACACTGTAACCACTAGGCCATGCTGGATTCCTCCAACCTACCAGTATGGTGGCGGCAGAGAGAACAGCAGCACAGATACAGTGGTACCGTGGTTTTCAAACGTAATCTGTTCCGGAAGACCGTCCGGCTTCTGAAACGTTTGAAAACCGAGGCGCAAAGGGAAAAAAAAAAAAACCTCAGCAGAAGCCGTTCGACTTCCGAGGCGCGTTTGAAAACGGAACTATTTACTTCCAGATTTTTGGCGTTCAAAAACCGCAACATCCGACTCCAAGATGCTTGAAAACCGTGGGACCACTGTATGTCCAGTATAAGAGAGAATTGAGTTATGTCGTGAATAGCAATGCGTGAGTATGCTGTGTAAAAAATATTGCGATGGAAAAAAGTGAGGTTGTCCTGCAATTCCTGCTGCCCCTTTGCTGTGCATTATAAAATAACAATTGTAACAATATGTTAAAGGTAAGTTTATCAGTTTTAGACCCCCTAAGCAGTAGCGGTTGGCAGGACATTACCCCGTTCGCCTCTGCATATTTCCATCCTGATTTCAGATGCTGTGATGTATTGGTATATATTGCAATGTTTAGCCAGCGATACATCACGATGCTGGAAACCAGACATTGCTCAGCCATTGACAGCCATGGCTTCCTGTTAATTTCTCTAAGCGCCTTTTAAAGCCATCAGAGTTGGTGGCCGTCATATCTTGTAGCAGATTCCAGAGCTTAACTATCCCCTATGTGAATAAACACTTTATTTTGCTGGTCCCGAATCGTCAAACGTTCCTCTTGATGGCACGAGACCCTCACCCCCACCCCTCCCAGTTCTAGTGTTATGAGAGAAGGAGCAGTGGATGCTGTTCTAAAGGACTCTCAAAGGTTGCGGACCTGATTCCCATGCTAACCCCCCAAAAAAACTTTAAAAAGCTGCCCCTCTCCGAAAGGAAGGATGCAAATGTCCTCTCTGTTGACGCCTGCTTTGCCCAGCAGCTGAGCCCTTCTCTTGAGTTCCTAGGCTGAATAAAGCTCTGCCACCAATAAATATGGAGGTGACTTGGTTGCAAGGCTTTAGCCCACATAAGCCATCCATATGTACTGCAGAGGGGCTCCTTTTCGCCTCCTCACATCTTGCAAAAATCTGTCATGGATGCAATATTCCGGCGCAGCGGTGTGTTTGCGGTTTGCTGTTCCCCCACGAGCAGATGGGGAATCCCCATAAAATCCCCCAACATTTCTCGGTTTGCAGTTTTAGTATTTTAAAGACCACTAAAGCTTTGTACGTACAAGCTGCTGAGAAGAGAAAGAAAGAAAAGATGATGACCCAATGATAGCAGTGCTGGATCAAATGAAAGAATGACAGTCCAGTATTCTGCCGACTAGATGCCGCTGTTTAGACGCAAAACCTTCTGGCTGGTTTTGGCAGTAATGTGCATAAAGCATTGTGTGATATTTAGAGGCATGGTTTCTACCCCAAAACAGCAGCCTTTCATCTCCTATGCCTCTTCCTTTCCCTTCCAACAGTCTCAGTTGGTAGAGCATGAGACTCTTAATCTCAGGGCTATGGGTTTGAGCCCCATGGTAGGTATAAGATTCCTGCACTGCCGGGGGTTGAACCAGATGATCCTTGTGGCCCCTAACAACTCCACAATTCTGTGATTCTGTGCAAAAATGTGGTGTCGTTGGCTTGTGACTTTATTGGATGAAGCACAGCGGCGATGCGACATTGCCTGTTGAGTTTGCACCACTAGGTGCTACCAGGGTCAGAAGAGGAGCTGTTGTGAGTCTGCTGTACTTTAGCAGTTGCTGCAAGCCTCATAGCAGCCTTGCCCCTTGTTTACCAACGCCACTGGTAAAATTATGTTTCCTTTGTGGTTTTGAAATACAGCTAAGGAAACCAAGCTAAGGTGATTAAGAAATTCCTCCCTCGCTTATGAGTTCTTAATTTCCAGGCCTTTATACTGAAGATGATTTGGACATAATGCTAAATGATAGTTGAGCATCACAAGGAGGCAAGCCTTGGGCTTGAATCCTCTCCCCACTGTCTCCTCCAAGGCCATGAGAATTAATTCCACACAATTAAGTGCCCCTGAACCCACGTAAACTGTGGTTAGTCTTAGCTACGGTTTACTGAAACGAGCCAGCTTCCAACAGTTTATGAAGCTGAGTTGTTTCACTAAACCATGGTTAAGATGAGTCATGGATTTAGGATTCCTGCAAGAGGGAATGGCTGTGATGGAAAACAGGAACGAGTGATTCCAAACTCTCCTTGCAGCCATACGAGAGAAAGGGAGGGGCAGGTTGGATTCGATGACCCTTAGGAGCCCTTCCAACTCTATGATTCTATGCGGTAAATGGACTGATTGACTTGCTCCGTTATAACAGCAGCTTTGTGCCTTTGTGCATAAAATTCAAGCATGAAGCTGGTTAATGTAGGTGGCAGAATCATGTGAAAAACAGCAACAGATATTTTGTAATGGAAAGGTCTGGAGCATAAAGGCAATGAGTCATGTGCACCGAAGAATGACTGCGAGAGTGAGGTCGGCGCGCATAGCAATTCAGAGCACGCATATGTGGTTATTGCTGCTCTGAACATAATAGTGTTGAATGGTAAAGTTCAGGAGGGGTAGGCGAGACCAGTCAATTCCGTAGGCAGTGGGGCTAGAACATTGGGATCCCACTCACTGGAGCAACTTTATTACGTTTGCCTACAGCAGAAGCTACACGGTGCATAATACGCAGCCTCAAGAATCCTGGTGCAGGATTCATATTCAGTTATTATTATTTATTCCGGCGTTTGGGCTCTTGTTCGTAAGATGTCAATTTGTATTGCCCATTTGACAGAGATTGTAGACTGGACTCTCTTTCTCTCTCTAGCAATTCTTAGGGTAGGGTACACAAAAAGGTAGTCTGGAATGTAAAATTAATATTTCATTGAGTACAGTATCAGCTTTCATTTAAAGAAAAAGGGTTTTGAGGTTTCAACCATGGTGTGGCTAAAAGTTCACAAAATGCACAAAGAAGAAGAGAGCATCATTTAGATTGTGATTGCTTGAAGCTCATCCCTAGAGAAGCAGCCAATGAAATGCAACAGAATTGAGCCATAACTTCTATTTATGCAACTGTATACCGTACAAGAAATGTCATTGAATGGCTGCAGACCGAGATCAATAACATGGGACCGTAGCTCCATAATAGGCAAAGGAGCAAGCTGAAAACACAAGCTGAAAATACGCATTTGGAAGAGAATGTGGAGCTTGCAAAATAACTTCCACGGTTCCTCGTTCGGCTTGATCTTTTTCAAATGTTAAAGATAGAAAAAATTCTTGAGGCTCAAGCAATTAAATGCTTGAGTGCAATTTCCTGAAAAATCGTCGAAATGATTCCAGATGACTTTGGGCATCACTTTTAACTTGTTCCTTGCTCTTTGGGGTAATGTGTGGGAGTCATGCCTGTTTCATTCTCCAGAGCTGGACGGATTTCATGAATCATACCTCCACTGTTTTTTGATCAGCCTGGATCAGTTGGTTAGAGAGTGGTGCTGATAATGCCAAGGTTGCGAGTTTGATCCCTGCATGGGACAGCTGCATATTTCTGCATTGTAGGGGGTTGGACTGGATGATCTTTGGGGTCCCTTCCAACTCTACAATTCTGTAGGGCTTTAACTTCCTGTGTTGCCCCTTGCATCTCCCCAAAACCAGCAAGACCAGATTGCATGACGTGAGATAGAAAGCTTCACAGACTAAATCTTTACCGCAAAGTGAGGGAAACGTATGCAAATTTTTACACCTTATTTGCACAATTTATACAGGTGGTAGAGTTTGGTGCGCCTTAGTGCAAAATTGGCATTAGTGAGGAGCGAACATAACCCCTGCTATAAACTGAAATCGCCGTTGGCTGCAGGGCTCCTGGTCACATTTCAAAAGTCTTCCAAGATTGGCAAGCCCAAAGGGCAAATGGGAGATGTTGGGTATCACCCGCCATTCAGAGGGTGTAAGGGGCGGACAGCTGAAGAACCTGCTGCTGACGCCCGATGGCTGCCTCAGTCGGGATTCCAGGAGGAAGGGGAATCTGAAGTGCTATAGTGCTTAGTGGCATGCATCTGTAATAAACACTCTGAAATAGACTTTGCTCTGATGTGTTGATTGGATGAAAACGATGGCAAACATGCTGGTGCATCAAGTATGACAGGCAGATACCCTACCTTGTAATCCTTTTCCATCCATCCATCCATCCATCCATCCATAGAATTGTAGAGTTTGAAGGGACCATGAGAATTTTCTAGTCTGCAATGCAGATATCCTTTGCCCAATGTGGGGTTCGAACCCATCACCCAGAGATTAACAGTCTCATTCTCTGTACCAGGGGTAGGCAACCTAAGGCCTGGGGGCCGGATCCAGCCCAATCGCCTTCTAAAACCGGTCCTCGGATGGTCCGGAAATCAGTGTGTTTTTACATGAGTAGAATGTGTCCTTTTATTTAAAATGCATCTCTGGGTTATTTGTGTGCCCCCCTGCCCCCCCCAAATATATATAGTCCGGCCCACCACATGGTCTGAGGGACAGTGGACCGGCCCATGGCTGAAGAAGGTTGCTGATTCCTGCTCTATACTATATTTTTAAAAATATATATGGAGTGGACAAGCATGCACAATATACAGAGATCTTTAAGAATACGGTTGTGAACTATGGGTAGGCTCCATCCACAATGTGTTTTTTGACCCGTATATTTTCCGAAATATTTGTAGGGGAAAGTTGCAACTTCCTAACGTGTTCCTTCTCACAAACGCTCTCTTCTCTCAGAAACGAGATGTGGCCAACCTTCTGTGGGAATGCAGAATGTCCCTCCCTTTCTGCCTCCCCCCCCTTCTTTTTGGGGTTTGCGTGCGAAGCAGCCGCAAGTTTGACTGGTTGTGAACCACCGGGCTTTTTGAGTACTCATTAAAATAATAACAATAATACGGCAATGAAAGAAACGGCAAATAAAAACTGCCCGTGCAGTTTCCTTTCATGGCAAACAACAAGGGACACATTCAGGAGTATCAGGTACATAACAGACAAATTAAAGAAGAAAATAGATGGCCAAAAGGTTAAAAGGGAATGAAAACACAAGCTTTAATAGTCACAAGATCAAATGAGGCATTAGTTAATTTTCCTCCCTTTTTTGGTGCAGTTCATCAGAAGTTCAAGCAATTCAGCTGAGCGATTGAACTGGAGCAGAGCGCTGTGCCAAAACCCCCTGATTACTGATAGCATAAACAGAGAAATAACAAAGTGAACCTAACGCTCGATGTCATCTCTCACATAAGAAATGGCTTCTGAGAATGTTGGAATTCTACCCGAGTTGCGAGCGGCGACCCGCACCGCGTGCGAATGCTCACAATGGCCGCGGCCGCAAGCAACAGCTAAGAAATTATTTCTTGCTAATGAGCAATCAAGCCGGATTTAAGACTCAAATGGCTGAGGCAGGGTGTGTTGGGGGCAGCAGCAATTCACAGTTGTGGGAGGGACGGGAAAGGAAAGAGCTTGTTTACTGGAGGTGTAGCTGAAAGTGATGGATCATCAGAACGGGAGAATTACTACTTCTGGCATATGCAGAGTTCAGAGACAGGGGAAAGGTGTGGGTTGTGTTTAAAGTGGGGGAACGCAGTGTCCTGCCTACAGGCTTTAAAAAAATATATGGTCAGGCTATCTAAATAAAATTGATTCCCCATTGAACTAGCCCCTCACCATATAGGTTTTTAAAGTATTTATATGCACATAGGTTTGTTGTTGTTCTTTTGAAGAGTGAATTATAGTCAAATTGTCACCATCTACTATTTCTCCAATGAAGGAGTTTCAGGCATGCAGCTTGGTCATTTAAATTTATCTGTGAGTTTGCCGTGCAATCTGAACTACTCCGAGGGCACTATGCATGTTGGGACATGCATCTCATCCTTCTTGAATGAAGGGCTGGAAGGCGTGTCTGCATTAGCTCCCGTGCCGTCGTTATGAAAAGTGGAGAGGAGGAGAAAGTGGAATGACCAAAAAGCAGTTCAGGACAGGGAACAAGAAGGTGGCCCTGGAATCCCCGAAGATGCTCCCTGCTTGTGTAAACAAGAGTTGAGTCAACAACATCGAGACCTGAAAGACCTACATTGGCTCCCAGTATGTTTCCCAGCACAATTCAAAGTTTTGGTGTTGACCTTTAAAGCCCTAAACAGCCTCAGCCCAGTATACCAGAAGGAGCACCTCCATCCCCATCGTTCTGCCTGGACACTGAGGTCCAGCTCCGAGGTCCTTCTGGCAGTTCCCTCACTACGAGAAGCAAAGCTACAGGGAACCAGGCAGAGGGCCTTCTCGGTAGTGGCGCCCGCCCTGTGGAACACCCTCCCATCAGATATCAAAGAGATAAACAACTACCTGACATTTAGAAGACATCTGAAGGCAGCCCTATTTAGGGAAGTTTTTAATGTGTGGCATTTTAATGTATTTTTAATCTTTGTTGGAAGCCACCCAGAGTGGCTGGGGAGACCCAGCCAGATGGACAGGGTACAAATAATAAATTATTATTATTATTATTAGCCTCCAAAAACTAGGGTTGTCACCCACTTAACACATATTTTAGTTTATTATTCAGCTGCCTTTCAGCCTCTTACTTAATCACATTGCAGTATGTTTGCACGGTACAAAGTCTCTGGATTGGTGCCTCTTTCAACACTGAAGGAAGTCTGCAATAACTTATAATGTATGAACAAAGGCTGCCATGCATCATTAGAGAGAAAAGCCATCACCCGTCATTTCCTTTTCCAAAAACAGCCTACAAATTTTAAAAAGGCAAGCTGCCCTTAACATTAAATCCCTCCGATTTAACATGAAAGCAGGGCGACTAAGCAACCCTCCTAAGGGGAAATGTCACAACATTTGGGGGGATTTTTAGATTTGAGAAAGAGCGAGTAAGGAGGGACATGGTGTAGGTGTATTAGATTGTGCGGGGGGTAGAGAGAGTGGACAGAGATGCGTTTTCTCCTTTCCTCATAATACTAGAAGCCTCCATGGCTATCCAGCGAAGAAGATTCAGGACAGTCAAAGGGAAGGTTTAGTTGAGATTCCTGCTTTGCAGGGCAGTGGACAAGACGGCCCTCGCAATCCCTTCCAGCTCTACAGTTCTGTGATTCACGCAGCCCGCAGTTGAACTGTGGAGTTTGCTGTCACAAGACGCAATGGCAGCCACCAGCTTGGACGGCTTTGAAAGAGGTTTGGACAGATTCATGGAGGACAAAAGTCGTCAGTGGCCACTAGCCATGATGGTTAGGTTACACCTCCATTCTCGCAAGAAAAATGGCTCCGTATTCCCATTTTGCTGGGAATCACGAGTGGGGACAGTGGTGTTGCGGTCAGGTCTTGCGGGCGTTGTACCAGTTATCTGGCTAGCCACTGTGAGCAGCATGCTGGTCTTGAGCCTTTGGTCTTGCAAGGGGGTGAGCGTGTGTGCCAGCTCGGACCCCTGTTACCATTCTGATCACCCCCACCCTGATCCAGGGAGGCTCCCTGCATATTTTCAAACACCGATCTCCCCCTCCACGCATGCCATGCCCCCTCCTCCCGTGTTAACACAAATTGAAAACTTTGAGAATGCATCCAACAAAATTGTCTGGCAAAGAGGGATTCAGGGCAGACAAAAATTCCTTAAATCGTGGCATAATCGCTTGAAGGAATTTGCTGTGGTAGTTTGGGGTGACGGACAGCAGTTGGGCTCGCATTAAATGGGTATTAGACAAATTCATGGAGGATGAGGGTCCTTGTTAGCTAAATGAATACCTGCTGGTGGGGGGGGCAGAGGGAGAAGAGTGGGGAAAGGCTGTTGTCTCTATGCCCCCCGTTACAAACTTCCCCAAAGGGTCTGTTTGTCCACTGTGGGAAAATGCATGCGGAACTAGGTGAATATTTGATTCTTTCTTCAATGCCCCAACTGGAAGCTTATAATAAAATTTGCCTGCAGTGTTTGTTTCCTGCTCTCTCTCCAAGAAATATATAAAGTCATTCATTTTGTTATCTTAGCAACAAAGATATAGTTATATTGCACTGATACATAGGGGATATTTTCATTAAAAAAGAGCTTCATTTGTCTATATTTATTATGTATAACCAATTTAATTTAACCACAGAGTTATGTGCTGGAAATGGGGCTCTTGTCTTATTACCAGTCAACTTTTCTCTGCTTCTATTTCATCTGCAGTTGACATTTTGCTAGTAGGAGGCTAATTGCTAATCTAAAAGGAAATAAACCATAGATCATGCACTGGTAACAAATTGGTATTTAAGCATATGTTAGGCACTCGGCTCTTCTGCTCATTTGAGGGGCGTTCTGATTTATCTGGTTTTATGTTCTGATTTATCTGGTTTTATTTCCAAAAAAAGGTTTGATTCCCTCCCCTCCAAATAAACTTTGTTGGTATGTTGCAAATGTGCAAGTATTAGAAACGTATTCCTGTTGTCATGAAACCTGGGGTGCCAAAGGCAAGAAGCAGAATTTTCCGCAGAATCATTTTCAGATGGAAATGCCAAAGATTCAGTTTGGAGGTTTGCACTCTCCTGAGTTGAGTCCACAGCAGGTATTGAACTGGCAACTTCATAGATGCTAGACCGTGGTTCCTCCAGTGTGATCCCCACCCCCCTCATGAGTTTGGGCCAAAACAAATGAACTGCGAGAGATTTGCTGTACAAACAGCCCCAAGGCCACTGAGCAAACCTGGCTTGTGTCGAAAGGAGACTTAGCCATGTTTCCTGCCTCCCATCAGCTGCTTCTGAGTTGGGGTTTCTCACTGAGCAACAGAGAGACCTCTTGTTGCTAAATACCAGCCATCTTGTTTCTCCTCTGCCTTGGTATTCATTCTGAGCTGCACAGGAGCCACATACTGTATTTTTCGCACTATAGGACGCACTTTTCCCCCTCCAAAAATTAAGGGGGAATGTGTGTGCATCCTATGGAGCGAATGCAGGCTCCTTGGCTTCAGCGATAGCAACGCGAAGCCTCCGAAGCACAGAGGGAGCGCTCCCTCCGTGCTCCAGAGGCTTCGCGTTGCTTTCGCTGAAGCCTGGAGAGCGAGAGGGGTCGGTGCTCACTGACCCCTCTCGCTCTCCAGGCTTCAGGGATAGCTGCCTGAAGCCTTCGGAGCACAGCGCGAGTTCCCGCTGCGCTCCGCAGGCTTCAGGTTCCTTTTGCTGAAGCCGGGAGAGCAAAACTCTCCCGGCTTC
This sequence comes from Podarcis gaigeae, assembly GCF_964106915.1. Classification (NCBI taxonomy): domain Eukaryota; kingdom Metazoa; phylum Chordata; class Lepidosauria; order Squamata; family Lacertidae; genus Podarcis; species Podarcis gaigeae. Next base: position 89,434,578 of record NC_139681.1, on the reverse strand, counting down.
AGCAGAGAGGGAGAGCTGTGCAGCGTCCCTTCAGCGAAGCGACAGGAGAAATGGAAGGGGTTCCGTTTGTCCTGCCGCTTCGCTGAAGGGGCACTGAGCAGAGAGGGGGAGAATTTTTTTCTTGTTCTCCCCCTCTAAAACAAGGTGCGTCCTCTGGGCGAGTGCGTCCTATAGAGCAAAAAATACGGTATGTCACAGGATGCCTTTTGCATATCGGTGATTTGGAAGTGCTCCCGCATTTTCACTCCCGCACCTGAAATCCTATTAGAAAATTATTCAGTTTGGTTTAATATTTATATGCCACTTTTCTGACAACAACGTTGAGCTCAAAGCAGCTGGCAATAATAACAAAGCCTTTTAAAAAATCAGCAAACGAACGTTTCCAACTCTGTAATCATCACCAAAAGCACATAAGCCGGGCAGACACAATGCGCCGAGCAATTAATGATGTTAAATGCAAACTTGCAATAATTTGAACATAATTCAAATACATGGTGCCCAAGCTCAAGATCCCGTTGCGATTGTAGTGGTTAAGGGAAAGAAGAGTGGCTGTGAGGTTGCATCCTTCCTAAAACCTGAGAAAGACTTCATCTTCTGAGTTTCACCTGGAACTTCAGTGGCGGACGCAACTATATGGAATCCTTATAGCATTTTCTAAACCTTGGGATCAAGCCGCCATCTTTCAGCATAGCTGATCTTGTAAGATTGTCCTTTTGTACACTCCCTTCAGTGGATGGGGAAGAATATAAGAAGAGCATGCTGGATTAGGCCATTCTGTTCTCACTGTGGCTAGCCATCACTCCCCGGGGGCAGGTAATATACCAAGATGTACGCCAGCGCAACACAGCTTTGCCAAAGCACCCTCGAGGCTCCTTCACCTGCAGCACAGCTGATCTGCACACCCAGCTTTGCAATCCTCGGATGAAGAGCGCTGTTTAGCTATGCCCCTTGTCAGGAACCAGCTAAACACGTGCCGCTTTCAAACAAGAAGCGGGAATACTAAGAAGGAAGCAGGAGCTTTGGACACAGGAGCAATTAGAATCATAGAATTGTAGATTTGGAAGGGACCACAAAAGTCACCTAGGCCAACCCCCTGAAACTTTTGCCCGACGTGGGGCTCAAACCTACGACCCCAAGATTAAGAGTCTCATGCTGTACTGCTTGAGTTGTGCTGCTAGCCCTCTGGGTTTTGGTAGAAGGCAGGGTTTCTTTTTAACCCAAGAATTTCTCCTTTCTCTGTAAGTGGGGCTGGGCAGCGCATCAGTGTTCGAAACTCCTGTTGTCCTAGGTGCATTTTGGGACGAAATTTCATTGACGCGAGCAGCTTGTGAGCTGTGGACACAGTACTGCACCTAAGATTTCACATTAAAGCTGCAGAGTGGAAGGAAAGGAGGGCCTTTCTCTGTTTCCCCACTTCCAGGTACTCTCTGAAGACTGGAGAAGAAACCCTCTTAAGAATATTAGGGGGATGGGCAGGGAAGGACTAGATCAGGGGTCGGCAAACTTTTTCAGCAGGGGGCCGGTCCACTGTCCCTCAGACTTTGTGGGGGGCCAGACTAAATAAAAAAAAAAAAAGAACAAATTCCTATGCCCCACAAATAACCCAGAGATGCATTTAAATAAAAGGACACATTCTACTCATGTAGAAACACGCTGATTCCCGGACCGTCCTCGGGCCGGATTTAGAAGGCGTTTGGGCCGCATTCAGCCCCCGGTCCATTAGTTTGCCCACTCATGGCCTAGACCATGTGAAAAACGAACATAATATTTCAGCCGCAGTTCATTCATTTTTAGCACAGTATTCTTGTTAGCCACCCTGAGCCCGGCTTTGGCTGGGGAGGGCGGGGTATAAATAAAAATTATTATTATTATTATTATTATTATTATTATTATTATTATTATTATTATTTAAAAGTGTGCCTAGACATTCCGCTGTTGCGCCCGTATCCTAGGTTTAAGGTGCCATTTTGCTCCTAGCTTTCATATCTCAGTTTCTATCACTGCAGCCCATGCACGGCTTCCCAAGCACAGAGAGTGGAGATCTGGTGCCTGCGGAGGGCGGTTTGGGCTGTGAGAGTAAAGGAAATCCTTTGGGGTTGAGCGTGCACTTAGGGGATGAGTCACAGAGGAAAGGCTGAATTCCCTTAAAAGAACATTGCAGGTTCAGATGCGCTTCCTGACAGCTATTACAGAGCAGCCTCTCAGAGCTGGCTGTGGTTGCACATTTTCACACGCTATAATTTTTGCTGTAATTAACTGGAGAAAATAGCTGCTCCCTTCTTAGAAACGAAGCGCTTTCCCCAGCTGTTCCCGCATGCCACTATGTTTGTCCTTTTGGCACCAGCATTGCGTTCTTGAGTTGCTCTGCACCCCTCCAGAACTGTTTTGTAGTGGCAGCTCTGTTGACGCAGAAGGGGCTGCCCCCTTTTGGTGTCCGCATGTGGGTGGCTTTGTCCGTTGGGTGTGCCACCTGGGCCATCTTAGGCGAATAACCTTCTCCTGCAGCCGACTTAGGTGTGTGGGGTGTTTAAGGTAGACGGATCTTTTTAAAGGACTCTCTCATTTTGCACTCTCGTTTCTTCTTGGTCTTCTGGAAATGATTATACGGATCTGTTTTCCAGTTTGTTGGTTTTTTTGTGTGTGCTTTTTCCAGGTCTAGTCTTGAGAATTCTGTAAAATGGAACACTGAATAATTAAAAGAAAAAAAAAATCCTTGTGGGTTCTTTTTGACATTTCCAACAGGGAATGTCAAAAAGTTTTTCCTTTTGTCTTTGAGTGGTTTATGTTCTTGGCCCAGCAGCTCCCATTCCCAGTGTCAGCAAGGCCACAGTCTCGAGAACGGATAGCATTGTCCCTCCCTTCCAAATGAAACTGATGGAATGGAGACTTTGGGGTGCCAGGCAAGCGTTGTTCCGGATTTTAGCATGGAACTGTTTTATCTCCTGAGGTTCTGGGGGGTGCTGGCTGTGTGTGTGTCCTGCACCTTGTGGTGTTTTCAGGAGAGATGCTCTTGGCATGTCACTTGGAAGATGTTGTACTGGCCACTTGGGTTTTTATCTCTGCTAGGGCTAGTATTTGGGATCCTCCTCCCCTTCTGGGAAGGACTTTTCTGTTTCAGGGTCAAGGCCCAGATAAGGCAGAGATCCCCCATAATTAATAATGATAATAAAAAGAAGAAGAAGCTCTGGCATGCAGGAATTCTGGGACACCGCTTGGATTTTGGATGGTTGCTGTTTATGAGTCGGAACAGCGTGGAGCTGAAACTTGGTTATAACTAAGGCTTTTTCTTTCTTCTGTTTTTGTTGAGACTGCAGTGAGGCGTGGACAACCGACACCCTGTGTTGTGGGTGGGTACAGTTGGTAAGCCACAGCACCCGATTGGTAGGTCCCTCGAAGCTGGGCACAATCTGGCCAATGGGACGCAGTCCAAACGGTTCAAGGGACCTATTTATGCCCATGCATGTGACCCAGAGCTTCCTCTTTTGGCGCATGCATTCAGAACACCCGCCCACCTCTCCCTAATTTTAGGGCTTGTTGCGCTTGACCTTGCTATGCCGCCGTGTGTTGTCTGTCGTTGGGACAGGGGCATGGCAGGAATTTTCCCCACTTGGCTGATTGGCTGTTGCCATTTGGGTTTCGCCTGCTGTGTAGCAAATCGTCACAACTTGTAAGGTTGCGGATAGACTCTGGTTCAGGTGATAGGGATGGGAGAATGCTCTCGCCATCCCTATGTGAAGGGTATTCTGTTAAAGGAATCCAGGGACTCAATGGTTTGGTCAACCCCTGAGAGGGGGTTGTGCCCGTGCCTGAGTCCAGGGGGACATTTGGGTGGTGGAGTTAGCCCGTTCCTGGCTTTCCGCTTATCCAGGTGTTCACCCTTGGCTGGCCTATGCTGAAACCCTGGGTCAGCGCTACCTGCATGGCAGGGAGCTAGTCGAACCAGAGCCTATGCAACCAGTCACATTCTGTAATCAGTAAAGTTGTGGCCTAAATTCTGCCAAAAACCAAAGCAAAATTTTGAGTCTTGTGTGAATTTATTTAGGCGGGAGGTTTCTGGGCCTGAACACACAGTTTATATCCACGTAGGCTTCTACTTGCAAGCTCCATATTTTCCCTTCCAACATTTTTTTTTGGTAAATATTTTTATTGATTTTACAATACAAAATTATAAAAACATAACACACACTTTCTCACAAATTCATTCTTTTTGGACTTCCCTCATCTCTTCTGATAATCCTCTGTTTTGATCACTTCTTACGCATTTCCTAATTTTATATTGCCTTATATTAGTAACCTCTCCTCTCCTCTCTCATTTTCCCATTTTTACAATATTTCTAATAGTAATCCTTCACAGAGCTTCTTGCAAACCAACAAACGTTCAAACAAACAAACAAACATTTTTTGAGTATTTTGCGTTGCATCTGTAATTGCTGTGCCTTCACAAATGCAAACAAATTTTCTCTATTCAAGTTTACCCTGTAGCTATGTCAATCAGGACATGTGTGGCTTCCACTGCCGCTTCTAGTTTTATGGTTGTCTAGAAAGTAGTAGGACAAATTCGTCTCCATTCGGTTTCTTCTAAAGCATATTTGTGGACAGCCAGCCTTCTGTTGCCTCCCAATGTCAGAACTGACTCTTTACCGAACGTAGGAGTGTCGATGGCACAATTTTCATTTTTCCTTGCACTCGTGGTAGCAGTTGCGTTCCTTTCATTGCGACCTTTGCGGCCTTCCTCTGTTGCCAACCCCAGAGGCATTTTGTTTTGATTCTGGTTCACAGAATTTAATCGGAATTTCATGGCTAAGAAAAGAACAAATTAAGCAGTGGTGGTGTTAAGTTTTTTAAATAAAGTTTTAAAATAAGAATGAAGTGGAGAGAAATACGGGTGGGGTAACAAAATATGAGCCTTGTAGCTCTGCTGTGCTCACCTTGACTTTTCTTCATCAAGCTTGAGTGATGGCTTCTTTTTTTGCTGGAATGGCTTAGCAAGTTTTAAAATGCTGGACTGACCCCCTGGGACTTTGGGCTCAAATCTCACCCCTCTTGGGTGATGCTTTGCTTGTTCAGAGACCAGTGTTTGAAACTTGGATATATAAGCCAGGTGCCAAATGACTCCTTAAACCAGGTTTACAGTCGCCAGGTTTACAGTGTCTAGTTGCTGTTTTGGGGGCAGATGGCTGTAAAGTTGTATTTGGTTCCTGAAATTCATTCTAATTATGCAGATAAAATATAACAAATAGAATTCTACAGGGTGTGTTGCTCGCGGCACCCAGGCATCTTCATTTGGTTGCAAGTGGTCAATAGCCAGGTGCAAAATGCTCCTGGCTAATTTCTAACACGGCCTGAGACTTAAGGTGACTGTAACTTGTCACAGGGCATGGCTTTCTGAGAGTGATTTTTTTCATAGCATATAGGCTGTTTTCATTACGTTCCTTAAATCATGTGCCCTCTGTGGGAGGAACTCCTAGAACAGATTTTAAGGTACAGGGTGGGGGGGGGGAGGAATCCCAATAGGATGCTTACTCAGGTTTGTATCCAACACAGTGCTGTGCAATATTCACTCAGTGTGCTACTCTTTCTGGGAAGTAGGCACCAGGAAGGGTGAGGGTCCTGGTGTGTAGGGTACCAGTTTCTTCCAGGTATATGGCTCGGAGTCAGTATGCGGAGATAATGAGCACTCCCTTTAGAGGTTACAGTACATTGTCAGGTTTGAGGGTTTTCTGATGGATAGGTTTTGGTATTAGTTCAGGATTGGTTCTGCATGTCCTGCTAGACATCCTGCTGCTTATTCTCTGTACCTGGGCCCTGGAGACCAATGTTGTTGTTCTTCTTCCCTGGAGACTGATGATGATGATGATGATCTTCTTCTTCTTCTTCTTCTTCTTCTTCTTCTTCTTCTTCTTCTTCTTCTTCTTCTTCTTCTCCTTCTCCTTCTCCTTCTCCTTCTTCTCCTTCTCCTTCTTCTCTTTCTTCTCCTTCTCCTTCTCCTTCTCCTTCTCCGGAGACCGATGTTGATGATGATGATGATGTTGTTGTTCCCTGGAGACCGTTGTTGTTGTTGTGGTGGTGGTTTTTGTTGTTGTTCCCTTCACCTGTAGATCTTAGGAAGGTTCAGAACAGAATAATATAATATAATATAATATATAATATAATATAATATAATAACCACAAAATACATAGTAAAAATAAGAACAACCAACTATAATAATCTCCTCTCCCACAACACCTTTAAGAGGGCACTGGATATCAATCAACCAAAGGCCTGATTGTAAAGGAACATTTTCACCTGGCATCTAAGGCTGTATAATGAAGGTGCCAGATGAGCCTTCCTGGGGAGAGCATTCCACAAATGGGGAGCCACTGCGGAAAAGGCCCTTGCTCGTGTTGCCATCCGCTGGACCTCTCGTGGAGGAGGCACATGAAGAAGAGTTTCAGATGATGATCGCAGAGTGCAATTTGGTTCATACAGGGAGGTGCGATCCTGAGCCATTTAAGGCTTTATGGTTAATATGTCTAGAAATATGGGCTACAGCTGGTTGATGGACAAATGCCTGCCTATTTTTCTCTTTCTAGCGTACTTTGCTCCACAGTCTTGATCCCGTCTTCTTCCTGCTTTCTGTGCCTTCCTGCCCTACAACTTAGAAGAGGTTGGCTTTTGAGTAACAGTCTTGAAAGTGCACATCATTTTACTGTTCAATTGAGTATTTTCTGAAAGCTTCTGGAAAAAAACCTTGCTTTGTGCTTTCTGGATCTCTTTGTTGATAAACCTCTGTATGTCGCATATTTGTGCCCTTGTGTTAGAACGTCAACAAAGCCAAATTCTTAAATCCCTTTAAAGGGATTTATTGTGAAAAAGGTAAAGGGATTGGAGAAGATTGGCTACCTGGGGGAATCCTTTTGTGTTCAGTCAGAATGCAAACATTTCTATTTTTGCTGATAATTATCACATAGCAGTTCATGCTCAGATATGTGGAGGAGACTTGCTGTTAATGATAATAATGAAAAGCCTCTGACTCATTACAGTTGCAGATGTAAGGATTTCGTAAACACAGTGAGAATACTTGTCTGGAACATTTTTTAATCTTTTAATTCGTTTCATTCTACATGGATTCCATGCTTTGGGCACGAATCAGTGAAAGTCTGTCCTGAGAGAGAGAGAGAGAGAGAGAGTATTTGTTTGTGTTTGTTTAGTCATGTCCGACTCTTCGTGACCCCATGGACCAGAGCACGTCAGGCACTCCTGTCTTCCTCTGCCTCCCACAGCTTGGTCATGTATACACACACACACACACACGTACACACGTATGTGTGTATATATATGAATGAGAGAATTCATATATATATATATGAATGAGAGAACTCTACCTATATCAAGTGACTTTTCTTGTTTAAGTTTTCAAAGTTCTTAGCTCAAGGTTGTCATCTGAACTAGTCAGATGTTTAACTGATAGTCAATCACAGTCAGTCCACCATTTGAAAAACAGCACTTTTAGAGCCATCTTGCCCAAAATGACAACTAGGTATTCCATTTTGGTGACTGTGACCTTGGTTTAAGGAGCCATTTGGGGCCTAGGTTATATATCTGAGTTTCTGACACTGGGAAGGTCCAGGTTGTTCTAAATCTGTGGTGAAAGTCTAGCGGAGAGACACTTATATTCACGTTATATAGGATGCTGTTTTGGAGATGGTTTCTACACCAGGCATCTGTGGCTTTGGAAGTAGAGATTTTCAGATTAGTGCGCTTTTTACATCGGCTAATTAAAAATAATTGTGGAGGTTAATAAAGCAACAATTAAACCGTTAACTTAAAACTTTTAACGTGGGGCACTTCTCTGAGAGGAGGAACCGTCCTGTAAACAGGAGCTTGCGCTGGAATTATTGGAATGACTCCACAGGATAGGCAAGCAAGTATTTTGGTTTTTAAGTAAGGTTTTATGTCTCCCTGCTTCTGATGATGCACAAGAAAATTGATGGCTTTTCAGAGTAAGGGTGAGCTGTTTTTCATTAGCAAGCACACACTGCAACTTCTTGAGAGGCCTGTTGGCTTTTGTTAGGCACCTGGGGATTCTAGGTTTCATTTAAAAATAAATTCCTAATCATCATGTTTGTTGCAGCGCACAGCGGTGTTGCTCCATGAAATTATGCAGTGAAAAGTCATCAGTGTGAAGCTTCCACCACGAGGAGCATCTGTGCTTGGCACTTAGAGCCAATCTATTATGTTCAGGAAAGGCAAGTGGTAAAGTCCTTCCTGGCACTAGTGACATTTCAGAATGAATGTTTGCATGCTATCTATGGAGTTCCCATCATGCAGGTCACCCTTCTGTATTCTGAAATGGTGCAGCTCCAAAAAGCAAACTTGACTACTTTCCAGGCACACCTGTCTTTGTAGAAAAGGTGGATCACACTGTGGTTTGGATCCAACACCTCTTGACCCAATATCAGTTGCAAGATCTTCAGGTGATCATGAAGATGGATAAGAGGCACTTAAGAGATTGTCTCTTCAGGTTCGACGCAGAAAGGGATTTAACCACAATCGCCTCTACCCAAAGTTCACCATGGTTCCCACTTATCAAAACGGAGCACATCCAAGCTAGTTATCTTCACGGCCTAGGACCCTCGTACCTACGGGACCGCCTCTCCCAGTATGCCCCACGGAGAGCCTCAAGGTCCATAAATAGCAACACCCGAGTGGTTCCGGGCCTTAAGGAAGTTAGATTAGCTTCAACCAGAACCAGGGCCTTTTCAACTCTGGCCCAGGCCTGGTGGAACGCTCTGCCTCATGAGACCAGGGCCCTGTAGGATCTGATTTCTTTCCGCAGGGCCTGTAAGACAGAGTTGTTCCGCCTGGCCTTTGGCTTGGAGCCAATTTGATTCCCTCCCCCTCTTTCTTTTTTCTTTTCCTTTCTCCTCCTGCGATGAGGCTACATTTTAATATTTTAATGCTTCAATATTTTAACGTTGTATTTTAATTTTGTTTTTTTAAGTTGTATTCATTCAACTTGTTTTTATTATTGCTTGTTAGCCGCCCTGAGCCCGGCCTTGGCTGGGGAGCGCGGGGTATAAATAAAAATTAATATTATTATTAAAGCTCCCACTTGCCGTACTAAGAATCGCTTTTCCAGAATTACGATTCCAATCGATACTCTCGTCGGTGGTGGATGGTCGGTTACGGCAAAGTACAGCACAAGGAGAGACTCTGTGCGGGCAACCTTGCGTAGAGGCCCTGTACCACTATTTATTGCAATGCCCGCTATATATAGAACCAAGAGACCGATTTATTAAACCCCTGCTTACGAATGGTACACAATCGAACAGGGCAGAAAAGGTGAAATGGCTGCTGGGTGATACTGAAGACTTTGTAACTTATAAAGTAGCACTATATGCGTTGGCAGCTAAGAAGATCAGGAGAAAAGAACTAGATGAAATACAGTGGTGCCTCGCAAGACGAAATTAATCCGTTCCGTGAGGCTCTTCGTATAGCGGTTTTTTCGTCTTGCGAAGCAAGCCCATTGACAGCTTAGCGGATTAGCGCTACAGCTGTCAAGCGGCTTCCAGCGATCAGCTGTTAAGCGGCTTATCAGCGGAACAGCTGATAAGCGGCTTAGCGGCTTAAGGAAAGGGTGAAAAAAGCGAAAAAACCCCGCGGGGGGATGCAAGATTTTTTTCATCTTGCGAAGCAACCCCATAGGGGAATTCGTTTTGCGAAGCCCCTCCCAAACGGAAAACCCTTTCGTCTAGCGGGTTTTTCGTCTTGCGAGGCGTTCGTCTTGCGGGGCACTACTGTAGCAGTCAATTGCAAAGGTGATTTGGACATTTAAGCTGGCACATTCTACCTGAGAACCCCCTGCTATTCTATCGTATGCAACAAATAAATTGTAGGAGATGTGACCATGGTTTATTGTATTTGCAGTGCCTGATGTTTTTATGGTTTTTATAGTTATTGTTGTTTTTCTTTTTGTTTCCTTTGCGAATGATGCCATGGCCTTTGGCTAGTGCAATAAAGTCAATGACGACGACGACTATGGTTTGTGATGCTGGTTAGCACTCGTACTAATTTTTCCCAGTTTGGAGCTGTGCTTTAACAAACAAACAATCTTCTATGAAGCTTGGGGTTTGAGGGGAACAGGGAATGCTCAGGGTCACTGCTCATTTGTGATCCCGTGAAGCATTGTTTATTGGACTGGGAATAGGACACCAGAACTGGTTTATTTGGTCCTTTGAGGTCTACCAAATTCTTGGAGGTTTGGGGGTTGGGGATCAAGAATTCAGCCGTATGTTTGGATGTTTGGCTGAGCTGACCTTCTGGCTGAATTCATGGGGACAGGGGAAAGGGTTGGTTTATAGTGCGAATTAGGAGGCTTAGAGAGCTAACCTCCTTGCTTTGCACTCCTGGTGTTTCCTCTAAAACTGTTATTCCACTTCGTGTCCTCAGCTATCTTAGTATATGGCCAGGAATAAGGGTAGCTGTAGTCTAACAACATCTGGACCCAAGGTGGAAGAACGCTGTCCTAAAAAGCATTAAGCTCTCAAAACTTGCAGTTATCATTTTCCACCATCCAACTCACATTCCAACTCACAAACAAGCCATGGTGGGTTTCTCAATTTCTCTTATACCCTCTCCCCCGCTTCTGAAGAAATGTTTTATCAGTAGGGTAAGCAAAACAAAACTCTGAGCAAGGGATAGATGTGAGAAAGTTTAATCCTGCACAGTGTAACAGTTTAGAAGAAATTGATTTATTTTTTTTAAGGAATCAAATGCGCATGCCCTGTGCAAAGGAATTAAGGCTGGCTTTGCACCCAGAATACAGAAATGTGGGGGTTCACAAAGCCAGTTTTCTCATCTAAACTACAGCCCCCTTAAGTAAAATAAAAATAAATCTTGTAATAGATTCCCTGCATCTTGTCTAAAAGCAGCTTCTCTCGCTCCCACCCACTGGCTCAAGATAACAACACACCTGGGTTGTTAAATGATTCTAGAAACCAAAGCCTGTTGTTCGCAGTCGGGTTCCAAGATCTGAAGGGCATACGTCTGTCTACCTTGCCTACCTTGGAAGATATGCTTAGGAACGAAGCAGCAGGAAAAAGAAGCAGTCTTTGCTCACTGGGCAGGAATTTCCAAAGGAGTTCAAAATATGTATCTCCACAAGGAGGGGAGAAAAAAAAGAAGTTTTCGCTATCTGCATAGGCCAGGGGTGCCCAAACTTTTTAAAAAGAGGACCAGATTTTTTTTAAAAAAAATTACAAGTTTACCGCAAAGTTGCCGACTGGCAGGCCGGATTAGGCCCCCGAAGTGGACTTTGGACATGCCTGGCGTAGCAATTTTCTTTGGCTTCTTGGAGAAACGGTTTTGAAATGTCATCCACATCAGAAGTAAGAGCTGCTAAGAAGGAATCAGTGGAGCTAGCTGTCCTCTCTGTCCTCTTCCAGTTTCAGTGTTGTCCTCGTAGAACTCAGCAGAGAGGAGGATGAGGGACAAAGCCAGATTTTGTCGGCTCTGCCTCTACCTTCCATTGGCCTCCTTGCCTTCTGCTCTGTTGGTCCCTGTCAGAGCCACCCGAGGTCCCAGCTCACAAGAGACCAAAATCCAGTCCAAGTTATATACAAAAGGTTTTATTGAAGAACATTGTTGTCGTTACATCCAAGCTCCGTGGCTCCGCATCTGTTACCCTTAGATGTTAGAAGTCCCCTCTGAGTCAGTCCCGCCCCTGCACCAGCTTAAGAGGCTTGTACTGCTCCACCTTTTCCTCTCCTTCCTTTTCCGCAGGGTCTTCCTGCCCCCCTGTGCTCCCTCCCTTCGGGACTCCCCCGAGGCTGAGTCTTCTGACGCCTGCTCCCCCCTCCTTCGTGCTTTGGGACCAGGCTCCTCCTCAGGGCTCTCCTCATTTCCGCGCGCCTCCACATTTGAACTTGGCGCGCGTACGTTGCTTCTGACCTTCCTTTCGACCGTTACGCTACTCTCGGTACTACACTCCTCCCCTTCCTGCAGGACGTTCTGCTCCGAACTCCTTCCCCTCTCTGCTCCCTGTTCTGCTCCTTCTGACACACTGGTAACTCCACCCCCTTCACTCTGTTCCGACGGAGAGGCCGGTCCCGATCTCCAACCCCCACTGGGGATTCCCTCTTCGTTCCCCTGCTTCTGACTGCTTCCCTCTCTACTGCCCCTTGGCCTGACCAGGGGGGCTCCCTTTTGGGAATCCTCGGATTCACTTGACGGACTCACTGACAACCTCGGGTCATCGTCGTCCTCTTCCTCGTCACCCTGGGACCCCTCCCCCTCGCTCTCTGTCCCTGAAACCCTGACAGTCCCAATGGTCTAGCACCAGCCACCACGGGTGGAAAAATAGCTGCTTCTTGGCACAACATGGCAATTAGTTGGTATTCAAGCTCACGGGCAGTTTCAGTGAAAGAGCTAGGAATTAGGTAGTTATGTTTTCTCCATCAGCTCTCTTAAAACGAAACATTGGTGAACAGCACCATCATGTAGTTTGTGTTGCAGGTGAGTAATGCCCAGGGCTACACTGCTGCCACATCCATTTTGTGGAATTTCAGAGAGTGGTCCTGGTGATTATTTTATTGTATTATTTGAAAAGAGATCTGGTACGTTTGTGTAATGTCGTATCAGGCCAAAGGTGCATTCATTTCCTTGAAGAAGTACCAATTTCTGCAGATGACTTTTTAAGCATCTCCCATTTCGTACTCACTGGAAGTTTTTAGCGTGCAAGTCTGGAGTCTGACCTTTTAAGAGCTATCACAAAAAGGACACGGCACGTTACGGAATAGAAATACGAACTAGATCTTTAAACGCAGATAACCTATTATTGATTGTGGAGCAATTTTAAAAGCTATATAGCCCGGCGTTCTTATCTATGGATTGAACTAGCCACAATTTATTTTATTTTATCCATGCTTTAACCACAATTTTGCCATTTTCTAAATAGCATGCAGTCGCCATTAGGATTCAGTCTTTCTCATCCATTGTTTTCTTAATGTTCCGAAGTGACTAATGGATATGAATGTGTTGCAAAGTGAAAATGTAGTTTGAAAAAGAGATAAGGGGAAAAAAAAAACACCCTCATGGCTTTCTACCAAAAAGGTTCCCTTTCCAGGTAGGATTGGGAAACAGTGTTGATGACCCGTGCCGGGTTTATGTATAAGCTAAACAAGCTATATCTTAGGGCCCCACTCTCTTGGGGGCCCCCAAAAAAATTTAAAGAAAAAAAAAGATGTACATTTCCAAAATATAGGATAAAAAACAGATAAAATAAAACCTACATACAGCAACAGTCTTTTGTGTTGTTTATGGACCTATTAGGTCCGTAAATTACCATATAGCATATATTCAACACAAAAAACAGTGACAATTTGTTTTTGACAAAGGACAGCTGGACATATAAAGGGCCCCGTTACCTTCAGTAGCTTAGGGCCCCATCAAACCTAAATCATGCTCTGTTGATGACAGTCAAGGTGGGCTGTACTGAGGTAGACAGACCAGTGTCTTGTCCTTGGTGTGGACAAGCAATTTGTCCTTCACATAAGTCCACAAAGAGTACTGGCTCACAAACTTCCTAATTAGTGAGCATCCGGATGGGTGACCACCTGAGAAACACGTGCCATAAAGGCCCAAGTCACCTCAGTTAGAAATTAGGCATTCTGCACCGCCAGCTTCATGTTATGGAACATCCTTCCAACAGGGATGCTGCAGGTATCCTCACTTCCAGGTGTCTCTTGAAGACCGTTTTATGCCGACAGGCCTGCACAGCTGTTTATTTTTTTTTTAATTTTTGATTAGCCAGTCACCTTAACGATTGTCTGTATTTTTGATATTTCTATGATTCTTTGTGGCTTCGGCACCGGCACACCATCCTGCTGCTTTAGGATAGGGTGTGATACTTTAATAAATAAATGTACACTGCCTTGACCCCCCCCCCCCAGGGCAGAAGAAAGTGGAATACAAATGTAAATAAATAAAAAACTGAAATCTGGTTGTTTGCTGAGGATGATGGATGAGATAGGCATTTATTTTTTTGTCTTGATTCATCAGGGCTGCTCTCCTGAAGACTACATAGTGCAGGGGAAAGTACTCAATTTTCTAGCTTTCATTTCAACCGTGAGGGCTTTTGGGAAACTTCCATTTTTTTTATTATTTAGTTCTGCCCTCTTTATCCTCCGTCCCCACAGAAAATCTCATTCTCTGTTATTTTATGAGAAGCAGCGGGTGAAGTCAGGATGCAAGAGTTCCTCCACAGTCCCGTGACCTGCTGCATCTCTGCCCAATCATATTTCTGTTATCTTTGTCATCTCCCAGCTACCTGAAAAGGAACCATTAAGTGAATAGGATTACATCACTTTTAAAATAAAGGCTCTATTACCGTCACCAAAAGCAGTGGCTGTTTCCTTGTGTTATGAGCACAATTGCGTTCTGATCCTTTTAGCTAGATAAAGGGGGGGATGTTCTTTGTATCTACAGAGGGTTTTAAATGTATACCTGTAACTGATTTATGGCGTTGGAGTGGGAGATTGCTTTCCCAATAACATCAATTTCACATTGTACCAGCTTTTCCCTTCTTCGTTGTTGTTGGGTGAAATAATTTTAGAATGGTCAGGAGCCATGTGAATTGAGGACAGCAAGGCTGTATGTTTTTGGGTATTGACATTCCCTTCTCCCTTACTGCAGAGGCACCCCACACTATTGGGGTCACGGAAGCCCCACAGGCATGTAGGAGGGGATTATTTTATCAAATTTGTGTATTGCCCTTCATCCGAAGATCTCGGGGCAGTTCACAGCATAAAAAAGCAAGATAATGTGGCTGGTATTCTCTAGGATGCCATTTTAATGGCTCTTTGGTGTAGCTCCCAGGAGCACTTCTGCTATGAAACAACCTCTATTGATTGATTGATTGATTGATTGATTGATTGATTGAATTTATATACCACCCTATACTCAGAGGTCTCAGGGCAGTTCAAAGAAAAGATCTCAATATATAAAATAAAAACAATAACAATAACAATAACCCAATATTGCAGATGAAGCTCCAGGGCCTCTAATCCCCCCCCCCCCCGAAATGTCTGTAGTCCACACTGCTTTTAAAAAGTTCTTTTTAAAAAATGCACCATGTGTGTATATAACATTTGTCTAAATTTACCTAATTTTCACCTCCCTCCCTTAGAATCATAGCATAGTTGGAAGTTGCCACAAGGATCAACAAGTCCAACCTCCTGCAGTGCAGAAATATTTTGCCCCACATGTGGCTTGAACCCATGACCATGAGATTTAAGAGTCTCATGCTCTACCAACAAAAACTAGTAAGGCATGGGAAATTTTAATTCATACCAGTGACTTTTGACGTGTGAGAGAATCCTGTACAGCAATTTTAATAAAAAACTGAGCTATAGTAACTATTTTTATTTTTTTTAAATGTGGCGATCTGTCGTGGAACAAACCCGTTGAAGAAAGTAAGAGTGGTTACCCAGACTTTGTTGCTGGTTGCGAAGGGGCCCCCATGACAGTTCAAGTTTCAGGGCTCCCAAAATGTAGGTCTGACGGTTGTAGCTCCCCAACCTTTTTTTGGATGTATTCTCCATTGCTTTGTATGGGGTGTGTGCTGCATTTCAAAAAATGGCTGGTGGAGGGGGCGAAAGGAAGGCCTCCCCCACCACCAAAGACTTTTGAGGCAACAGGAGTTGGGGATGAATTGCCCAGTGCCAAAGGCAGCAGAATGTGGCACATTGGGGTTAAACTGAAAACGGGCCCATCCTCACACCCTCGCTTACGGCTGCCAGTCGAAGAGGCAACATTATTTAGTGAGCAGGAAGAGGCTGTGGCAGAGAGGAGTCCAGAATCAGAAGCTGGAACAGGAGAGGAGAAGAGGCCAAGAGGCAAAGGTGAATCAGGCTGGTGAAGAAGCCAGGGCGTCTTCCTCTCCAGCTGCGACAAACTCCCCTATTAGTCTCCCAGGAACAGGAGAGGCATGAAGCAGGAGGAGCAAAGGCAGATATTCAGGCACAGTCTCAGATTGCTTGAGAAGGACTCGGTCGGGAGAGGAGGAGACATAAGTAGCTGCAGGAGAGTGGGGACCTTCAGCCTCCACGACTGCAAGACCCTACCAAGAAGCTCCCCATGAGCTGGTTTCTGCTAATAAAGATTTAACACCCTGTGATTTATTATTGGCTGGCTCCCTGACACATAGACACATACCAGATAGATAGATAGATAGATAGATAGATAGATAGATAGATAGATAGAATGCAGCTTACATAATAACATGTAAAGCACCCAAACGAAACGAGTTACATTTTCTCATTTGTGGAACTGTGCTGTGAACGGCCGCAGCAAGCTTAGCTTACGCAGTGGCGGACGGCAACTATATTTGAAAAGTTGTCTCATGTCATTTGTCTCGTTCATATATATATATATATATATATGCTTTCGTAGATTTTCACGGGTACAGGAATGCAGGTTTTGGTGTCCTCGGGTGTCTTCCCGTGTAAAAGTTGGGGTGTCTAGGCGACGTTTCGACGAGGTCTCACTCGTCATCTTCAGGCTGGTGCTTTCGGCTTCTTGTTACTGGAACAGAGCGGGATCTCAATGTTTGAGTTCCTATAAATACTGTAGAGGGGGTGTGGTGTCTAGCCTCCAATGTTCTGGGCAGAGAGGAAGTTCCCAGGCTAGTGTGCCTTTTCTTCTTTTGTTCCTTAATTACTTGAGAGATACCTTGAGTGATTTCTTGAGTGATATCCTGAGAAATTAGCCCTCCCCACAAAAACTGACACCAGATCCAGAGGCACACAGAACGCCAACACCAATCAACCACACCAGACCCAAACCCAGACCCTCTCCACAGATGAATTACTGACACCATCCAGTAGCCAATCCATGGTGGCACCTCCGGATGCTGCACCCCCCTGCAATCCCTACACAGATCTGGCTGACACAAGCCACAAAACCACAGCTCGCCCCTATACACGAAGCCAAGCCAAAGCACAACTAAGTGCAATACAGCCATCTTCTCAGGAAAACTCTTCACAAAGTTCAAGAGGTCAAGACACAAAGACTTTAGCAACTAATCCACACCTAATGACCCACCTAAGTGGTACTCAGGATATCACTCAAGAAATCACTCAAGGTATCTCTCAAGTAATTAAGGAACAAAAGAAGAAAAGGCACACTAGCCTGGGAACTTCCTCTCTGCCCAGAACATTGGAGGCTAGACACCACACCCCCTCTACAGTATTTATAGGAACTCAAACATTGAGATCCCGCTCTGTTCCAGTAACAAGAAGCCGAAAGCACCAGCCTGAAGATGACGAGTGAGACCTCGTCGAAACGTCGCCTAGACACCCCAACTTTTACACGGGAAGACACCCGAGGACACCAAAACCTGCATATATATATATATATATATATATATATGATGCCTTAAGACTGAACTGAAAGAGGTAGTTACAGTCATTACCTCACCCCCTGGAAATCTACAGTGGAGGTCATTTGAGGGGCAGTTTGGAGAAATTCTTCCAGCAGCTGCTATGTCTGCTTGCCTGCGGACAGAGAATGCCTCCTGGCTGCATTGCTTCTCTGGCTAAGAACATAAGAGGGGTTTGACTGGATCAGGCCAAAGGGCCATCTCATCCGGCTTCCTCTTCTCACGGTGGCCAAACAGATGTCTCTGTGAAGCCCTCAAAGAGGACACGAGTACAACAGCAGTCTCTCTCCCTGCTGCCCCTGCTTTTTCTCCCCACAACAGCGAAATCTTCTGTTATGCAGAAGATTATGTACAGACACACGCCCCCCCCCCCCACATTAGCCTGTCACTTTAGTTTTCTCAATCTCATGCAAAATCTCAAGGTTCTGGGGCCCAGATGGTCATGGGTGGGCAATAAACCAAGAAGTTTGCCAGCAATTGCTGTAGTCATCCAATAATGTCCCAGGCAGGAAATGGAGCCCTGTAAACAATTCTCCTTTTCTGCAATGCGTCCCAGAACGTCTGTACCAAAGTTTCATTGATTTAACTTTCCGTTTTGGTGGAGAGAACATGCTTGGTAGATAAACACAGACACTCCTGGCCGTTCCAGCTACGCAGCGTTCCCTTTTGGATGCCCAACTGACGCCTGTGGCACGGGCACACCTTTTACTAGCAATTCGGCTTGTGCGCCAACCATGGCCCCAGTGCCCCCCGTTACGGTTGCCCTTCTCCAGACTTCCTTACTGCAAAACCTTGCATGTGGGAGTGCTCTGGAAAAATGTGTCTAGAAGTTTGCTGTTTCTGAATGCAAAGGCTAATGACAGGAACTGCTGCCGGTTCTGAATACAGTGGTACCTCTGGTTGCGAATGGGATCCGTTCCGGAGGCCCGTTTGCAACATGAAAAGCCCGCAACCTGAAGTGCCGTATCTGCGCAGGTGCGCGGTGCGATTTGGCGCTTGTGCGCATGCGTGAAGCGCGATTTAGTGCTTCTTCACATGCACGAGCGATGAAACCCGGAAGTAACCCTTTCCGGTACTTCCGGGTCGCCGCGAGATGCAGCCTGAAAAAACGTTAACATGAAGCAAACGTAATATGAGGTATGACTGTACACTACTGGCTGCTTGGAATACACCTCTTCAGCAAATTTAATAAATATTAGTAATAATAATGCTGATTTCACCAGTTCTAGTTCATTCCTAGGTAGACTTCAGGTTACGGTTGAGCTAAATAAATAAATAAATAAATAAATAAATAAATAGATAGATAGATAGATAAATAGATAAATAGATAAATAGATAAATAGATAGATAGATAGATAGATAGATAGATAGACTCTCTGCGACTCTGGCCCAAAGTATCTATCCTGGCTAGACCTTTGTAATATCTGTGTTGTCGGCTCTGATTTCTGGGTGCTGGAGGTATAACATGCAGTGGCAAGAGGTAGGTCCGGGGGGGGGGGGGGCTTCACTGCCCTAGTTCCAGAAGGTTCTTTCCCGAAACACATGCTTGGTGTGTACTTTGCTAGTTTTTCTTTTCCAGGTCAAGATAGTTTTATTATCCTCCGCATTTACTGCAGGGTTTCTTTCATTCTAGCTCTTTCTCTGCTGTTACTGCTTTTTAGAACAACAATAATAAATCATGTTATAATTGTTTCAATGTTTCACTGTTTTAATTGTTAAAATGTAATTTTTTTATTAGTTGCCTGGAAGCTCTTGCCAAAAATCTTTAAAATAAATATTATCCTGGGACAGAGTGTTCTGCAAGTTGACTAAGGGTGGCTTCAACAGGGTTGCGAGATGTGAAGCGAATTTAATGAGGTGCGATTCCGCCATGTGCCAGTTGAACGGTTTTGATGTTCTTGCATGTCCATTGTGTTTGTCTGGTATCTATTATGAAGTAAACAATGATGATGGATCCGTGCTTTTTTGTTATGGGGGGTAAAAAATGAGGTGCTGCTTCTGGGATCTTGATAACAAGTGTTGTGGGTGCCAGCATAAAATGGCTGCTGTGGGTGGTAAGAAAAAAATATGGCAGAACTCAGTACTAGTACAGTCATATCTCTGGTTACAGATGCTTCAGGTTGTGTTTTTTTTGGGGGGGGGTACGGACCCGCCAAAACCCAGAAGTACCAGAATGGGTTACTTCCGGTTTTCGGGGGCTGTGCATGCGCAGAAGCGCCGAATCGCAACCCGCACATGTGCAGACACACCACTGCGGGTTGCGAACGTGCATCCCTCACGGGTCAAGTTTGCTACCCGAGGGTCCACTGTACTGTTGAGTGCTGTGACATAAAAATACACTGATGATGGCAATAACTGCCCGTTCAGCAAGCCTAAAGATGTGGCAATGGCGTTGAGCTACGTGCACCAAATGGGCATCAAAGCTTTGTTGTTGTTGTTTAGTCGTTTAGTCGTGTCCGACTCTTCGTGACCCCCTGGACCAGAGCACGCCAGGCACTCCTGTCTTCCACTGCCTCCCGCAGTTTGGCCAGACATCAAAGCTTATGTAAAAAAAAAAAATACTAACGGTTATTGTGTGATGCAAAATTTTGTAATACAGTGGAACCTTGCTTTTTTAGCATCTTGGAAGCCGAAGTTTTCGGAAGCCAAATGCCAAAACCCCAGAAGTAATCGCTTCCGTTTTTGAACGCACCTCAGAAGTCGAATGGATTCCGCTTGCGTGTTTTCCAGTTTTCACCATTGAAATCGCCAACAGCCCTTTGTGGCTCGGTTGTCGAACGTTTTGGACGTCGGAACGGTCTTCTGGAATGGATTACGTTCAACAACCGAGGTTCCACTGTGATATTTGGAATAATTAGGCGTGTTGTCAGGTTGCGCAAAGTAGGAGCAGCAAGCAGTGGGAGAAACCAAAGAGGAATCCATTCAGGGAAATAAAGTTTTGACAATGAGATGTGCTTCCTCTTCTTATCAACACATGTATACGGCAAGGAACTTCAGTAGGGTCTGAAACAACCTGGAAAATAAATACCGTATTTTTCGCCCCATAGGACGTACTTACCCCCTCCAAAAATGAAGGGGAAATGTGTGTGCGTCCTATGGGGCGAATGCAGGCTTTCGCTGAAGCCTGGAGAGCGAGAGGCATCGGTGCGCACCGACCCCTCTCGCTCTCCAGGCTTCAGGAAGCTATCCGCAAGCCTGGGGAGCCCGGCGGGAGGTCCCGCCGCGCGCGCGAGGCTTGGGGCGGCAGCCTGCAGCCCGAAGCACGGGGCACCCTCCAGAGGGCTCCGCACAAGGCTTGGGTGTGGCAGCTGTGTGCACAAGGCTTGGGGCGGCAGCTGTGGCTGGGGGGGGGGAAATAATTTTTTTTTATTCATTTCCCTCCCCCCAAAAAACCTGAGGTGCGTCCTATGGGCCGGTGCGCCCTATAGGACGAAAAATACGGTATGTCTTTTGTCTACTCGGTTGCCTTTTGCTTTTTCTCCCTGTTCTCTTTGGGAGTTCCCGTTTCTCCTGTGTGTTATCAGGGTTCTCTTACGCCTTTTGTCCTGCGGTGTTTTATCGACTCATCGTAGAGCATCAAGAGATAACTGAAGCAGCAGCATACTTTGCGTCGAATTCTGCTGCCAGGTCCCCAAGGAATAAAATTAGGAATACACAAACGCACGCACAAGCATACATGTTTTTAAAAAGGTTAATTATGGCACCATGCCCATTTCCTTGTTTTGCTTTTATTTGTTTACTGCATTTCATGCCAACTTCACAAATATGTTCACATCCTTATAGAGGAGCACACACAGCAAAACAAGACGCAGCAAAACTGCAGCCTCCCCAAAACCGCAGTGACAATAAATGCAGCAGCTGCTCAGCTGGCCTGCAGGCACAGGGAACTTGTAGTCCCAAAGGAGTCTTGAGCACCACAGTTTCCCTACCTGCCTTTCTGTAGTTCCTTCTGTACGGATGTCCACCTGAGAAGAAACATGCTATCAAAAACACAAAACCCCAAAGCCATTCCAGCGTGCTTGTTCCTTTGCAGAACTTTCAGAAAAGTGCCGAGACTGCTTTATGTTTACGTGCGAGGCGGAAGGTTGTTAACACCAAGGGGGGGGGCAAGGGCCACATTGCCTTCTGGGAAGCCTCCCAAGGGCCGCATGCGAGCGGTGGCCAGTGCAGAGAAAGATGGATTTTTTTATTTTATTTCATCTGGTTGCTGACTGGCAACAGCTCTATGGGGTTGTCAGGCAACGGTCTCTCCCAGCCCTACCTGCAGATATACCAGGCATTGCACCTTGACACATACAGTCATACCTCGGGTTGAAGTAGCTTCAGGTTAAGTATTTTTGGATTGCGCTCCGCGGTGACCCGGAAGTAACAGAGCATGTTAGTTCTGGGTTTCGCCGCATGCGCAGATGCTCAAAATGACATCATGCGCATGCGTGGAAGCAGCGAAACGCGCACGCACGGACGTGCAGTCGCGTGTTATGTTTACTTCAGGATGCGAACGGTGCTCCGGAACGGATCCCGTTCATATCCAGAGGTACCACTGTACTGCACTACTGAGCCATTATTATTATTATTATTATTATTATTATTATTATTATTATTATTATTAGTTGTTAGCCGCCCTGAGCCCGGCCTTGGCTGGGGAGGACAGGGTATAAATAAAATTTATTATTATTGTTTTTATTACTATTACTATTATTATTATTACAGACCTACAGCTGACTGGACTCATGAAGGGGGCGGGTTTTCCGGGGTTAAAAAGTTAAAAAGTTTTAGGCAGCTTTGCTGGGCAGCAGCAGTGGGCTCCGCTCCGCACTAGGAGGAAGCCGCCCAGCGAAGCCCGCCACCCACTGCCGCTGCCCAGCAAAGCTGCTGCGCATAAGACTGGGCGTATAAGTCGACCCCCCCAAATTGGCAGCTGCCAATTTGGGGGTTCGTCTTATATGCCCAGTCGCCTGATACGCCGGAATCTACAGTAGCTTTTGTGCGTACAGGCTTGTTGCAGCTATATGACTAAGCCATGCCTATGTGCTTGAATCCTCTCAGTTTCTTTGCAATCACGTGGATATATGATTGCAACTCCCCTTCCTTTTAATGACATTTTAGCTTGGGAACACTGGAGCTGTGAATTTTAATTCTCTGTTCCCGTTACTGTTGCTAAATAATCTTGAAAGCCCCCAGGGGGAAGCTTGTCTGACAGATAAAGTTAAATTTATTTTGGGTCTTCTGATTTTTATATCCTGTCGTCGTCGTCGTCGTCTTCTTCTTCTTCTTCTTCTTCTTCTTCACTGAGCTTTGAATGGCAAATGTTATATGTTTTGGGTCATGTGGTTTAATCTCATCATAGCTACATTCCCCAAGTGCTTCAGACATTAATATCAGGGCTATTCTTACCTCCCCCTGCACCCCCCTTAAAGCCTAAATGACATTCTATTTCTAGTGCTAATATTAGCAAGCAATAAACGGCTTGTTTGACATCAGCCCAGGAGCTGAACTGAATGTAATACGGACTCCAGCGCACACATAAGCACTGCTTTCCATATCCCCGAGACCACTGGACTGATCTTTGCCGTCCGGGTGTCATTGGATATTCTGTGGCACAGTGACACAGCTGAGGGGTTTTTAATTTCATGTGGGTTGCTCAGGGACCTCCGGTTCCAGATTCGAAAGACGTCGAAAAGACTTTTAAGGATTCAGCTGAGCCGGGTCAGCATGTTCCTGACATGAGAGCAGTTGGTGGCAGCCAACAGAGCCAGGACTTGGGGACCTCTGTTGACATCAGGGCTTGACCACCCAGCAAGGGAGGAGAAAAGAGGGAGGGGGAATCTTTGGACAAAATCCCCCCAAATATAGTGGCAAATTCAGATGTACTGGACCCCTTCCTGACAGTTACAGTTGTAAGATTATGCAACCTTCTAAAGATTATACAACAATTCTATAACCATACAATTATAATAATTGCAGGTGCATTGCAGATCTTCATGCGTCAGCTTTTAGCTGTACCTACTGTTTTCTGCACACGCACACAGGCAAATGACTTGGAGTGCTCCAATATCTTCTTTTGGTTTTCCATGAAGTTGCATTGTACATAACAGAACTTGCACGCGCCGTTCTCTTGAAACTGAAGCACACCTTGCAACTGAGCGTTCAGAGGCTAAAAAGCTGCCCTTTCAGGCTGATTGCTTGGCTCTCGGATGCTCTCGGAGACAGAGACCCTGCCAGGGACTGGGCTGCAGAAATAGTAAAAAACCAGGTTTTTGACCCCGTCACCATGGCTTACGCTTCTTCCATTGTCATGTCCAGACAGGGATGCGGGGAAGAGGCGTCCGTATCTCCCCTTCTGTGAAAATGAATTTTCTTTGTGCAGACAAAACACTTGCTTTGCTACAAGAGACCTGTGCCTATCACTGTCCACCCCTTTCCCCAAATTCATCACACTTCACTTATCAACGTTTCAAGCGGATGTCTGAAGCTGCCCAGAGAGAGAAAGAGGTGTGCTTCGTTTTTAAAATAAAAATAAAAACGCTTTTGATGGTTGTTCTTGTTTTGTATGGCATTTTCCCATTTTATTTGTAAATGTCCTGGAAACAAGGACACCATAAAATTTCTATAGTGTTTTGCAAAACATATGGCTCACCTCATCCAGCTGTGACCCCTCCTCTCCTGCTGCGAGAAACTCCAAATGCTTACTGGAATCCTTGGTCATCAAACACAGGTCGGAGAAAATCTATTTCTCTATATCTATATTGTACCTCCACCTCCCTGGATTCATGGAGATTTAGTGGAGCTGGCACCAGTTTGCTATTGCTGGTCACCAACTTGAGTCCAACATTCTCTTTGCTGGCATGAATTGCTGGGAGAGTTAAAGCCTTGTGTACTTTTGCCACAAGGCTCATCATGTTTTGCCGCCTGAGGCAGAACAAGGAAGGTCCCTCTCCAGCCAAAGCCTTTCGGGGTCACGTGATGGCGGTCTCTGGCGAGTCACGAGGTCTTGCCAGAAGTCGCTGGGGGCAGGAGGGGAACCCGCTGGGGCGCTGTCCCAAGGGATTCACTCTCTCTCTCTCTCTCTCTCTCTCTCTCTCTCTCACACACACACACACACACACACACACACTGATGTGGCATCTTCAGTGCCTCATATGCAGGCCAGCTCCGTTCGCCATTGAACTCAGCAAGGGAGAGTAAATATCAGTGTTAGAAACGGGGCGCCGAAGCAAAATGTCTAGTCACATTAAAAATAAATCCAGCAACACTTTTAATCTTCTTTTTTAAAAAAGCATGAATTAAAGATGCACCTCTTGTGGTGCTACGTGAGCCAGGTGATCTGCAGGGCACCTGCACCAAAAGATGCCCATCTTTGGGTGCTGCGCTGTCCCGCAGATCAGCTGACCGGTGCGGCATTGCAGCCGCAGCAGCCAGCCAGATGCAGACATTAGGCGCAAAACCTGGCAACAACCAGGCATCTCCGCTTCCACGCAAGAGGCCGGTTGCGCGTTGCAAAACGCACCTTGCGCCTGGCTAATTTCGAACGCTGGTAAATTTGTACAGTGGGACAGAAACTGATGAAAGGAGGAGGGTTTTTAAAAGGTGGGAGGTGGAGGAGTTTAGAAGTTGGGTGGGTATTTTGAGATGAGCCTGCAGGGTGGGAAGATAAACAGGAAAAGATTGGGGTAGTCAATAGAGGTCAGGTCTGTGAGTGAAGAGAGGGATTGAGGGAGAGAAACCCCTTTTATATATTATAGTTCGGATGGTGTTGCAATAGATTGGCCTCTGCCATGCAAGGCAGCTGTGGTTCCTTAGCCCTATCCCACCTTCAGGGAAAAGCATGTAGGCTTTCCACTGCAGGCATCCCAACCAAATGCAAGGATATTGGAGATGGAGCTGAAGAGCTACACCCCTTTTCTCAGGGAGCTCTGGGAATTGTAGCTTCGTGTAAGGAATTAGGGACTTCTAGCAACTCTCCACCCCCTTAAGAAACAGCAGTTCTCAGCCTACAATTCGATTCTTATTTAAATGCATAGTGCAGATGGAGCCTAAGCGTGGGGGGACGGGGACACACATCCATTGGTGTGTCCCACCTCATCATGCAAAAAAAGTGAGGACTCTTATGAGATGGGGGGGAAAGGAAGGGTTGGTAGCAGAAAATGAAGAGATTACAAAAAACGTGCTATAAAGCAAAACAGTGAGTTAAAATCCAGTCAGATAGATTTCTGTGTTTAGCAATGTCTTACATTCTGAAAATTGTAGAATGACTCCCTCCCTCCAATTGTGATTTTGAGTTGTAACCCACTCCCCAATCCAACTGTTTATCCCAGCAACATATTCAGTGGTACCTTGGGTTAAGAACTTAATCCGTTCTGGAGGTCTGTTCTTAACCTGAAACTGTTCTTAACCTGAAGCACCACTTTAGGTAATGGGGCCTCCCGCTGCTGCTGCACTGCCACCGCGCGATTTCTGTTCTCATCCTGAAGAAAAGTTCTTAACCTGACGTAATATTTCTGGGTTAGTGGAGTCTGTAACCCGAAGCGTATGTAACCCGAGGTACCACTGTACGGTGGTACCTCTGGATGCAAACGGGATGCGTTCCGGAGCCCTGTTCGCATCCTGAAGCGAACGCAACCTGCGCATGTGCGGGTTGCGATTTGCTGCTTTTGCACGTGACGTCATTTTGAGTGTCTGTAACGCGCTCCCTTACTTCCGGGTCGCCGCAGAACGTAATCTGAAAACGCTCCACCTGAAGCACATTTAACCCGCGGTATGACTGTACACGGCTGGTTCTCGGAGCTGAAATGTTTGCAGTTTTTAAGTGCGGTTTAATCTGGGGCTACATCACCTCCCCCAGTTCTGTTTCATTTCAATTTTCAGAGTGCAGAAGACCAACTCATTTGCGGCAGAGAGATCTCCCCCCCCCCCCAGTTGCTGTGTTGTTTCCATTACGGTGTTTTCTTGCAGAGCTTTTCCATTTCAGCCTTCCTTCTTTCAGAGACGGTAGTTAGTATTCAACAGAACACCTGCCTTGGGAAACATTTGGCAGCTTCCGTGCACTCGGCAGAGAAAATCAGAAAAGCAGGGTTGGAGAGGGAAACCGATTTCTTATTTGCAACCTAGAAACTGCCTGGGCTGGTAAAATCCAAAGCCCTTGGGAATAACAGTTGTAGGAAGAAATCAAGCTTAATAACATGGAAGTATGCCAGCTTTATTTGCGTTTAGAATAGTTCAGTCCCTTCCCCCTCCTATTCTGCAAATGGAGACACACAGTTCCTGCCTGTGCCTCCTCCCATGACACAGTTGTCTGTTTCCATTCCTGCTTTCTGAGGCTTCCAGCGCTGCCTCGCCTAACATGCATGTATTGCACACCGCCGGGAGTCTCGGCAGGGATATACGATGAGGGCTGCCACCCAGTGATCTCTGTATTTATGCATTTACTCTATTTATAAATAAGGCCACCCAGTAAAATTACATCTCCCAAGCAGTGCAGAGCAAAAACTCGGTTGAAGAATGTGGTATCATAAAGTTGTCAATAGCGCAAGTATTCACGTAGAGAGCTGTTCTCATGGATGTATCTCGGAGATATTTGAGCTGCTTGGGCTTTTAGCTACTGAGTTGCACATACCATTATTATTTTGGAATTGTGTAGAGCTGCCATACGCCCAGACATAGATGGGATTTGCCCGTCAAAAATGGCGTCCGGGTGGAGTTGGTGAAAATGGCTAAAATGCCTGGACATATGGCAGCCCATATCGGAAATGTTGGTGGTATTTTTGGCAATTCCCCCCCATAAACTTAATTTTTATTGGAGATTTTGCAAAGAAAAAAGCTCAACAACTTTGCCTCCCCCCCCAAAAAAAAAATCCTAGCAGTGTATCTATTATTAAGATGCCATGTGTTTAAGTGCCGTACAGTCACATGACCAGTCGTAAATTAAAGTGTCAGAAAGGGTGGTGACCAGCTCAGCCCAGCACTAAGCCCCACTTCCGACTGGAGTGGAGTTTGGAACTGGCATGTTTCATGCCGACTTAATTTAAGTTGGCGCAATGTACGTTGGCTTTGGATTGCTCCCTAAATATTGGCATTGTTGAGGGCGCGTGAAGGCAGCTGAAATAACATCGTAATGTAAATCAACAGGCAAATGCCTTTGCAAAGAATGCTGAAAAGAATAAGCGGAGGGAAGGAATTATTCATTGTTGGTTTTTGCGTCCCCCAAAATGTTGGCGGTGGGAAGTAATTTGTTTCTGGATCTGCCCTAACTCCTATTACAACTTCACAAGGAATTTGCACTCCAGAACTGTGCTTAATATTCCAGAGGCGTACTCCACAACAAGATAGTTGCACATAAAGCATATCTCTTTATAACTTTTAACGCTAACTGCACAGCCTTATGGGAGTCCACTGATTGAATATAGAGCAGTATCTTATTAACCTCTGGCTCAGATAAGCCATTTAAATAAATACCTTAATATAAAGTCATTAAAAAGATATTTTTAGCTCAGCAGCCTTTAGCCATTAAAGAAACTTGAATGCGGATTGTATTTACTGTGTTTTCCTTATTTCAAAGGGCACAAGAAAAGACAGGGCCAAATGGCAATGTATGCCTTTTCAATGGAAAATATGTTATTTGCGTGCTATAAGGAATTGCATTGTGTTCAGAATCACTGGTGGGCAGGTGCTGGGTGAAGCAATAATTGGGGAAAGCACAAGTGGCATCTAAAAATTTGGTACTGGAAGTTAGAAATGTCAAATGTTTCTTAAAGTTGGTGCAGGACCGACTTGAAATGTGTTGATTGTAAACAGTTAAAATTGTAAGTAGGATTGGAATAACACTTGTAGTTTAATGGTGAGTTTTGGATATAATGGAGATGTAAAAGATTTGTATCATCGTAAAAGATGCAGGAGGAAATGACTGAACAATAGGACCCACAAAGGGGAGGAGGGGAAGTCCAGGAGATTCTTTAGAATCTTGTTTTTATGATGTATGTTGGATATGTAAAAATTTAATTTTTGGTATGGTGTTGATGCTAGGGCTGGGCGATGTCACCTTTTCAACATCGCAGTGCATTGCGAGCCAAACACCATGGTTTGGCGATATACGGTCATACCTCGGGATGAATACGCCTCAGGTCTAGCATTTTTGGGTTGCGCTCTGCTCTGCGGCGACCCGGAAGTAACGGAACGCGTTACTTCTGGGTTTCGCCGCTCGCACAGACGCTCAAAATGACGTCACGCACATGCATGGAAGCGGCGAGACGCGCAGACATGTGTTACATTCGCTTCAGGATGCGAACGGGGCTCCGGAACGGATCTCGTTCGCATCCTGAGGTACCACTGTGCCACGATTTTGAAAAAAACAAGCTGCTTTGGCCTCTGCCCGCGAAGGACCTGGTGAAACTTGCCCCAGCTCTCACTTCAGGAACTGAGGCGGCTTCACCCAGGCGCTCACGGGCTGGGACAACGCAGCTTGTTAGCGCAGCTCAACTGGGGATTGGGAAGGTTCCCCCTCCCCAGCTGAGACAGCCCCAGCGCTCATGCCACTCACGGGCAAGCGGGCAGCGCATAGGGTGTCCTTTAACAGCTCACTGTGCAGAGCCTCAACCGCTCTTGCTCTCAGCACCGGACTGGGGGCTCCTTTAACTGAGGTAAGGGCAGCTGCACACTCCTCAGTCGAGCAGTTTATAGATGCAGAGGGAGGAACAAGCTGCATCGGCACCTGTTTCTCCCTCTGCATCGTATGAGAGCAGAGTACCATGGCGGTTTCACTTAGCAATGTATTGCTGGTGAAACTGCCGCTGCTTCTGAGTCCCTCCGCTAGCAGCGCCGCTGGAGGAAGGAACTTTAGCGGACGCTGCTAGCAGAGGGAGCAGTGGTGGTTTCACCAGCAATATACCAGTTAGTGAAGCCGACGTTGCAGTCTGCTCCTCATACCGGTCCCGGGTGATAAAGTCGTACATTGGTTGTCAAACGCGATCCGTTCCGGAAGTTGGTTCGACTTCTGAAAACGTTTGACAACCAGGGCACGGTTGGGTTCCAAAGAACCTTCACAAATCGGAACACTCACTTCTGGGTTTGTGGCTTTCGGAAGCCATAATGTTTGAGTCGCAAGGCGTTTGGGATCCGAGGTTTGACTGTATATCAATATATCACCCAGGCCTAGTTGATGCCTAGGAGTTGGATGTGTTTTTCATTCTGTGCTGTAGACACACAGTAGCACATGTATGCTTGGTGGTTGATTTCTTTTTCTTTTTCTAATTCTAATTCTAACACAGAAATCCATTTAAATTACTATTGGATTACTAATGCTAAACAATAGTGTGGAAGAACTTGGCTTATGACGTGTGTGTGAGAGAGAGACCAAATTAATCCTCCTGATGTATATTGTGCTCTAGGAGGCTTAGTTTGGTCAGAATCGAGTACACACTTCCAGAGTTAACACCAAATACAATACTTCTGGAAAATGAGGCACCATAGCTGCCAGAGGGCCATGAAAATGTCCTATCTGAAACCAGATGTGAAATATATAGGTGTTATTTTCATTTCTTCTACTTCACTGTCTTGAAAACTGTAAATCGTAAGCAGCTGATATTTTGGGACCCTTTTATTACTATGCTGGTGACGTCTTAGAATGGACTGCATTGCAAATAAACTACTTGTACGCAGTTTGCGTAAATTGGATAGCACCTTTTTAGTGGTACAGTCAAACCTCGGTTTCCGAACGCCTCCGTTTTGGAACGTTTTGGCTCCTGAACACTGGAAACCCAGAAGTAAATGTTCCGGTTTTAGAATGTTTTTTGGAACTTGAACAGTCTTCTGGAATGGATAACGTTTGAAAACCGAGGTTCCACTGTACCAATATGATAAATAAAGGTAAAGGGACTCCTGACCATTAGGTCTAGTCGCGGACGAATCTGGGGTTGCGGCGCTCATCTCGCTTTACTGGTCGAGGGAGCCGGCATACAGCTTCCAGATCATGTGGCCAGCATGACTAAGCCGCTTCTGGCAAACCAGAGCAGCACACGGAAACGCCGTTTACCTTCCCTCCGGAGCGGTACCTATTTCTCTACTTGCACTTTGACGTGCTTTCGAACTGCTAGGTTGGCAGGAGCAGGGACCGAGCAACGGGAGCTCACCTCGTCACGGGAATTTGAACCGCTGACCTTCTGATCGGCAAGCCCTAGGCTCTGTGGTTTAACCCACAGCGCCACCTGCGTCCCAATATAAATAATAAATACTTTTGCACAAAGCACCTTCTTTTGCATATCCTTTCCAGAGAGCCTGCACTCCCCCTTTACAGACAAGAGGCTAGTGTTTTAATAACCCGACATCTCATTCCCTTGCGCTTTTCCTTGGTCTCCAGAATTTTATTCTCTCGCAAAACATCAGTAGACTGCTACGAAAAAAGATTCCAATCCAGTTCTGAACTGGAAGGTGGTTCAGTTTTCCGTCTAGATAACATGGACACAGAATTATCCTATTTCACTTGTAATTCCCTTGTTTCTGAGGTTGGGGGTGGTGGGTAGAGCCTTGTCCAGTAGCCAGAATAATGCTTTGCTCCAGGCATATTTGAAAGGTAGACCTTATCTGCATTTTCACCTGTTACGCTAGACCTGCTTATTGTGCCCAGCATTGCAGGCCAGCCAGCAAGGATGTGGTTATCATTTTTAGCATTTGCTTTCCCTTAAACTAAGCTCTCCCCCCTCCCAGCTCTTGCAAAAATAAACAAGCAAAAACAAAACAAAACAAAAAACCACCCTGTCATTTTCTTTCTTTAGAAAATTCCAAACTGGCTGTGTCATATCACTTGCTTCCTCCGTTCAGATTGGGCCAGAGAGCGGGAGCTGGCTGCCTTAAATTAGGTCACAGAAGCTTAAGAGTATGATCAGAGCTGTATGTGAGCGCATGCGAACACACACACACACACACACACACACACACACATACACACACCTTGCAGCAAAATATATGCACTTCAGCAGCATGCGAAAATAAGTCCATTTGCTTGCTTTGCATAATTTCTTACATGCTTTCTGGGTTCAGGTTTTCAAGACATTGTGTGTATTTTCTGGCAAGGCACCCGGTGCAGAGTATATATATTGGGAATAAAGCAGGCTTGTAGGGGAAAGGGACTGCTGGGTCAGTGGAGTGCCTATAGGATTGCAGCTTTAGCTCACTGACCTTCCAAATAAGCACCCATAGGGCTGCACAGACAGTTTCACAGCTGAAGCTAAACAGGGATAAGAGAATGCCTGGGGTAAAACAACAGCAGCATGCTGCTGCTAGGAGTAAAAAAATAATGGGTTTTGGGGGGGGGGGGCGACAAACAAAAGTGGAAGCGAGAGAACTGGGCTGGCCAGAACAGAGATTTTTAAAAATGGCACCTTATTGATTTGAATATCAAACTATTAGAGCAAATGACGTTAACAAAGCGACTCATGCTTCGTTTGCCTGCCCAAAATGAGAATGAAGGTGAATCATGCCCAATTATAAAAGACCTTGGAGCGTGCATTCATTTTTATTTTTTTTACATTCCTTTGCCTTTGTGAGTGCCTAAATAACAATGGCTAACATTCACATGTGCATTACTTTCTGGAAGGTGTAATAATAATAATAATAATAATAATAATAATAATAATAATAATAATTTATTTATACCCCACCCCTCCGACTGGGTTTCCCCAGCCACTCTGGGTAGCTTCCAACAAAATATTAAAATAGAATAGTCCTTCAGATATTAAAAGCTTCCCTAAACAGGGCTGCCTTGAGATGTCTTCTGGTAGTTGTTTTTTCCTTTGACATTTGGTGGGAGGGTGTTTTGCAGGGCGGGCGCCACTACCGAGAAGGCCCTCTGCCTAGTTCCCTGTAACTTGGCTTCTCGCAGTGAGGGAACCGCCAGAAGGCCCTCAGCGCTAGACCTCAGTGTCTGGGCAGAACAATGGGGGTGGAGTCGTTCATTCAGGTATACTGGACCGAAGGCTTTCTGTTTACTGTGTTGTTGAAAAGGCATTGGCTAAGGCTGAGATAGGGAAACGATGGCCACCAGGAAGTTGATGGACAGCAAGTCCCATCATCCCTGACTATTGACCATGTTGGTGGGGGCTGATGGGTTTTGGAGTCCAGGCACATCTGGAGGGACATAGATTCCCCAAGATCCTAGAATGAGAAGCTAGAAGAAATGGTAATGACTGAGGCAGTCCAGCTCAACCAAGACTGAGCTACAGCTTTTGCTTTGTTGTTGTTGTTTAGTCGTTTAGTCGTGTCCGACTCTTCGTGACCCCATGGACCAGAGAACGCCAGGCACATCTGTCCTCCACTGCCTCCCGCAGTTTGGTCAAACTCATGCTGGTAACCTCGAAAACACTATCCAACCATCTCATCCTCTGCCGTCCCCTTCTCCTTGTGCCCTCCATCTTTCCCAACATCAGGGTCTTCTCCAGAGAGTCTTCTCTTCTCATGAGGTGGCCAAAGTACTGGAGCCTCAGCTTCACAATCTGTCCTTCCAGTGAGCACTCAGGGTTGATTTCCTTCAGTATGGAGAGGTTTGATCTTCTTGCAGTCCATGGGACTCTCAAGAGTCTCCTCCAGCACCATAATTCAAAAGCATCAATTCTTCAGCGACCAGCCTTCTTTATGGTCCAGCTCTCACTTCCATACATCACTACTGGGAAAATCATAGCTTTAACTATACGAACCTTTGTTGGCAAGGTGATGTCTCTACTTCTCAAGATGCTGTCTAGGCCTGTCATTGCCCTTCTCCCAAGAAGCAGGCGTCTTTTAATTTCGTGACTGCTGTCACCATCTGCAGTGATCATTGAGCCCAAGAAAGTAAAATCTCTCACTACCTCCATTTCTTCCCCTTCTATTTGCCAGGAGGTGATGGGACCAGTGGCCATGATCTTCGTTTTTTTGATGTTGAGCTTCAGACCATATTTTGCGCTCTCCTCTTTCACCCTCATTTTTGCTTTAGATTGTTCCTAATCTACAGAATTTGTGAAAACACTTCTTGGTTGAAAAGGCATTCCCGGACAGAGTTTTAAGTATCACGGTGGCTATAAATACCCTCTCCTTAGAAATCAAAAGTGCAAGCCTTCCGCTAGCAGCTTCTCTCAAAGCTTAGAAAAGCACCTCGCAAAGCTCATTTGTTCTACACCCACGAAATATTTGAAAGCCCGAATGCAACACTTCGGAGGAGTCGATCAATAACATCTAGCAGGAGGCAATATTTAAGAACTTAGGAGGAAGTGGGGGGGGGTTGATGTCAGTCCTAATTCAAATTGATACCTAATAAATACATCCCGATAAAAGATGTAATGCATTTAAAATGTATGAACCACCTATTCATTATACAAATTTGCTTCCTTAATGACTTTTAGATGGATGATTCCACCCAGCTTCATTTCTCCTTTGAGTTACGCTAGGGCAGTTTATTGAAACTTAAGGGGAGGCTCATTGGAAGTTATCCTTCTGCATAAACTTGGCGTAATTTATAATAATGCTTTGCGGATAAATCAGAAAAAGGCCTTGATCCTGTCACCGAATAAATTGCTGTTGAAATGTCCGTGGTGTGAGGGGAGCGTGCATGGGAAATTTGGCCATGGGCTGTAGCTGAAGAGGTAGATGAGTGCCAGATTACCCATTTCCAGCTGGCTTTGCCTCACCTTTCTAGCAGTCCCTGATTCCCCACCCTCCAAAAAGTCTCTCATTTTTTTTTTGGGGGGGGGGGGATTATTAATTAATTAAATCTGTATACTGCCCTTCATCCAAAGATCTCAGGGCAGTTCACAGCAGAAAAATACGAAATGAGAATACGAAATGCATACCTTGGGTTACAAATGCTTCAGGTTGCGTTTTTTTCGGGTTACGGACCGCCGAAACCCAAAAGTACTGGAACGGGTTACTTCTTGGTTTTGGTGGTTGTGCATGCACAGAAGCGCTAAATCGCACTTTGCGCATGCGCAGAAGCGCCGAATCACAACCCGTGTGTGCACAGACGCGCCGCTGCAGGTTACGAACGCTGCGGGTTGCGAACATGCATCCCGCACGGATCACGTTCGCAACCCGAGCGTCCACTGTAATAAAAACATAACAATAACACACACACCCTCCCACAAGCACGTCAAAAAGCCAGTGTTAATCAGCTGAATGCCACGTTGAAGAGAAACGTTTTTGCCTGCCACCTAAAGATACGTAATGAAGGCACCAGGAAAGCCTCCCTGGGGAGAGCGTTCCACAAACGGGGAGCCACTGCGGAAAAGGCCCGTTCTTTTGCTGCCACCCTCCAGACCTCTCGAGGAGGAGACACACGAAGAAGGGCCTCAGATGATGATCGCAGGGTCCAGGTTGGTTCATATGATCAGAGGCGGTCCTTGGGGTATTGCAGTCCCGGGGCATTTAAGGCTTTATAGGTCAAAACCAGAACTTTGAATTGGAACTGAAAGCTAATTGGCAGCCAGCGGGCAAGGATTGTTGTCGCCTGCTCATTGAACAGGGTGGTCGCTGAATTCTGTACCACCTGCAGTTTCTGAATCATCTTCAAAGGCAGCACCATATATAATGCATTGCAGAAATCTAACCTAAAGGCAAAGCAATTTGGAAGAGGTCAGGCAGGCACACGGAAGAATTTATTTTTGAACCCAGAAGACCAGCACCTGTCTCAGTTTTCCTTCCTTCCTTCCTTCCTTCCTTCCTTCCTTCCTTCCTTCCTTCCTTCCTTCCTTCTTTATTGCAAAGGGATAAAATAAGCCTAAAGGCGCAGCTTGCATCACTTAGAAAGCTTCAGCATGCATTTT
Source organism: Podarcis gaigeae (assembly GCF_964106915.1). Classification (NCBI taxonomy): domain Eukaryota; kingdom Metazoa; phylum Chordata; class Lepidosauria; order Squamata; family Lacertidae; genus Podarcis; species Podarcis gaigeae. The sequence continues at coordinate 89,399,381 of NC_139681.1, read as the reverse complement.
GAACTTGGGCCTCCCACAATTAAATCTGAATACTCCTCCCCTTGAGAAAACATGCACACACTGAGTAACATACTACACAATGTCATAATGACATCTGTACTTGCAGCTTTAAAATAGACCCTATTTCCCATGGCAATGGGGGGAAGATTCTCCACCACTAACCCCTTGCACGTTTTTTGCTCTGAGCGGATCATTTTTTTGAAAGGAAAAAAGCTGACGACTCTCACAAAATCCAGCTCTGCCATGTGTTGCAAAAGACTTCCCGGCCATACCTTTCTCATCCTTAAGATGTGAAGAAGGTCATTGTCAACACTTAATGCAGTTCACAGTCGCTGTGATGCATTATGTCAGCATTTTGGGGGGTTACATTCCTCTGTTGGGTATTAGATATTTATAATTTGGCCATAAAAGCTACGCAGGACTTGAAACTTGGCACCAGGGATGGAAATCTGAAGTAACTGTTTATCATTCTGGAGCAATTTGGCTCGCCCGGCCAGAGCTGCTGCTGCTGTGTGGCCCTCGCCCATTGACAGCCAGGATGGGCGTATAAGCGATAGACTTGGATCATTCCCCACTCAGCCACATGATGCTTAATGGATGATTTACTGGTCAATCACTATCTCCCAGCCTAAATTCCACCCCTACCCCAGGTTGTTTTGTTGTTTAGTTGTTTAGTCGTGTCCGACTCTTCGTGACCCCATGGACCAGAGCACACCAGGCACTTCTGTCCTCCACTGCCTCCCGCAGTTTGGTCAAACTCATGCTGGTAGCTTCAAGAACATCATCCAACCATCTCTTCCTTTGTCGTCCCCTTCTCCTTGTGCCCTCCATCTTTCCCAACACCAGGGTCTTTTCCAGGGAGTCTTCTCTTCTCATGAGCTGGCCAAAGTATTAGAGCCTCAGCTTCACGATCTGTCCTTCCAGTGAGCACTCAGGGCTGATTTCCTTAAGAATGGCTTGGCATCTCATTTTTGACTACATCCAACTTACCCAGGTTCATGGTTCTTTACAGCATTGGACTTTCCTTTCACTTCCATGCATATCTGCAACTGAGCGTCCTTTCGGCTTTGGCCCAGCCGCTTCATCAGCTCTGGATCTACTTGTACTTGTCCTCCGCTCTTCCCCAGTAGCATATTGGACACCTTCCGACCTGAGGGGCTCATCTTCCAGCGTCATAACTTTTCTATGCCTGTTGTCTTTGTCCATGGAGTTTTCTTGGCAGGGATACTGGAGTGGCCTGCCGGTTCCTCCTCCAGTGGATCACGTTTGGTCAAAACTCTCCACTATGACCTGTTCATCTTGGGTGCCCTGCTCGGCATAGTTCATAGCTTCTCTGAGTTATTCAAGCCCCTTCGCCACGGCAAGGCAGTGATCCATGAAGGGGCCCCAGGTTGTTAAGAAGGGAAAATCAGGGAAGGAAATGTGTAGAAACATTCTTCATGTTTGGGTTGCTCCTCGCTGTAATTCCAAGGCAACGCTGTATTGTATTGAATATAAGAAGTGCAGTCGGCCAGTCTTCATACAGCAACTGGTCCCAAAACTTGAGCATCACCCAGCCAAGCCCAAGCTTCCCTTTCCGCCAGGGGTCATGTATCTGTGGCCCTTCAGATGATACCGTATTCCAATAATCCCCAACCCCTTGTCTGTGGGCTGATGGGAGTTGGAGTTATTGAACATCTGGAGGGCCACATGTTCAGCCTGACGTCAACAGAACCTGAGTTGTACCAATGAAATCTTGAAGGGTGTGGGGAAGAGAGGAGCATTTCCAGCCAAAGTTAGGCCCCCCAGCCATTAAGTACAAGCAGATGGTAAAATCGGTGCCCCGTTAATTAGGAGAAGAGGGGTTCTTTGCTGTAGCTCAGCCTCCACCAACATGGCTTCCTGCAGATGTTTTGGATGACAGTTCCCATCAGCATGTCTGGTTGAGGCTAATGGAGGGTAAACAAAGGCTGGAGAGGCCTGAGAAGGGTGCATTTTCCAAACAAATAATCTTCTCTTTCCCCATCATCCAAACCACAGCTCACTTCACTTCTGCACCTCTGGGAAATTCACTGTCTAATAAGCTATGACCTGCAACTTCCTGAGAACATTGTCAAAATTATATCGTGTTACTTTTGCTTTCCTTTCTAAGAGATGGGCTGTATCACGATGGCTTTTAATGGAACGGGAGTTGTAATAATTTGCCACAGATGCTTTTCAGCTTGTGCGGGTCAAGTTTTAGGGTTGTTAATGCAGGCCCAGAATGAATTAAGGGCCAAACCCCCCAAAGGGGGAAAATATCTACTGAATGTGCTTAGAAACCTCTCTGCAGGCAAGAACCATGGCTTATCGGGCTAACCAACTATGGGAGGAACTCGTTTTCAGACCTTAACACACAAAGATCTGTTCCAACTGCACTGGATGCCAATTCATTTCCGGGCCCAATTCGAAGTACTGGTTTGGACCTATAAAGCCTTAAACAGCCCAGGACCGCAACAGGGGAGATTTATGTTTTGTTCTGATTTTTATTACGTAGTTTGTGGTTTTTTTATATTTTAATTTTATGTTGTGAACCGCCCTGAGATCGATGGATGTAGGGCACTACACAAATTCAATAGGTACTAGTAGTACAGTGGTACCTCGTGTTAAGAACTTAATCCGTTCTGGAGGTCCATTCTTAACCTGAAACTGTTCTTAACCTGAGGTACCACTTTAGCTAATGGGGCCTCCTGCTTCTGCCGCGCGGTTTCTGTTCTCATCCTGAAGCAAAGTTCATAACCTGAGGCACTATTTCTGGGTTAGCAGAGTCTGTAACCTGAAGCATCTGTAACCTGAAGCGTCTGTAACCCGAGGTACCACTGTAGTAGTAATAGTAGTAATATTGCAACTATAGCCTGCAGGCAGCTATATTTTTTTTCTCCATTTTATGAAACTGGGCTCCAGATCATGTGAAGAGCGTACATTGCTGCAAAAGTCCAGAATGTGGGGATTGTGTGAGGGTGGGGGACGCCGACAAAGGAGCAGAGCTTAAGAGTGATTGTATTGATGTAATCTTTTCTCATTTGAAAATTGCACATCATGTGTACACACCAAAGCCCCTATTATAATAGTTTGATGGGCTTTAACTTGTGTGTGTTCTTCATCCTATTGACCTCCGCGTGTTGCTGCTTAGGATATTTGCAGCACCTTAAAACCGGCAAGTGTATGTTGTCTACTCATGAGTAAATTTAGCCAGGCCATGTGTTTGTTGTACTTTGAAGATTGGGAGAGAATGTGTTCATTGCAATAGCCGCCCAGGCACCGTGGAAAATATTATATAAAAAGTTAGTCTCTCTTTTAAGAGACAATGGCTTTTTCCATAGCACCCACCCAAAAGAGAAGGCCTGGCCTCTGAAGAGAGATGTAAAATATACTTTGAGCTGCTTCTCTTGTTCTTTGGGAAGACCGGAGTCCCAGCCGCTTGGAGAAAAACATCTCTCTAAAGTTGTACCGCAGGCTGCAGGGTGTGCTGGGGAGAGGACCTTGTTCTAAGCGGTTGGGTTTATATCTAAACTTATCACTTCCCTTATTTAAAAGACAAAAGGATCACCTTGGAGAGAAGGCAGAATATTTATTTTAGAAGCCCACTGAAACATTCTAAATCTGCACACATAGATTAGGCAGGTATAAGCAGTTTGCACTGTGATGTCCTCCTTGGGAAAATTGCCCATTCATTTCACAGCCTTCCCTTTTTTAAAATCCTCCATTCACCATTAATTATTTTCATTTTTTATGTTACACTGCCACCTTTTGTCCATTGGATAGGAAACCTCTCGTCAGCTTGGATGCCTGCCAGGTTTTTATTATTATTATTATTCTCCCCTGTTTTCCTTGATCGGTATTGGAAGAGAACATTTTTATCCAACCGTTGCAATATATATAGGTGAACGATAATGCCATTTAAGAAAAATATTGTGACAACAGCCTGAGTGGCAAATCACTCAAATTCTAGTAATGTGCAGTGCAAGTGAAAATATCTTTGATGCTCCCCAAATATCGTCCTTTACCCATGTGGTGTAGAAACTGCTTCCATGGGCCTTAGGTAAAGGTAAAGGTACCCCTGACCATTAGGTCCAGTTGTGGACGACTCTGGGATTGCGGCGCTCATCTCACTCTATAGGCCGAGGGAGCCGGCATTTGTCCACAGACAGCTTCCAGGCCATGTGGCCAGCATGACTAAGCCGCTTCTGGTGAACCAGAGCAGCGCACGGAAACGCCGTTTACCCTCCTATTACCTATTTATCTACTTGCATTGGTATGCTTTCAAACTGCTAGGTTGGCAGGAGCAGGGACCGAGCAACGGGAGCTCACCCCGTCGCGGGGATTCGAACCACCAACCTTCTGATCGGCAAGCCCTAGGCTCTGTGGTTTAGACTACAGCGTCACCCACATCCATGGGCCTTACCTCGAACATTTATACTTGTAGTATCTGGATGGAAGAATCAGACGGGGAGCGTAGATGGCATAATTTCTCCATGTATAAATGCTGCCCTGGCTTTTCCCCATCTGCTGCCTTGCCTTACCCAGAAGACATTAGTTGCAGTTACACCTTTAAGTCGCTTTTGCAACGGCAGGCTATGCATTTATTTCTTTATTTATAACCTTTATAAACCGCTTGTTCGGATGGAAAATTCTCCAAGCACTGTACAAGTCGATAATGATATATAAAAAAGTGGCTGAAGTCCGCAGACCCATTTTAAAAACGCATAAAATCGTCATTAAAAACAAAGGGATAAATCAATATAACATTTGAAGGAAATATAACAAATCCATGTGTCTGGATAGGCTTCCTGGGAGGGAAACGTTTTCAGCTGGTGTCTAAAAGAATAGGTGGCTGCCTAATTTCAAGAGGCAGGGAGTTCCACAGTACAGGCGCTGCCACACTAAAGGAGAGGCTTCTTGTAAAGGCAGAATGAACATTGTGTGGCACCTGTAAAAGTGCAAGCTAACGTGCCATTAAGTTATTATTTATGTATATGTTTTTTAGAGACAAAGAGCAGTAATGTTCACCTTCAGATTCTTAACCTGCTGTGTTTTGCTTTGTCCAGGGTTATATCCTTCGTTGTGACCTCATGGTTTAAGCGGGCATAAAGATGAGTATAAGCAGTGATGAGGTTAACTTCCTCGTATATAGATACTTGCAAGAGTCCGGTGAGTATTTGGCTATTAATTCTTTGAGGGATCCGTTTTGGGGGCAGCGTTTAACAAATATTCAGACATCCTTCAGGATCTGTATTGTGTTACATGCGTAGTGGCTGAAAGACTAGAGTATGACTCACCAAGGCAATTTCTCTTACCCAAACTCCCATCTGCTTTCAAATTTCTGGCATGGGGATGGTGACAATGGCCTACTTTAACATGGTTACATATAAGGATTATTACAAGTCCATATTATCCCAATTTTTGCCAATTTATGCCTTAAGATCTGCAAGGGAAGCTCTGCCGGTGGTCCTTTCGACGACGGCTATTTATTTGGCGAGGGTGTAGAGCAGAGCCTTCTCTGCAGTGACACCCTGGTTGTAGAATTAACTCTTGGGGGAGATACAAATGTCAGTTGGAGACATTTTTTGTTACTCCAGTCCAGTGTTTCCCAAACTTGGATCTGCAGCTTTTTTGGGACTACATTTCCCATCATACCTGATCACTGGTCCTGCTAGGCAGGGATGATGGGAATTGTAGTCCATAAACAGCTGGTGACCCAAGTTTGGGAAACACTGCTCTAGGCAACGGAGGTGTTGTGTTTCCTGTTGAGTGACTTGCTGATATATGTCTAGCGATGGTTTTGGGACACGTTTTAATACTTTTAATGTTTTATGACTTTTAATGTTTTATGGTGAAACATTGCATTTCATTTTAGATGTTGCAGGCAACCCTTTGAGTTGAAGGGTGCTTTAAATATATAATAAATATCTATAGGTAAAGCATTTTTGCTATTCCAAACTGCTATATGGATGCTAAATATTGTTCTTCCCTGCTTTGTGTACAGTGGTACCATCATCCGTTCCGGAGGTACATAATCCGTTTGTAAACCACAACAGGTTGTAACCCAAGGCGCGCTTTCACCAATGGGGCCTCCAAAAAAAAATTGTTTGTAATCCAAAAAAAGGTTGCAGACTGGGACATGCACTCAGAGTTTGATGTGTCTGTAATCCAAAATGTATGCAAACCAAGACGTATGCAAACCAAGGTACCACTGTACTTGCTGAAAAGCACCAGTGTTTTTCAGTGAGTTTTTGACTAACCCTCGGAATTTAGTACATTAGCTTAATACAGAATGCTCAAGAAGATTATTATTCCAAAGCAGCTGTGAGATGCATTGATCAGTTTCAAGAGAAATAATTTCCGGGGCAGAGGCCTTTTTGGTGGAACCCCTTCTCTTTGGAATAAGCTTCCCAGAGAGTCCTGCCTGGTACCTTTGCCAACTTCATTCTGCCAGGAAGATGCATTTGTTTTCAAAGGCATTCTTGATTATTATTATTTTTACCTCCAATTTTTCGGTTATGGAGTTTTCTAATCGTTTTTTTGTCTGCGGGATGGATTTTGTGCTCTGAAAAGCTGAATTCTGTAACCTGTCAATTCTGCCCAATCTGGCTCAAAAAAATTTCTCAGCTTTATTGCAAAAGCAGCATATGGTACCGCAAGTGGAAATTGCCATCACGAATGGTTTTTCTTATGGAAGTATATTACTGGGAGAGGAGTAACAAGGGATAAAGCTACATAGAAAGGAGATTGCTCACCTGGATTGTAGCACACAGAACGCCAGTTCTTTCTGACTAGGATCATGTTTTGTACATCAAAATAGACTTTTAAAAAAGCATGCACTGGAAGTTTTGTTAAGACTTACCTTAAAAAAAAAAAGTGTGGAAAAATATGCGTGCTCAGGTGTTGATTCTTTTCCAATTTTCAAACAAAACTTCAACTTATTTTGGCCCAGTGTGCATCTTGAATTGCATGTTGTATGTAAAATTGAAACTTTCTGTGTACACTTTCACACGGTGTTAGATTCAGAAGATACTGAGTTGTATATAGAAAATAATGAAAAACCACATGGAACACTATAAAAGGTGGGGTATGGGGAATATTCCTTGGGGAAGGGGTTTTGGGACCCTTCTTTGTACCTGACAAGAGCTCACCTTCCTGAGCGTTTTGGTGAATTGTCTGCTATTTTTGCAATGAAAACCCCCCACGTTTGAGGTTAAACTATAGATTGACTAGACTAGTGTTAATCAGACAAACTGAGTACTTTTAATGGAGAGACCTGGAGCTGCAGTGAGGACTTCGGTCTTACAACACGCGGTTGGGAAGTTTATTCGGCCACTTTTAGAATTGCATTAGATATCGCTAGCATGGCTCACATGTTGTTGGAACCATCTCCACATCCAAAGGAGCAAAAACCTAGCAAAAGCAGAGTAGAACATTCCCTTTTAATTTTTATTTTCTTTTTAAACTGAGATGTGGTCGACCCAGCTCATTTCTGGTGTGAGAGTGGTATGTAAGCGTGATAATAATTCTGTGGGTTTTGCCGCAGTTACATAGATTCCTAGCAGTTCAAGGCTCTTCATTCTACCGTATTACTTTTTTTATGTGTTGGAAGCCACCCAGAGTGGCTGGGGCAGGCCAGCCAAATGGTTGGGGTATAAATAATAAAAGTATTATTATTACTATTATTGGAAGGGACCTGGAGTTAATCCAAATTAAAACAAAAGAAATCCAAAGGCCACAAGGCAACCCCCCACCCACCCATTTCCCCCCTCCTGGCAATCAAAGGACAACAGATTTGCTGCCAGGGTATCCTCTTTGCGGAGAGAGGCAAGGGGCCACCACAGAGGATGTCCTGTTTCTGGTGACCCACACACCTCTCATTTGCTTTGCCTACAGAAAGTCCCAGGTTTAATTCCTGAAAACTGCTGGTAGGGCTGAGAGAGACCACTGCCTAAAGCCCTGGAGAGCTGCTTCTAGTCAGTGTAGACAAAACTGAGCCAGATGGAGTAATGGTCTGACTCCTGAGTTTCTTCTTCAGTAGCAGCAGAACAAGGGAATAGTAATAGTAATAATTTATTACTTATACCCCGCCCATCTGGCTGGGTTTCCTCAGCCACTCTGGGTGGCTTCCAACAGAATATTAAAAACATGATAAAACATCAAACATTAAAAACTTCCCTAAACAGAGTTGCCTTCAGATGTCTTCTAAAAGTCAGATAGTTGTTTATTTCCCTGACATCTGATGGGAGGGTGGTCCACAGGGTGGGTGCCACCACCGAGAAGGCCCTCTGCCTGGTTCCCTGTAACCACACTTCTTGCAGTGAGGGAACCACAAGAAGGCCCTTGGAGCTGGACCTCAGTGTCCAGGCAGAACGATGGGGGTGGAGATGCTCCTTCAAGGTATACTGGGCCGAGGCCTCCAAGGAAGGTCTTAATGGACAGGCAGGTTCATGTCTGTCCCACTCTTTTCCGGATCCAAAAGGACCTGCATGTTGGTGATCACACGTCAGTTGGACACACGCAAAATGGTTGCTACCTGTACTGGGGATTTCAGCTCGAGATGCTGTCCCCACAGGCTGTGAGCTGGAGATCACATCTCCTGGTCTAACCTGAGGTACCAGCCCCTCAGAGTCCTAACTGGGACTCTTGTGACTTCTAATCTCTCACTTCGTGTGTATGAATTGCTCAGTAGGATGCAATGTTTATCTTCGAAAAATCCCACTCTTCAGTTTTTCCTGCAGTAGCGGTAGCATTCTGCTTAATTCAGCCCAAACTGGAAAATGTATTCATTCCCTCTATTGTTTGCACGTTAGCCCAAAGAGAGAGTAAATTAAGTTCCCAAAAAAACTCGCTCCAAAGCCCTCCTCGTCTGATTGGACCGCCTTCAAGAGAGGGTTGCCTTCACGGGGGAAGTGTTTGGAAAGGGAAGCGGTTTTTTCAGAGAGCTGCGACCCTGGCTCTGCGACCATGAAAATCCTGCGTGGGGTGTCTCCATGATAAATCACAGCAGTGCCAGCTCAACAGTGGCTCATTAGTGCTAGCGAATGCGGCGTCCAGGAATGAGATGAATACACACATTATTTCCAGGGATGGCAGAAAGCCGGCGCCTGGCAGCTGAACTCAGTGTGCGATTTTTAAAGCCCAGCTACCCACAGAACCTTTAGTAATGTTTAGGTCCTGCTTATAATACCTGTTTTAGTTACTCAGAGTGTGCCAAGGCAACTGAAAGCAGTGTACCTGCGGTAGACACCCCTTCTCTCCTTTACACTGTCCTGCCTTGCTCCCTTGTAGTCTTGTTTAATTTTGAGAAAGTTGTCTTTTTGATGAGCCTTAACAAGTCGTTCCTCTCAGGCCCATATTTTTTTAAAACAACAACAACCATGATCCGTAAAATTGATGCTCGCTGCATTGACGATAATTATTGTAATTGTTGAGAGCGGAATTCTGTTTAATTATTATTTGCTGCTGTTTTGAGAGTTAATTTTATCATGTACTGTTCCATTCTATTAGATTATTGAATATTGTTTTATTTGATATAAGTCAATCCATTTTAAGCGGGACATGGGTGGCGCTGTGGGTTAAACCACAGAGCCTAGGACTTGCCGATCAGAAGGTCGGTAGTTTGAATCCCTGCGACGGGGTGAGCTCCCATTTCTTGGTCCTTGCCCCTGCCAACCTAGCAGTTTGAAAGCACGTCAAAGTACAAGTAGATAAATAGGTACCACTCCAGCGGGAAGGTAAACGGTGTTTCCGTGCGCTACTCTGGTTCGTCAGAAGCGGCTTACATGACCTGGAAGCTGTACACCGGCTCCCTTGGCCAATAAAGCGAGATGAGCGCCGCAACCCCAGAGTCGGTCACAACTGGTCCTAATGGTCAGGGGTCCCTTTACCTTTACCTTTAATCCATTTAAAAGTTACATTTCATTTGTGGCTTTTTGTGTTGGGATCAGATTATTGTAAGGTGTTTTTCTTTTCTTGTATATTTTGTAAACCGCCTTGTGTAGAATAATAAACAAAGGTGGTACACAAAAGTGAAATGATAAGTTTCACATACAAATGCTATAGGCTTGTTTGCCCATTGTCTTACTTGGGGGACTGACCTAGATATGTCCATGCACCAAATTTTGGAGTTCTGGAAACTTTGAGCTTCAGAATGCTGATGTTTTGTAGCACCTACATATGAAAATGTGCAAGGAAATTTACATTTTCCACATTGATTTTTTTAGGAAGTTCTAGGTGGGACAGATCATTGGACCTAACAGAACTAGCTTGATGATGCTGGGTTTCCCCACACTCATGCTCATACCCCTGAACCCCAGCTCACTGTCTTTTCTGGACTCTTTTGTTTATTCCCTCCCCAATTTAATTCATTAAAATGCGTATAGATTGCTTTTCCCCAATTGTTCAAAGTGGCTTTCAACCCGTCACTGTAAAACAACAGCAACAAACGAAACAAAAGCTCTGGGACAGCTCAACCGGTCGAGCATGAGAGTTGTGCGTTCAAGCCCCTCGTTGTGTAAAAGATTCCAGCATTGCGGGGGGCGGGGGTGGACTAGATGATGCTAATGGTCCCTTGCAGCTCTACAATTCTATGAAAAGTTTCAGCAACAACATCTCTTGGAGCAAAAGAAGACCTGCTGGACCCAGAAGCCCATCTGGTCAGCAGTCCTGTTCTCGCAATGGACAACCAGATTCCTACGGGAAGCCTGAAAACTGGACATCAGCAACTGATGTGTAGAGTCATATGCTTCCAGCAATGGAGTAGAACATAACCGCAGTGACCACTAACCAAGGGCAGTCCTGTCCTCCACGAATTTCATTCTCTGTGCACAATTTTATTTTTTCCATCTTGCTGTGCAGAATCTCCCAGTGTTTGCCTTCATCGGAACACATTGAAAGGAGAGCAGGAGGAAAGCTTCTCTCTTATCCACTTTAATAATCCAAGGTGTGCAGCCTGGGAGTCATTCTGGACTCACAGCTGTCCATGGAGGCGCAGGTCAATTCTGTGTTCAGGGCAGCTGTTTATCAGCTCCATCTGGTACGCAGGCTAAGACCCTACCTCCCCGCGGACTGTCTTGCCAGAGTGGTGCATGCTCTAGTTATCTCTCTCGCTTGGACTACAGCAATACGTTCTATGTGGGGCTACCTTTGAAGGTGACCCGGAAACTACAACTAATCCAGAATGCGGCAGCTAGACTGGGGACTGGGAGCTGCTGCCGGGACCATATAACACTGGACTTGAAAAACCTACACTGGCTCCCAGTACGTTTCCGAGCACGATTCAAAGTGTTGGTGCTTACCTTTAAAGCCCTAAACGGCCTCAGTCCAGTATACCTGAAGGAGCGTCTCCACCTCCATCGTTCTGCCCGGACACTGAGATCCAGCGCCGAGGGCCTTCTGGCAGTTCCCTCGCTGTGAGAAGCCAAGTTACAGGGAACCAGGCAGAGGGCCTTCTCGGTATTGGCACCCGTCCTGTGGAATGCCCTCCCATCAGATGTCAAAGAGAAAAATAACTACCAAACCTTTAGAAGACATCTGAAGGCAGCCCTGTTTAGGGAAGCTTTTAATGTTTAATAGGTTGTTGTATATTAGTGTTTTGTTGGAAGCAGCCCAGAGTGGCTGGGGAAACCCAGCCAGAGGGCCGGGTTTAATAAATGGTGGTGGTGGTTGTTGTTGTTGTTGTTGTTATCGAACCAAAGGACTTCTATCGAAAGCCACCCATGGCAGGGCAGATAAGAGGGAGAGGGAACACTCTTGAACCCCTATGAAAAGAAAACCACTGAGTGGCTGCCCTGGCATCTTCTGGAGGGTCTATAGTTTTGAAACAACCAATGGGCCAGACAGGGCTGGCAGCCTGTGCAATGCCGTAACATTCCAATTTAGCTTTCACACAAAAAATCCAGATCGTATGACCAATGAACCAGATTTTTGTGCAGGGAAATGGTTGTTTGCATATACAGTAGCCCAGATCTGATTGTTCTTATAGCCTCACATGAACATCCAAAGCAGGGCATGTGAGCCTCGGCACTCGTATCAACTATCTGATCTGACCAATATCAAAACTGATAACACCTAGCAAAATGGAATGTCCAGTTGCCATTTGGAGGCCAAGATGGCTCAAAAGTCGTAGTTTCCAGAACGACTTTGTGGTTCCCGAAATTTCTTCAGATGGTGATGAAGATGATGATTGCAATTTGTGTACTGTCCTTTTATCTCATGCAGATAAAATACAACTGATAGAATTCTATAGGATGTGTTGTTAGTGTGTGAAAACAGGCAAGATCCATGGATCCCCCCAGGTGGAGATGTCAGGCTCCATCTTGGCACCCAGGCATCTTCACTTGGTTGCAAGTGGCCGATAGCGAGGTGGAAAATGTGCCTGGCAATTTCAAACGCTGGTCCAAAATGGAAAGCAGGTTTTGGCCTAGTAAATTGTAATCCCCCCCCCCCTTCCCCTCAACAGAGTAAACTTGCTGCCTGGGGGAACACTTTTCCTATTTGCATAGCCCCGCCCTTTAATTTGCATAGCCCCATTCTGCCTCCTGGGTCTTTATCTTGTTATCGTTACTGCTGCAATACCTGTGAAATCTCTCTCTCTGTTCTCCGGTATCTGTGCAAAATTTTGGATCCCAACGGCTATAAAGCAACTGTTTATAACGTCCCAAAAGGGGAGTTCTCTGAGGTTCTAATTACCTACGAGTGGAAAACCGTAACAGCTTAAGATGAATCACTTCCTCACAATGGATTTACCTTTTCAGGGCAAGCAAATAAATAACACTGTTAGCATCCAGTAATCCTAATTTTCCTATTTGCAAAACGATAATTATGCTGCCCTTGAAACGGCACGCAGAAGAAACGCACGCCTGGCGCTGGTGTGCTCATGCAATTAAAATGCTTTGTCGTGAAGTTAATCCTCCTGTAGGCATATATTCTCCCTTGTCCTATGCAATTTAGGAATAAATGGAAATGCGGCCCGAGGTGGTAGTGAGAGAAAGGGAAATAAACAAGTGAATTTCAATGCCTCACCAGAGCTTTGGGGGTTGATAGACTTGACCAAGGTTTATAAAGGAAATAATGGATTCACTGGGTAACAGCAAAGCAGCATAACTAGCATGACTAGGTAAGATTCTCTGCTGTGGTCTTTGGTAGATAAACCTTGATAACGAATCCTACCATTCAGGAAAAGTTGATTTGTGTCCTTTTTTGCAGTGTGTGACACTCCAGGCCTGACCTGCTGGCCGCAGCCTGACAACCTAAGACAGTGATGGCCAAACTTGGCCCTCCAGCTGTTTTCGGACTACAATTCCCATCATCCCTGACCACTGTTCCTGTTAGCTAGGGATGATGGGAGTTGTAGTCCCAAAACAGCTGGAGGGTAGAGTTTGGCCATCACTAGCCTAAGGCTTCTTGTGTGTGTATGAGCACATCCTTATAACCTCCCCCTTGTCTTTAGGGTTCTCTCATTCAGCATTTACCTTTGGTATCGAGAGCCATATCAGCCAGTCTAACATCAACGGTGCCCTGGTACCACCTGCTGCTTTGATTTCCATCATCCAGAAAGGCTTGCAGTATGTAGAGGCGGAAGTCAGTATTAATGAGGTAAGGCAAGTCTCCTCCTCGACTTTCCTGCTTAGATGGTTTGCTGTCACGCTAGATCCTCTGTAGTTTCTGCTCACCAGACCTTTTCTTGTCGAAGAAGGTTGGAATAATACAAAGTTCTATGGAGGTCTCAATCAGGGCAGTCATTCATTGCCATGTTGGGTGTGGGTGTGTGTCCGTGTGTTCTTTTATCAGACTGCTGGTCCTCCAGAGATCAGATATTAAAGTTCCTTCAATGTGAACAGGTCGCGTGTGACCAGATTGTGGGCAAGCCTAAGGAATTAAGAAAGCGTGCAGAAAGAAGCACCCTCACCTGCAAAAGCATGGCATGCAGTTGCCAAAAGCTCGGAACTACCTGTCGCAGTGCACACATGGCCAAAGCGTTGATGTCTCTTCATTTAGGAGGTCAAGCACAAGCGCCACCAGCTGTGGTCATTCAAACAACACCAATAAGGCAGTGGATCAAATTGGGGAGGGAACCCTGTTGGTTGTGTTGTTTTTTTAAGGACACTGTGGTTTCAATTCGCTCTCATTTGGCCTAATGATTTTGCCCAGTCTTTTGCAAAGATGTTTCTGTTTTGGAGATACACACACTGCATTATTCCATAGACAGGTGTGGAGAACCTCAGGCCTGGGGCTGAAGGCAGCCCTAGAGACACTCCCCAGGCCACAGCCCCCATCAGTCCTGTCCCACACCCTCCTTGAGGGCTTTTGCGTGGCTGGAATTTGCCCTTAATGTCTCTTAATGTCCTTGGCTTTCTTAGTCTAATGGAAACCGACACACCTCACCATTTTCCTCACTAACCCTTCCATACAAAAATAAAACTTTTTTTAAAGTAGTCCCCACTCAGATTATCTCCTCTCCGCACCCTCCTTCAAGATGTGAAAGTTTCTACTTTTGAGACCTTGAAGTTGTGCACGTCAGCCATTCCCGCTCCTTACCAAGCAGGTGCTTTTCCAGAGCCCCTTATTTCTGCCTAGTAACTCAGGTGGTCCCTTGGCCTTCCACAAGGAGAGCCTTTTCAACACTTCAGTTGAGGCCCAGCGGCCATTTCCGCCTTCCTTTGATATCCCTCTCCTTTCCTTTTGAATTGGAGAACAGAGAGAGCATTCACCACTCTCACCGAGAAAAGAAATCTCTGGGAAGGACACGAGTCCAGGGGAAGAACGGAGAATAAATGAGGGAAGCAGCCCGCCACAAGGAGTTGTCCCGTCCTCCCAGTTTCTAAAAACAAGCCAAAGGACATGTCTATGGAGGCAGTTTTTGAGGAAATACTTTCAAGTTCAGTTTGGTGTGTCCCCTGCCTTCTGGCAGTACTTAACAAAAGCAAATGTATGGGTTATTATATTGACCTTAAACATACGTTTGGATATTTTTTGTGAAAATACATTAGTCTCCTGTGCTGAGAAGGAAGGCAAATTGAGCTGGGCCAGGTCCGGCTCTCCCAGTCTTTCCACCCAGTTCTCAGATCAAGTTAGCCCCCCTCATCCACGATCAAATAGTGGATGCAAATGCACCAACCCAGTGTTCACTAACAGCAGCACTAGGCTGGAAGTCTGACTGGCATGACAACCCGATTCCCAATGATAGGGAATCTGCCTGAAAAAGCTCTCCAGTCTTGTGGTCGGAATAGTTTCTTTTTCCCTAAGACCTGGAATTCCAGGGCCATCCATGCCCTCGGGTTACATACACTTCAGGTTACATATTATTGTTTGTATACAGTGGTACCTCGGGTTAAGTACTTAATTTGTTCCGGAGGTCCGTACTTAACCTGAAACTGTTCTTAACCTGAAGCACCACTTTAGCTAATGGGGCCTCCTGCTGCTGCCGCAGCAAATTCTGTTCTTATCCCGAAGCAAAGTTCTTAACCCAAGGTAATATTTCTGGGTTAGTGGAGTGTGTAACCTGAAGCCTATGTAACCTGAAGCGTATGTAACCCGAGGTACCACTGTATAGGGGGCTCGTCAACCTGGAAAGGGAGCTCATCTAGGAGAAGATATCCGCCTTGAGAAGAAAAGGCTAAAGGGTAAACCCTGCACAGATCCAGTTCCTAAGACAGTTGACTGGTGCCATGTATGCCTCCGTCCCGCAACTCTGCAGCCCAGCTGGTGCCAGACATATCGCTCCGCTTTCCTTTGGGCCCCGAGGCCACGATTGGGGTCTTGTCGTCTGGGCAACCCAGGATCTGCATACATGCTGCCCCAGCTTCCGCCCCAGGTTTCCGCTAACAGAGCGGTTTGGCTTCATCCCCAGAGGTGCACTCCATGATCTCTTGAGACAGACGGGTGCCAATAACCAAAGGGTGCCAACTTGAATAAAATATTGGGGGTGGGAGCATAGCCACCCCACATATGCACACCGTCTGAATGGCAGCGCACATCAACTTTAGGGGGCAGCCTGGGTGAAATGAAAGTAGCCGGGGGGGGGGATTTGCCTCCAACTCTGCTATTGGGCAACCCCAAGGTCAAGGGCGGGGTCTCCCCTAAGACGTTGTTGGAGGCAGAGCAGTGGACTGTCTCTTTTTGCAAGGCATCTTCATTTGTTTACAGACAGATACTATTCAGTAACTTCACAGGACAATTGGCCCCGCATACCCATTCTGTCCTCGCCCTGCAACGCCTTTTTAGAGGGCCCCCATAGTTGTTTTTTTTTAAAAAAAAAAACACTGATCCTGAGTTCGCTCTTGCTTTAAAAACACATTGCAAAGTACTCTGTGCAGTGGTCAAAATTCATCATCGTCAGGACAGGTTTGTTTATGCTCCTGCCCTGAGATTATTGTTGCAAAATTTGACCTGTCATTTAAACTAACTAACTCTCTCTCTCTCTCTCTCTCTCTCTCTCTCTCTCTCTCATCCTCAACCTGCAAATCAGGATGGTACTTTGTTCGATGGTAGGCCGATAGAGTCCCTCTCGCTGATAGACGCCGTGATGCCCGATGTGGTGCAGACGAGACAGCAGGCCTACAGGGACAAACTCGCCCAGCAACAGGCGGCGGCCGCTGCGGCGGCGGCTCCGACAAACCAGCAGGGGTCTGCGAAGAATGGCGAAAACACTGCAAACGGCGAGGAAAATGGAGCCCACACTCTAGCAAGTAAGTAAGCCGGCATGCAAGAAGGATTAGGTGGCTGTGCTCTTGCCGTTAAGTTCTGAATTTCACGCAGAGCCGTCTGCATGAAGCATCTCCATATGCTGCTGCTTCCTGGTATTTGAGCGAACAAATTTGGCTATGTGATCGGGACACGGCCGCACCAAATGTTTGTAAACATTTGAAAGGGGGGGGCTTGGGGGGGGTTGGACAGTGTTGCTCAAAGCACCATGTTCCCAGCGCGTGCACACTTTTATCTGCAACGTTTCCCAGCTGTTGCAGTTTGTTGGAAAACACCAAGGGGTTCCTGCTAGAACTCCAATCATCCTCCGGTATGCGCAACACTGGAAAAGGCATCTCCCTTCTTCTCCAGTGCGCTCAGCAACATAAACCAGCTTGATTTATGCACACTAATCATCTAGCATAACACAGCAAGAAACGTGAAACATAGTAGTCTAATATACTATTTATTTACACACTATGTACAGACTACAGCATAATGGTGACCGTTCTCTTCTGCTCCGAGAGCACAAACAGAACAAAGCACAGTGGTACCTCCGGTTACGTACTTAATTTGTTCTGGAGGTTCGTTCTTAACCTGAAACTGTTCTTAACCTGAAGCACCACTTTAGCTAATGGGGCCTCCTGCTGCCGCTGTGCTGCCGCCACACGATTTCCGTTCTCATCCTGAAGCAAAGTTCTTAACCCAAGGTACTATTTCTGGGTTAGCGGAGTCTGTAACCTGAAGCGTATGTAACCCGAGGTACCACTGTAAAAGCAAAAGTACATTACAAAGTACTTACAGCGGAAGAGAGATAAGGCTGTCTTCCGTTCCCACAGTCTTCTCAGACAGGCATGTGAATTATATCAGTCACAAAATGCAGCATTGGAAGAGTGAAATTACTGTTGCAATTCCTACGATTGCGGAACATTTTTCAGCCAGCAGAATCGCATCTGGGCAAGTTTGCCTCCATTGAAGGTCCCAGACACAAAGCACATTCTTCACGAAACACAGTCAAAATCCTAAATTCAGGCTTAGCAGAGTCCCACCTTGTGTGGCCTGCTTCTTATTTACTACTGTGCCCACAGTCTACTGATTTATTTTAAACCTGCAAAGCAAAACCATATGCTTGGTTCTCAACAGTTGAAGCAAAACTGTTGACTGATCCTGAGTTCGCTCTTGCTTTAAAAACACACACAAAAGCGCCTTGCAGGATCAGACCAGCATTGTTTGCAAGGGTCCCAGCAGCAAGCTGGCCTCTGCTGGCAGTGGAAGGTTAACTGTGAGCCCAAGCTCTCCCCTAAAGTATGCTTCCAACACTTGGCTATTATTTGCATTGGTAAACCTGCAGAAATGCACGTTCTCTTTAAAACTAATGTCTCCATTCCTTTCCATGTTTGGATTTAGAAGCCAGGGTGATTGTTGGTGCTTTCCCGCCCTTCTTTTTTTGCTTGTTAACTGTGAGTTGCCGCTTATGCTAGAAATCCAGACTACTGGTCTAAAGATAATGTGATTTACCAGCCACCCCTACTGGCTGCAAACGCAAATGATACCTGCTCTCTGTCTGCCTTTGCAGAAAGAAGGATTTATGTAGCTTCTGTATCCAGTGCGAGGGATACTGAGATGACTTGGGGGAAAAGCTGCCCCTCTACCCTCTGTCTTGCATGTGTGCTTTTTGCAGAAGGTCACTCTTAAATTAGTTACCAGACTTGCAAAGGTTGTACATAGATCTCCATAATAGGAAGTGGATTGCATTTGCTAACCATAACTTTCTGTCCTTGGCTCCCTTGGCTTAATCTGATTTCACCTTTTGGAGTTTCAATATCCTTTTGAAATACTAGAAAAATGTCGCCACCAGCTTAGACTCAAAACTGTTGACTTTTGCTTGTTTAAACCGACATGCCAATGTGAATTCCATGCCAAAGTAAATAAAGAAACTTACTGTACCTTGTCATGATTAGCCACTGGTTTGCGACACACCTCCGTGGAGTTAGTTGAAGATGGCAAAATGATCTGTATGGGGATAGGAGAGTTTTCCATTACAGCGTGTCAGGGAACTGCCATCGGAGGGACAGGTGGTGGACAGGCTCCAGGAGAATAGGAGAGAATCTGCAGCAGAGGAAGGAACCAGCAGGGGGAGTGCAGGAGTCACAGCGGAGGGGAGGCTCTGGGATACTTCTAGTGAGAATAGCGAAGAGGTAACAAAACCCCCATTAGGAACTCCCACCCTTCGCCGGAAACTGTCACGCAGAGAGTCACGAAGGCGCATGTCCGTCAAACAGCTTTTATGTTGGCGTAAATTCCGTAGACGCCCACTGTCAGATTCTACCAGCGACTGACGGAGTCATGCTTTGGGGGCTCCGTTAGTGCCTCGGTTTGGATGACCAGCCAAACCCCAGAGGAATCAAGCTTTTACGCACAAGCAGCTCACTATCCCATCATAGCAATCTGACAGTCTTTGAAAGCAGCTTGTGCAAGCAGAGGGCATCATGAGCGAACCAGCCGGAACCGGAGGAGCTGGAGCAGGTCCAAGCCTGGAAGAAAGGTACAGGGCGTTGGAGGTCCAGCTGGCGCTGCAAACGGCGAGGCTCGAGGAGAGGAGGGCTCAAGATGCGGATAAAGGGAAAACCACCCCACTTGCCAGACGGGTGCCTGGATTGGTGCAGAAATTTGGGGGGGATCCCAGGAACTATCAAGCCTTTAGGACAGAGATGCAATATGCTCTCAATCTACTGTTTGATGACTTCCCCGATGAGAACTCTAGAGTGGCGTACGTGATTGGCCATCTAGAGGGAGGGGCGAAGGACTGGGTTCGGCCCCTGATGGCAGCCAATAATGAAATCTTAAAGGACACTATGAAGTTTTTTCGCGCCATGGACTTGATGTTTTCCAGCGAGATCGAGCAGGGGGTGGTGCGCAGACAGTTAATGGCGTGTAAACAGGGGAGCCGATCTGTACGTGAGTACTGGACTGAGTTCACCATGCTGATTCATAGACTAGGGTGGGACCTTGCTAGTGAACCTATTCAAATGCTGTTTGAAGAAGGTCTCTCTCCGGCAGTGAAAGATGAACTTTCCCGGGCGCCTAGGGCGGAGTCTATGGATCAGCTGACTAAATCAGCGCTGTCCATAGGAGCACGCCAGGAGGCTAGAGCTATGGAAAAGCGGGAAGGAAAGGGGGAACGTTGGAAGGACTTCCGCATTCCAGAGATTCCGGAGCAGCCTTTCCCGCCAGCAGAGCCGATGGAACTTGGAACAGCGCGCGCGCGCGCAGTTTCAAACACCAGTGAAGGGCGGAAGAAGGAGGGAAAGAGCGGCAAGAGATGCTATCTCTGCCAACAGCCAGGTCACTTTGCCAGAGTCTGTCCGCAAAGGAAGGAATGGCAAGGGATGGCGGGAACTGTTGGGGGGAAGGAGGAAGAAGAAATCACGGAGCAAGTAAAAGCCAACGCCTGGTTGCCAACATCAGGGCACAGCAGCCAGGCCAGGGAGTAGTGAATGTGCCCATGCCGGAACCTCCAAAACCAGCGCTTGTGATAGAGGTGTTGCTGGAACTGGCAAACGGACACCCACTGAAGATAAAAGCGCTATTGGATTCAGGTAGCTCATGTAATTTCATGAGTAAGGAGTTTGCAGCTGAACACCAGATACAGACTATCCCATTAAGTAAGCCTTTGCAGGTTACCACGATTGATGGGAGGGAGCTGTTGGGAGGAGAAGTGAACCAACAAACTGTACCAATGATAATGAGGGTGGCAAGACACACAGAACTGATAGCGTTTAACGTAGCCACCTTGGGAGGAGCTCCTATTATCTTGGGAATGAGCTGGCTGGCACTACACGATCCGCTAGTAGGCTGGCATCAGAGAGTGGTTTCCTTTGGATCAGCACATTGCCTAGAACACTGCAAGGAGGGAGAGGCTCAGGCAGGGGCCAGGGCCACTCTAGCAGGGATGGAAGTGATGGACAAGGGGAGGGTGCCACCACAATACGCTGACTTGATTGACGTATTCAGCGAAAAAGAAGCAGATAAACTGCCCCCGCACAGACCCTTTGACTGTCAAATTAACTTACTCCCAGGAGCACAATTGCCAGTGGGCAAGCTGTATGCAATGTCAGACAGTGAGATGCAGGAGTTAAGGGAGTTCATTGACAAGAACCTCAAGCGAGGTTTCATCAGAGAGTCACGAGCGGTGGGGAGCAGCCCAGTGTTCTTTGTGGACAAAAAAAACACGGGCAGGCCCAGGCTTGTATGTGATTTCAGGGCCCTAAATGCAGTGTCAGAACCAGTGACTTTCCCTATGCCTAGAATTGATGACATTCTAACACGGGTGAGAAAAGGGAAAATTTTTACCAAGCTGGACCTTAGGGGGGCATATAACTTGATACGTGTGAGAAAGGGGGATGAGTGGAAGACCACTATGTTCACCCCCTTGGGGGCTTTTGAGTACCGGGTTATGCCTTTCGGATTACAAGCGGGCTCCGCCTGCTTTCAATCATTCATGAATCACGTCCTGGGGCCACTGCTCTACAAGAACTGCGTAGCGTTCTTAGATGACGTCCTGGTGTACTCAGAGAATGAGGAGCAGCATGTGCGAGATGTAAGAGAGGTACTGAGCAAGCTACGAGAAAACCGGCTGTGGGTGAAACTGGAGAAGTGTCAGTTTCATACCAGGGAGGTGGAATTCCTGGGGTACCGGTTGTCTGACAAGGGATTGGCCATGGATCCCAGCAAGGTTCAAGCGGTACTGGAATGGAAAACACCAAAGACCAAGAAGGACGTGCAAAGGTTCCTGGGCTTCGGAAACTTCTATAGGAAGTTCATCAAAAACTTTGCCCATTTAACAGCGCCCATCACGGATTGTCTTAGTAGCAAAAAGAAATTTGTTTGGACGGAAGAAGCGCAGCGGGCGTTCGAACGTTTAAAGCAGGCGTTTGCGTCGGAAGAGCAACTTTTGCACGTGGATCTACAACAACCAATGAGAGTAGAGACTGACGCGTCAGACCGAGCGGTGGGGGCCGTTCTTCTCCAGCCGGGAAAAGATACGTCTGAATGGAGACCGTGTGCATTCTTCTCGCGGAAGTTGAACAAATCCGAGAGGAACTACACAGTATACGACCGAGAACTGCTCGCCATTCATGAAGCATTCCGGAAATGGCGGCACTTGCTGATTGGGGCGCAGCACAAGGTTCAAGTCCGAACTGACCACAAAAATCTGGAATACTGGAGAACAGCCCGAGTGCTGAACCAGAGACAAGTGCGATGGGCCCAGGAGTTCTCCAAATTCCACTTTGAGATTCGTTACGTGCCCGGCTCCGAGAACGTGAGGGCGGACGCTCTTTCCAGGAAACCTGAGTACTTAGAGGGGGAGGGAGCGCCTGAGGCAAGGCATGTAATCCCTGAAGACCGCTGGGTGTGTGGGGCGGCATTGGTGGGGCAGAGGGAACTGATAGAGGGTACTGAGAACGATGAATACGCCCAAGAGAAACTCAGAGAGCTCAGGAGGACAGAGGAGAACACAGGGGGGTTTGAAGAAAAGAACGGGGCATTGTATTACAAAGGGGCACTGTACATACCCGATGGGGAACTGAGGGGCAGAGTACTCAAGCAGTTGCATGACAGCCCCACAGCGGGACATTTTGGACAGCACAAAACCATGTGGTTGGTTACCAGGGAGTTTTGGTGGCCCAAGGTGAGGGAGGACGTACGGGAATATGTCAGGGGTTGCGACAGGTGCCAGCGAGCGAAAGGAGAGAGGGTGGCGCCAGCGGGGCTATTACAACCCTTACCCACGCCAGAAAGGCCATGGGAGGCAGTATCCATAGATTTTATGACGGACCTGCCAAAATCCAAAGGCAAAACAGCTGTCATGGTGGTGGTAGATCTATTAACCAAGATGTGTCATTTTATAGCTTGTTCACATGCGGTCACAGCGGAGGAAACCGCCAAGTTGTTTGTAGAACATATTTTTAGGTTGCATGGCGCCCCCTTGAGGGTTTTGAGCGACAGAGGGAAACAATTTACTTCCAGGTTCTGGAGGAAACTTATGAGCTTACTGCACGTAGAACTCAATTTCTCAACTGCCCGGCACCCAGAAACAAATGGGCAAGCGGAAAGGGCAAACGGGATTTTACAACAATACCTGAGGTGTTATGTAAAAGACAGAGAAAATGATTGGGTGGATAAGTTACCTCTAGCAGAATTTGCCTACAACAACGCGGAGAACGTGTCCACAGGGATGAGTCCCTTTCTGGCAAATTATGGGTGTCACCCCCGGGCATTCCCAGGAGAGGGAGGGGAGAGGTGGAGCGTGCCGGCGGCGGAATATTTTTTTGAAGAGATGGAAGCGATCCACCGTCAGCTTCAACTTAACTTAGAGAAAGCCAAGGAAGAATATAAGAAGCAAGCAGACAGAAATAGGAGGGAAGGTGAAACTATAAGGGTGGGAGACCGGGTGTGGTTATCCACCCAAGGACTACCGTTCAAGGGCGGGAGTAAGAAATTGAGACCCAAAAGATTGGGACCCTTTGAGGTCATACAGCAGGTCAACCCAGTAGCATTCAAACTCAGGCTGCCCAGTCACATGAAATTACACCCAGTATTTCACAGGTCATTACTGTCGCCGTACCGAGAGGGACGTGAGTGGGGGGAGCGTGAGAGAGAGGCCACCCAAACGCCCGTGATAGAAGAGAGAGAGCGCGACATGAACGTGGCAGGAATCATTGATTCCAGGTGGAAGGGGAATCAGGTGGAATATCTGGTAGAATGGGAGGGGGAAGTAGAGTCGGAAAACACTTGGGTACCAGCAGAGGTAGTCAATGACGAGGTCTTAATAGAAACATTTCATCAGCGTTTCCCAAGAAAACCGCAACCCGTAGCACGATTTAGAAGGGAACACTTTGGGACCACCGATGAGGAAGGAGAGTTTGAAGGGTTCCCAGAGTCAGGGGTGGGTGAGGAAGCCGACTCCGACGAAGAAGAGGAAGACGGGGAGAGAGACGGTACGCCGTGGCTAGAAGTGTTTGAATCCTCGGATGACGAGGAGAGTTCCTTCAGGGGCTTTCCGCCCTCACCGCCAGTGGGAGAGGAGGCGGGAGGGGGTGAAGGGGGCCCTGGGGGGGGAGGTGGATGTCAGGGAACTGCCATCGGAGGGACAGGTGGTGGACAGGCTCCAGGAGAATAGGAGAGAATCTGCAGCAGAGGAAGGAACCAGCAGGGGGAGTGCAGGAGTCACAGCGGAGGGGAGGCTCTGGGATACTTCTAGTGAGAATAGCGAAGAGGTAACAAAACCCCCATTAGGAACTCCCACCCTTCGCCGGAAACTGTCACGCAGAGAGTCACGAAGGCGCATGTCCGTCAAACAGCTTTTATGTTGGCGTAAATTCCGTAGACGCCCACTGTCAGATTCTACCAGCGACTGACGGAGTCATGCTTTGGGGGCTCCGTTAGTGCCTCGGTTTGGATGACCAGCCAAACCCCAGAGGGATCAAGCTTTTACGCACAAGCAGCTCACTATCCCATCATACAGCGTATGTTTAAATCAGAATTAAGGTGGTCTTGTCTTGCCCTCAGCCCTGCATCACCCTAGAAACCACCTCTTTAGCATAATAAAGTACACGAACAATGAAGATAAAAAATGCATGCGGTGACAAATACATAATTTGTATGCACACAAGAAATATTTTGGCTTTACTCTTAAGGCAATTTTTATTCACTGTTACTAAAACCTCCAAAGATCATGAGATAGCATGCGTACTTTATTGGGGCATATACAGAGTGCCCTTTCAACACGCCAGCGGAGTGTTCCAATGAAACAGAAAAACACCAGACAGTCCCTTTATGGGCAATATAAAGCAGATCCACAGCTTAGCAGTTACATACAGTTGTAGTACACGGTCTTTCCAGCAGCATACCTTCTTGCAGTGCTCCAACACAGACTAGGCTCTGGCCCAGGGCAGGAGCCAAGAGCAAACTTGCTTCAAACACAAGGGTATTTATACTTTAGATTGTGCTGAGTCACTCTCACATGCCTGCTGACTCACTCTCACATGGTTAACCAGTTGCAGGTGCAGGACAAGCATGCCCAAAATTAACCAGCACACCTAAATACCCCTTTCTTGTCCTTTTTTCTCTGCATCCTTATACATCAACATGGTTCCCCTAACTTGTATAATCAAAACAGTCCTCTGAGGTCAATTAAACAGGGAGGTTGTGACTGGTTACTCTGACCTTCATGGCCAGATAAGAGATAGAAATCCCCATCACTGCTAAGTCCAGCATTGTGTCCACTACATCACTCTGGATCTCCACTCCCAGGACCCTGTTTGATGGATTGAATGCAGTTCGGTTGCATCAACCTATAGAAAGGGCACATTGCTTCTGATGCTGAGGTGTAGGAGGGTGTGCCAGAAGGCCCAGTGATCTAGGGAAGCAGAGAAGAGCCCAACAGAGTATGTGCTCAGAGTCAATGGTTAGAGTGTGAAAACCTGCTGAAAACCAGTAGTGGTTGGTGGGACGGAGCAGCAATATTTTCCTTTTCCCTGGTGTCGCTATGCTTACGAGGAAGGGAGAGGCATCAGGGAGGTTGGTGCAGTGCAAGTGCACCAGCATGAGTGGCGGATTGGTTCTGCCGGTGCGTTTGCACTGTGCTGAAATTTCATTTCATTTCACTATTAAATAGTATATTGCTATGCTCAAGATGGGTTTGTAAGCTGAAGAAACAACAAAGCAGACTGCAGAGATCTCACACCCCTAATAATCTGATCCAATGAAGAAGTCGTTATAAAAACCTAACCTTAAAATAAGCAACATATGAAATAAAGCAATGTTAAATAATCCATTCGAATAGCGTTAAATTTATCAGCAAACACTAGTTACACAGCTCATACTTAACCATTACATCAAATAATTACTAAACTGCAATCAATTAAAATTATCGTCCAGTAGCAATGCATAAAATACCACGAAACATTCAAAACCACGAGAAAGGATCAAACTGAGAAGCAGGTCTGCCCGCTCTCTAAGTAGTGGTGCCGGAGAGAGGTCAGAGAAGCACTGCCCCCCTCCCTGCTGACTGCTGCTGCTCGAAACAGTTCCCTCTGGTCCATCAGCACTATATGTAAGATGGCGGTGGGGTCAGGGCAAAGATGTACCAAGCAACCAAGGTGTGCTGTCCATGGTCCTGCAGGCCAAAAGACAGGATTCAAGGAAGGAGCGGGTCCATAGTAACATACCTACTCCCTGTTGTTGTCCTCTGTTCTGCAGATAATCACACGGATATGATGGAAGTAGATGGCGACGTCGAAATCCCTTCTAACAAAGCAGTGGTGCTGCGTGGCCACGAATCAGAAGTATTCATCTGTGCGTGGAACCCTGTTTGCGACCTCCTGGCCTCTGGGTATGTTTCCCCTAAAGACATTTACAGACGCAGTTCTTTACTCTGGTTGCACAGCCTTTTCTTTAAGCACGAGAAGGCGGGGAGGCCGTCGACTGCACATCTGGCATCTGTTTGTTTTGTACAAAGAAGTTGAGTCTTTTTAGTTTTTAACTTCTTATCCGTGCAGAAAGTTCTTTTTTTAAAAAAACCAAAGGCAAAGAGAGGGAGAAAGGCAGAACTTACCTTAAAAACAAAATCAGTAAGCATGCTGTTCTGAGGCACCTGGTAGCCAACTTCCACAGCTTCAGAGCCAGTGTGGTGTAGTGGTTAAGAGCGGTGGACTTGTAATCTGGTGAACCGGGTTCACATCTCTGCTCCTCCACATGTAGCTTCTGGGTGACCTTGGACTAGTCACACTTCTCTGAAGTCTCTCAGCCCCACTCACCCCACAGAGTGTTTGTTATGGGGGAGGAAGGGAAAGGAGAATGTTAGCTGCTTTGAGACTCCTTAGAGTAGTGATAAAGCGGGGTATCAAATCCAAACTCTTCTTCAAAATCCCATGGGTGTTGTTGTTGTTTTTTTTTCATATCAAGAAGCATGCTTAAAGGAAAGTCTAACACCCAGAAGCACCTCACTGTTATAAAATATAAGCTCAGCCTAACACCCACCAAAATTCTGAAGCAATTGTGTTGGGTGGGGGGGACTCCCTGCGAAAAATGGAAGGCTCGCTTGCAGGGGAATAAATCTTTTGAAAAATTGGAGGCCAGCTTGTGGCACACGGCTACTTTATTTGCTAGTTGTCCCCATATATTTTGCACACTGCGACAGGTGGTTTGGTATCCTCCAGCTGTGGATACTTTAATTAGCCGTCCAGCTCTTCTCTGAAGACCCTGGGAATAGGACTGCTTGAATCGCACAATGGTGTCGACAAAGTGGCATATTTTAAAAAGGGGGGTTTTTTGTTCGTTTTGGCATAATTAACCGTAGCTTCTTGGCTCTTTGCAGTGGCGAAAGTGGTAAGCACATTATTTGGGGCAACGTAAAAGCATTCCCATTCAAAACAGCGGAATGAGGTCCGTGTAACGTTACTGCACACAAAGGAGAAATGTGAAAGACTGATTGGAACGTTTGTAGCAAAAAAGCCTGTAATTCTGGGAATGGTTGTGACCAGACAGTGTTACCCACACCTTTTGCTCTTGCAAGGTGGTGGTAAATTATTGGCTCAAAGAAGCCCATGATCCCTGTTTATTTTGCAGATCGGGAGATTCAACGGCAAGAATATGGAACCTTAGTGAAAACAGTACCAGTGGATCCACACAGCTGGTCCTTCGGCACTGTATACGAGAAGGGGGCCAAGATGTACCGAGCAACAAAGACGTGACTTCCCTAGATTGGAATGTAAGCAGAAACTCTCCGGTGCTCCAAACGTACTTTGCAAAACCCATATTTTCAGCTTCCAAGTTACAGTGGGCATCCACGGGAGGGATGAGGGAGTTCTTTTTTGAACTTTCCATTTAGAACTGTGAGTTGACCGTGTCCCTTTCGTCGCTGCTTTTAATGCCACTAATGCCCATGGTAACCAGTAAAACGCATACCTACTGAAAGGTCAACATTTGACGTAGCTGGGATATTATCTGGAAGGCTGAACCTTGCAACCCCATAAGGATTCAGGAAGCACATCAGCTCCCTGTTCTGCACAGAAGAGAACTTTCAAGACTCAGTGGGCTTTCAGAAGTGTTTTATTGTGTACCGGAGTTGTACACAGTAGGCATGCACAAGCCCTTGAGCGCACTCAAATCAGCTGTCTGGGCAAAGAAGCTAAAGGCAAGAAATGCAAAAGAGCAAGTAAAGTTACAAGTGAGCTTTATAATAGTCCCAGATCAGCATCAGAGAAGCATAACAAAGAAAAAAACCAAAGGTGTAGGTCAGCGGGTTGGGAACTCAGAACTCTCATGGCCAAGAGTCAGGGATGATGGGATTGCAGTTCAACAATATCTGGTGGGTGTCAGGTTCTCCAGACCTGGAAAAAGTCGAAGAGGGGTATCTTGGTGAAGAGACCTTAAATGGATTCCGCACCGCACCACCCCCATCGGTGCAATAAAGGCTCACCCTGGAATAGTATTGGAACAGGCTTTAAGAAAACCTGTTGGTAGTAATCTGGTGAACTGGGTTCGCTTTCCCGCTCCTCCAAATGCAGCTGCTGGGTGACCTTGGGCCAGTCACACTTCTCTGAAGTCTCTCAGCCCCACTCACCTCACAGAGTGTTTGTTGGGGAGGAGGGGAAAGGAGATTGTTAGCCGCTTTAATACTCCTTAGGGTAGTGATAAAGCGGGATATCAAATCCAAACTCCTCTTCTTCTTTTGCCCCACAGAGCGAAGGTACGCTTCTAGCAACAGGGTCATACGATGGATTTGCAAGGATATGGACTAAAGATGGTGAGCACATGGTTTTTCAGTTGTCTTCTTTTTTCTTTCTTTTGTAATTTTGTGTAATTTTGTTCCAGTGTCCTTTTTTCTTCTCTTGTGCATAGTATAATTTGTTTCAATCTTTCGTTTTCCCATTTTTAGAATTGTAATAAATGCCCTCTTTATTGTCCAGGTAATCTCGCCAGCACGTTAGGGCAACATAAAGGTCCTATATTTGCATTAAAATGGAACAAAAAGGGCAACTTCATATTGAGCGCAGGCGTGGACAAGGTAAGACAGCATCTGGCTTATTCAGTAATCCCATTTCGGCGAGATCAAATTATGGGGCGCACCAAACAGGTTTAGATTTGAAAACTCAACAGAAAAAAGACAGTAAGGCCATGTGAGAGCCTCTCTGGGTTTGGAAACAACCATCTTCACTATGCCTTAATATAGCAGGTGACTTATGAGCATTCTTGACAACAAGTGTGGTCTCTTAATACTAGTGGAAATTGCAGTTCGCTCAAGTATGGTGGGGGCGAACTGTCAAATGGCGAACTTCTGAGAGCAAGTGAACATTCCCAAGGCTGGAGCAGCTTAAGATGAGACCAGACAAATATATGGAGAATCTTAGAGAACATTCCCTGCAGTTTATGCATGACGTCCCCTTGGATTTCCCTTTTCTTGCTTATGGGCTCCTTTATGCATTTTGCAGCAGGAAACCCAAATTTGCTATGCTGTGTGTACTCGACAGGGAACTGCCACTGATCTCCCTGACCCAAGAGGACAAATGTATGTTTCACATTCACAGGAAGTTTTAAGCAGATGCTTGAAGCATTTAGTCTTATCAGTTGGTTTGAATCACTTAAAAAGCTTTTGACCAGTTGAAAAGGTGCCCTCAATTAACTGGGCAGCAGGATGATGATAATATTAATAAGAAGAAGTTATTATCACTTACAGCAAAAATAATATTAAATACATTAACTTGGAAAATCCACATCACAAGGCCATTATGGGAAATGCTATGTAGGTAATCCAGTCTGATGTAACTTTGCCAAATAAATGCACTCGTGGGATCTCTCTGAAAATGGCAATCGGGATAGTACTTTTAAATAAATTAAGGGATCCCTGTGTCGTTTTCTCAGCACAGAAAGGAAGGAAAGGGAGCACATGAGCCTAAAGCTTGTGGATTCCAATTTTGTCCTGGGTAAAATCACTGTGTGTGTGTGTGTGTGTGTGTGTGTGTGTGTGTGTGAGAGAGAGAGAGAGAGAGAGAGAGAGAGAGAGAGAGAGATTTATCAAACGGCCAGAAGTCATCCTCTTTGCAGGAGCTCTTAATCTTACGAACATGAAGGTTTACTAGTCATTATCATTGGTTTACTAGTCATTGTCACAGTGAAGGCAAACAACTTTTGAACCTTGCACAAAGGAAAGGGAGCTTGTGTTAGATTTAGAGTGGATAAGCAGCTCGTGGAGAAAGGGTTTAGCATGCTCTTTACTTCACATCACCCACCCCTGAAGCCGCTTTTGGAGCAGGAGGGAGCTGTTGGTGTGCAAATAATGTGTCGGGCACTAAGTGGTTAGCTGAAGGCAGGCGCTGCAGCCTGCAAATATTTGAAGGGAGATGAGCTAATTAGGAGATTACAGACGAGTAATATGGATATTAGGAACTGCTTTCTAATAATGCAAACTTGTAAGCTGCACCTGTCTGGTAGATAAAATTTTGCTTGGGGCATTTTTAAATAGCAAACCTACAAAACATACAATCTGAATAATGCCGGTTTGGCAGACTTTAGCAACGAGTGAGATCAACAAAAGCAATTTTATGGTCTTTTGCTGTTTGTTTGTTTGTTTTAATTCAGACCACAATTATTTGGGATGCACATACTGGAGAAGCCAAACAGCAGTTTCCTTTCCATTCTGGTACGTATTTCTTTTCAAAGAAGCAATTAGTTTTGAAAACTAGGGGAGGGACAATTAACAGTGGAAGACACTGCCTTTTAAGGCTCAGTTGGTCTTGATTAAAATCAAGATTATCCATACCCCTTTTAAAAAAAAAAAAAAAAAAAAGCAAGCACGACTGTGCACAAAATCTCTTTGCTACATTATCAAAAGAAGATATATTTAGTACACAATCCATTGCACCTTTCATTTGAGTTGGTATGACTTTTGAAAACCTGCAGATGGAACCACCTTGTTAAATCCCGAGTCTCTGGCATGTCAATTCAGATCTCATCTTCCTCTGGCCTTGCCCTCTTCCAAAGAGCCATCTGGGCTAATTTTTGTATTCCTCCTCGGTTAAATCTGCATTGTTTACGGATGACACAGTCTCGTCTTGACCCTCGGGTCTCAGGATCTATTATTAGAGAGTAATGATTTTAAGTTTCTGCTTGATGCAGAACATCTTAACATGATAAAAGGATGTCACATAGAGGAGGGAGAAAGGTTGTTTTCTGCTGCTCCAGAGAAGCGGACACAGAGCAATGGATCCAAACTACAAGAAAGGAGATTCCACCTAAACATTAGGAAGAACTTCCTGACAGTAAGAGCTGTTCGACAGTGGAATTTGCTGCCAAGGAGTGTGGTGGAGTCTCCTTCTTTGGAGGTCTTTAAGCAGTAGCTTGACAACCATATGTCAGGAGTGCTCTGATGGTGTTTCCTGCTTGGCAGGGGGTTGGACTCGATGGCCCTTGTGGTCTCTTCCAACTCTATCATTCTATGATCTTAATCTTGGGGTCCTGGGTTCAAGCCCTATGTTGGGCGAAAGATTCCTGCATTGCAGCGGGTTGGACTGTAGAAGACCTTCGTGGTCCCTTCCAACTCCATGATTTTATGGTTTTCCAACCTAAAATATAATCAGTCCTGAGCAGTAGGTTAGGCTGGGCAATATCTCCCTAAATATATGTTTCCATTGAGCTTTATGGCTGAGCAGCAATTTGAACCTGGATTTCCCATATCCACGCTGCTTCCTTGTTCCACCAAGTGCCTTGTCCAGGTGAAATGGGGGCCAAGATGACAGTCCCTTCTGCACTAGCTTTGCATCATCCAAGGCCTGTGGCGTTGGGGAGAGGGGCTGTGATGACACACATCCTTATAAACATCAAAGGCTTCCAGGCATGTGCATAGAGACCTCCATCCAGAGTCCATTTCATTTCACTTTTAATTTGTTTACCGCCTTTGTATATTGCAAGTCCATTTACAAACTGAAGAAAATGTACAACACACATCACACATCTTGTAGCAATCCGTTCCCATGCAAATAAGTCATAATAAAAATATGACTTTAAATAAACAACTTACATCAAATAAAGTACAAACAAAACGCCTTGCGAGTCGAACGTTTTGGCTCCCGAACGCCGCAAACCCGGAAGTGAGTGTTCCGGTTTGCGAACGTTCTTTGGAACCCGAACACCCGACGCGGCTTCCGGTTGGCTGCAGACGCTTCCTGCAACCAATTGAAAGCCGCGCCTTGGTTCCCAAACGTTTTGGAAGTCGAACGGACTTCCGGAACAGATTCCGTTCGACTTCCAATGTAACACTGTGTAGTATGCAGTAATTTGTTAGAATATAACAGCAGACTTTAAAATGAATTTGCAGAATATCAGCAAATAATAATTAAGCAGAAATTCACTCTCGACAATTGCAATGAATCGTTACTTAAATTATCATCAGTAAAAATAACAGCAAAATTGCAATACATAAAAATACGACAGTACAGTGGTACCTCCGGTTACGAACTTAATCCGTTCCAGAGGTCCGCTCTTAACCTGAAACTGTTCTTAACATGAGGCACGCTTTCACTAATGGGGCCTCCCACTGCTGCCGTGCCAAAGGCACGCAACTTCCGCTCACATCCCAGGGCAAAGTTTGCAACCAGGAGCATCTACTTCCGGTTTAGTGGAGCTTGTTACCCGAAGTGTTTGTAAGGAGGACGGTACATCCCGAGGATCCACTGTATATAAGAACCATATAGAAAGATGAAATTGAGCGAGAAGGGCAAACTCCTCTGAATTTTACATTCTGCTCTGCTCTAGGCTAATGCCTTGATACCGTTTGCACATGAATACAGGGGGGTGGTTATGTTTCTGCTTAACGTTTTGTCTGTCTCGTCTGTCAATAGCACCAGCGTTAGATGTTGACTGGCAGAGCAACAACACATTCGCCTCCTGTAGCACAGATATGTGTATTCACGTCTGTAAACTAGGCCAGGATAAGCCCATCAAAACCTTCCAGGGCCACACCGTAAGTATAGTTCTGTTCTGTTTTTAAAGCAATGTTCCACTTGTTTAGTATAAGCTGCACATATGGAGCAAAGTTAAGAGATGTGATCCTGTTGCCGGATGGCTCAGAGCTTTCCTGCTGCCGTGTCACCTCAACCTAACGCCATATGTTACTTCCAGGAAGGACCTGCACCCCCCAAGCTGCAGTTCCCATAAGATCACAGCGTTTCCCGTCAGTTCATGAGAGATCTGTTCCAGATTCCAGGCATGGATTCTTGGATTGTTTTGAAAGTTGTCAGTACTTTACAGATTCTTACGTTAGCTCAGCCGGTTGTAAGGGGAGGCATAGCCTGTGTGTGCCCCATATAGCTTTTGTGTTGACTGTACAATTTGCACAGGCAAAGATGGTGCCATGGTGCTGTTACTAAGCTAAGCATCTTTCCTCCAAAGGAGGCCCCATTGAATTAGCAAACCTTTTCGTAAGTGTGCTTTGGATGCAATCTGAGTGGTAATGGGCCAAGCCCAATAGAGCCTGCTGTATCCATTGCCTGTCTCTGAATAATTTCAAGCCAGACATGTTCCATCAAATTTCAGCACTGTTCCTTCTGGATTAATGCTGCTGCCGTGTTGTCGCTGAATTGGAAGAGCCTTGCCTTTTATTTCCCCGTCCTCTTATGTGGGAGACATCAACTTCCCTCTTGCTCTTAAATTTCAGAATGAAGTTAACGCAATCAAATGGGATCCCACTGGTAACCTTCTGGCATCTTGTTCCGATGACATGACTTTAAAGGTAAAATGTACAACACCGGGTGATCTGGGTTTATAATAAACTACTTGTGCTATACTTTTTCAGTCACGTTCTTAGGTGGAGTTTATCGCTATGTATCCAAGAAGGCTTTAGCCTTCTTTTGACTGGCAATGTTGTTAGTCGTCTTAGGCAAAATGGGACGTGGAGTCTTATAACACCATCAGAAACATCTTGCTGGAACAGCCCATCAAGTCAAATCTCCTTTTGGATGCCCCCATTCTCTTGCTTGTGACAGGAATCGGCCTAAAATCCTAGGCGCTCCATGTCCTGATGAATAGCAGAGTTGCAGAAACGTATATTTGGAGTGAATACGTCTTGGAAGTAATAAAACATGCAGAATCAAAGGTCCATCAGTAAAAGAGGAATTTTTCACGAAAGGCAAAAAAATACAC
The DNA here is from genome assembly GCF_964106915.1 of Podarcis gaigeae. Classification (NCBI taxonomy): domain Eukaryota; kingdom Metazoa; phylum Chordata; class Lepidosauria; order Squamata; family Lacertidae; genus Podarcis; species Podarcis gaigeae. Next base: position 89,365,493 of record NC_139681.1, on the reverse strand, counting down.
GGAAGGCAAAACACACACACACAACTTCAGAGAAATCTGCAAACGTTCAAGGTCGAAAATGAAAGTAAGAAAGAATTACCAATTCGCTGAGCGCACAAATTTATCTATCTCAGCGTGACCTTGAGATAGCCAAAACATAAAACAACATTTCCAACTCTTATCGGTAAAAAAAGAAAATAACCTTGTAGAATGAACAATTATCTTCCAGTATGTTCCAGTTTCTGCCCTCAAAGACCTTAGTCATGACAGCTTGCTCCCCAGTATTGAGTATTGGATGATACTTGGCCAATAGCCATTGATTAGCCTGTCCTCATGAATTTGCTCCTAAAGCCACCTTTGCTAATCCCAATCCCAGCATGTTGAGGCTTTGTTACGTGTTCAATGACTAGATTTAATGTTACTGGAAGACCTTCGTTTTCCTTGCGCTACCTCAACTTGTCAGTCAATTTAATTGACTTGCTTCATCTTCCTGACTTTAAAAAGCACTTGGTGTGGCTATCAGCTCGTATTAGCCCCTTGTTTCACTTGTTTTAGCATAACACATTTCCCCAGGTTGGCATCCGACTAAATTTTACTGGGAGTGCACTCAGTGAAATTGATGGACCTAACTTGTTGACCTTCATTAATTGCAGTGGATCTATTCTGAGTAAAACTTAGCTAAATACCACCCTGGTGTCTTTGTTGAGCGGCTGCCTTTTAGAACACAGGACAGGAATTGCCGCTGTTCCAGAGGATTATAGTCTACAACAAAAGGAACAGGAAGCTGAGTCTACAGAGTCAGACCATTGGTTCATTTAGTCCAGTATTGTTCGGAACTAGCCAGTACGGTTCCCTTTATATAAACCCAGCAGCAGTTCCGCAGGTTTTTAGAGAGGGATACCCTGCAGCGTTTTTAACCACACACTGGAATTTATTTATTTGTTTGTTTTGGTTTCCGTCCTACGAAAGCACATTCTCAGCCCATACGCATGTGAAGTTTAGCAATGTTATGATTCTATGTTGAGATTCCTGCATCGCAGGGGGTTGGACGAGATCACCCTCAGAGTCCTTTCTAAATCCACACTTCCACAGAGAACATCTGAGTTCACTGCAAATGGGAGGCCGCCTCCATGAAGCAGCTCTCCACACATTTATTTTGCGTTTTAGGCTGGCCTCAACCAGAGCCAGGGTTTTTTCGGCTGTGGCTCCGATCTGGTGGAACGCTCTGTCACAAGAGACTAGGGCCCTGCGGGACTTGACATCTTTCCGCAGGGCCTGCAAGATGGAGCTGTTCCACCAGGCCTTTGGCTGAGGCACAGCCTGACCCCCCTCCTTTGGCGATCCTCACAGAACTCTAGCCCAATGGTTGCCATTAATCTGATTTGAATTAATTTTATAATGAAATGATTTTAGAATGTTTTATCATTCTACTATTGTTAGCCGCTCTGAGCCCGGCTTCGGCTGGGGAGGGCGGGATATAAATAAATTATTATTATTATTATTATTATTATTATTCCAATGCTTTGCAACGAGCCTCCTTTGGCGCTGGATGCAGTGGAAATTGCCACAGCGGTGCGCAGGACGGATTGCAGAACGGTGACCGAGCGCCTGCAAATGCAGTGCTGAGTTCACATAAGAATTGGGCCCGAATACCAAATTACACACAAATACCAAATTACCAAATTTGGTATTTGTGTTTTTTGTTCTTTTTCTTGTTGTATAAATAAAAAACTTTATTTTTAAAAAAGAAAGAATTGGGCTTGAAAACCTCCGGAGTAAAGTGTCTTCATTTGCACTGTGTGTTTCTTTGCTTTGGCGGAAGGGAGAGGGTTACGATATTTGCCAGGAAACCCTTTGCGCAGAAAGTTGATACGCTCTTTCTTCTCTCTTGACCTCTCTTAGATCTGGAGTATGAAACAAGATAGTTGTGTCCACGATCTACAAGCACACAACAAAGAAATTTATACTATCAAATGGAGTCCTACGGGGCCAGGAACAAACAACCCAAATGCCAATCTTATGTTAGCAAGGTAATATTGTCAGGGGGTGAGAGCAGCTATGCTAAGGCATCAAAATTTATCCTCGGCACATGAAGGATTAAACTGTGGGGACTTCCCCAATGCGAGGGGGGATAATCGGGGTCCACAGATTGATGGGCCTGCCTCTCACAGGGAGGTCTCAAACCATGCTCAATTGAACACCTTAAAATATACACACCTCTTCAGATCTTCCCACCAATTGCAGAAAGATCTGAAGAGCTGCCCAGGCAGTTTTGGACGGGGCTTGTATGTGCACCCCTCCTTGTCCCCATTTCAACCCTTTGCATGTTCTAAGAAGCCTGCTATTATGCTCATTTGTGTATTTGAGCATGTGCTCGTCATTCTCCTTTGGAGGGCAAACAGAGCCAGCTACAAGTGCCTCATCCTATTTCGAAGGTCAAGTCTGCACTGAACGTTTAAAGCCCATGACTTCCTCTCACCCCAAAGAATCATGGGAACTGTAGCTTATCCCTCGTAGAGCTGCAGTACAGTACAGGCTGAGCACAACACATTGTTCCATTTGCTGCAGTTCCCGGCTTCCTTAACCAAACGGGGTTCTTTGGGTGAAGCCATGCACTTTAAACGTATGTTGGGGATGTGGCCGAATTCAGGAGTGCCCCAGGGTGATAATGTCCTAGGCTTTTTCTTGGAATACTGCTTGTTTTGCAGAACGCTGCAATTCTCGCAACCTACCGTAGATTCCGGCGTATAAGACGACTTTTAAACGGTGGAAAATGCTCTAAAAAGTTGGGGGTCGTCTTATACACCGGGTATGGGTTCGCTGGGCAGTGGGCAGCGGGCTCCACGCCGGGAGGAAGCCGCCCAGCAATGCTAAACCGGCTTCGCTGGGCAGCTTCCTCCCGGCGTGGAGCCCACCGCCCACTTCTGCTGCCCAGCAAAGCTGCTGCGTATAAGACTGGGTGAATAAGTTGACCCCCTCAAATTGGCAGTTGCTGGCACCTAATATGCCGGAATCTACGGTAGGTAAGTGCCAACTAGCCCGAGGAAATCCAGATATGGATATTTAATCATAATGAAACAGGTCGTTATAATAACGAAGCTAAAGTCTATATACAGTTACGATTGTAGGGTCCAAGGGGGTTGTTACAGGGGGGCAGGCGCCTACACAGCCCTGATTATGAAAGATCAGCCCTTTTAATGCACGTTTTCTGCTGCACTCCCCTAATTCTTTTGCTTTTCTCCCTCCACCCTTAATTCCCCCCGGTGCATGGTTTTGTTTTTTAAAGAAAGAAAGCATAGGTAAATACATTCGAAAGTCAATATTGAAATGACAGCAATTGCTTCCTCCTCCCGTTCTTTCCCTTCTCGGCAGTGCATCTTTCGATTCTACAGTTCGGTTATGGGATGTAGACAGAGGGATCTGCATCCATACCTTGACGAAACACCAAGAACCTGTGTACAGTGTAGCTTTCAGTCCTGACGGCAGGTACCTGGCCAGTGGCTCTTTCGACAAATGTGTACACATCTGGAATACACAGGTGCGTCTACTTGGGCGGTGGTTTGTGTTTAGCTATTTTATTTAAATTCCTTTCTTTCTTAGGGTTCTTGCCCCACATTCCTCAATCGGATTTGCCAGGGCAGCTTTTAATATCGGGGCTAAGTGATGATGATGATGATGATGATGATGATGATGATGATGATGATGATGCCTTTCAGGATGTTTGGGGTCTTTTCTTTGCTTCTACAATGGCAACACTTGGTGATAGAGAACGTGGCCCTTTATTGCTGTTGAACCTCCCAGCAGTAGTCCTCACCATTCATGTCCGGCATGCCTCTTGAATGCCAGGGGAAGCTTGAGCATTTCGTTTTCTTTCTCCCAGCCATTCGTCTCCTTTGAACCAAGGATTTCCCAAATGTTTATGAGAGAGAGAGAGCGAGCGCATGTTGCCAAGCACAGGGCTCCCATTAAAATGCAATACTCAGTTGTGATTTCTGCCCTAAGAGGGTCTGAACAAACAGGGTTATCTAAGAAGGAGGGGAACATCAAAAGCAAGAGTTGGCTCTTCCGCAAGCTATATCGTTGGCACAGAAATGGCTTTTTAAGGTGAACGGATAGGTTCGTAAAATAGGTTCCTGCATGCCAGTCAGACCCTCCCTGGTCACAAATACAGTCTCAGAAGACTAGTTCCCATTTAACTTTCCCCTTGCTTTTAAAAGTCTCTATTAGCACAGTGTTCTTTCAGAAGTGACCCTGCGAAAGAGGCATTTTTAAAAGCAACCAGAAGGGTTTGCATTGTGCATATGCTCCCCCACCCCCTGGGTCTATGCGTATTGATATTCTGCTAGCTGGACTATAATAGTGGCTGGCAGCCCCCAAAATCATTTTATAAGTCCTGCTTAAGCAGAATGCTGTGGCTTGTTAAGAGAGGGCATATAGAATCCTTTGAGCTCAACTGCACCGGTTTCCAATTTGCTTCTGGGCTAAGTTCAGAAGCACTAAACAGGCTGAGCACAGCACATTGTTCCATTTGTTTGTCCCCTTCCTTGTGACCAGCAGTGACTTCCTGCTCTAGAACATGGCACTTGCAAATGGAAGGGACCTCGTAGAGCAGGCATAGGCAAACTCGGCCCTCCAGATGTTTTGGGACTACAGTTCCCATCATCCCTGACCACTGGTCCTGTTAGCTAGGGATGATGGGAGTTGTAGTCCCAAAACATCTGGAGGGCCGAGTTTGCCTATGCCTGTCGGAGAGTTCCGCCTTGCTCTCTGTCTCCCCCACAGGCACAGAAAGGCACTGCAGAGAATAGTCCATGTGCTCATGTCTCCGTTGTCACCCATCATCTCCTTATTACTGGAGATCTGTATTCCACACAGGAAAAGAATGTGTTTAGAATGTAGGTGGTTTCGAATGCATGCATACTTACAGAAAATCAAGTGGTATGTGTTTATATTAACAAGGATGACAATGTATTTTAATTGCTTTCTATCCCCCCCCCTTTCTTTTTCAGACGGGTGCTCTAGTGCATAGTTACCGGGGAACAGGAGGCATTTTTGAGGTTTGCTGGAATGCAGGAGGAGACAAAGTTGGAGCGAGTGCTTCAGATGGTTCAGTAAGTACACAGGTTCTTGCAATTTGTCACTCCTGGAATATCCGAGTGAGCTTGGAAATGTAGAGGCTTCTTGAAACAAGCCAGAAGACCCATTGCTGTGTGACAAACTAGGTGGGAATATAACTTAATGCAGCACTTCATGAAACCAGTAAATGAAAAAGTAAGCATTCGTTGGAGCATCTCCATAGGTAGTCAGTGAAGTGTTGCCAGGCTTAGACCAACTCCACCCATCCAGGTTGGCCATTTGACCCTCCCAAACAGGAAAGACCATTAGCGGCTTCCTGTTTGAGTGGAGACAGTGATGGGTCTTCCTGCTTGCCCTCTTGTGATCCTGTGTTTCCTGACAGCCCCCAAATACGGTCCATTTACTCTGCCCCCACCTCACCCTGCTTCTTACAGGGACAAGCAAATTGCCACGCCTATTCAGATCTGACACAGAGAGTTCAAATGTTATTGTTTCCAACCAAGGCGCTACCGCAAAACAAGAATTTCCAATCATTCTTTTGAGATTCTCATGACTGCATGCAAATGTGGGGAAGAAGCGGGTAAAATGGAGTAAAACGGACTACAGAAGAAATTATTATTCCTCCATGAATAATAAATAATAATATTTTTTTATTTATACCCTGCCCTCCCCAGCCAAGACCGGGCTCAGGGCGGCTAACAACCAATAATAAAAACAAGTTGATTAAAATACAAATTTAAAAGCTTAAGATACAACATTAAAACATTAGGGTGCAGTCTCTTCATAGGAGGAGAAAGGAAAAAGAAAGAGGGGGAGGGAATCAAACTGATTCTAAGCCAAAGGCCAGGTGGAACAACTCTGTCTTACAGGCCCTGCGGAAAGAGATCAGATCCTGCAGGGCCCTGGTCTCAAGAGACAGATAATTCCACCAGGCCAGAGCCAGTGTTGAGAAGGCCCTGGCTCCTGTTGAGGCTAATCTAACTTCCTTAGGGCCCGGGACCTCTAGGGTGTTGCTATTTATGGACCTTAAGGTCCTCCACGGGGCATACCAGGAGAGGCGGTCCCGTAGGCACGAGGAACATGGAACAAGAGAAGACTTTTTCTGTTTTGTTTTGATTTTTTAAAAAGCAAAACGCTCAGGTTCACTACCAACATCCATTTAACTCAGCAGTGTGTACAGCAAGGAGGACCGGCAACAAAATGCTGCAGGGCTCAAGCTCAGGGTGCCAGCCATGCCCTTTTCTAACGCACACCATCCCATTCCCCCTCCAAGCTTTCCTTTTTCCTACCAAAAGAAACTTAGCATTCTGTGGGCACTGGGCATGCTCAGTCCTCTTTGGGGCTCAGGTTTTTTTGGGCGCCCTTTTTTTGCCCCCCTCCCAAAGGCCTTTTAGTACTTCTGGAAACTTTGGGGCTCTTGTAAGAGTCTTGATTGCTGCCACCTTGGGCTGTACCCGGAGCTCCCTGTCCGCTAGTTCAAGGATTCTTCTGCCAGCAGACGGGCAACTTTTGATGTTGTGCAGCAGAGAATGCGAATGCAACCATTTTGCGTAAATGCTGTATGCACATTCTTACTAGCAAGCTACTTCTACGTTCCCTTGTGCAGCATCATTCTGCAGGCAGATAACATTGAGCCATCAAAACAAAAGAATACTGCTGAGTGACTTTAACCTAGTGCTACATTAGAGGTGGGTGGCGCTGTGGGTTAAACCACTGAGCCTAGGACTTGCCGATCAGAAGGTCGGCGGTTCGAATCCCCGCGACGGGGTGAGCTTCCGTTTCTCGGTCCCTGCTCCTGCCAACCTAGCAGTTCGAAAGCACATCAGAGTGCAAGCAGAAAAATAGGTACCGCTCCAGCGGGAAGGTAAACGGCGTTTCCGAACGCTGCTCTGGTTCACCAGAAGCGGCTTAGTCATGCTGGCCAAATGACCCGGAATCTGTACACCGGCTGCCTTGGCCAATAAAGTGAGATGAGCGCCACAACCCCAGAGTCGGTCACGACTGGACCCTAATGGTCAGAGGTCCCTTTACCTTTACATTAGAGGCAGCCCTTTGTTTCTCAGCTGTCAACGCTCAGTATCAGTGCTTGCTAATAGCGGGAGGGAGTACACATAGGCCCAGGGCAAAAACACGAATTTTTCATCCCCTCCTAGCACCCATGAGTCAGAGATATCCTATCTGTGGAAGGCGACAATCGGCCTCTTCTCTGTTGTATGCAACTGATGCTCTTAAGATGTATATTCTTGTGGATTAGTCCATTGTTTCATAGACTTCTTAACGCCCCACTTTCCCCCGCCCCTTCTCTCCTCCCCTTGCAGGTTTGTGTACTAGACCTACGGAAATAGCGCTATTAGTTGGAAGCCATGGACCGACTATGAATGTGTACATAGCCAAAATGACTGTCCCCTTGACCCATGTACTGCTATAGTCCCAATTGAACCATGGCCAGTTCCACTACAGCCAAACCCGAGAAAGAATTATATACATATACTGTGTATTAAAAAAAAAAAAAAGCGAAAACAGACAAGACACACGGCAAACGATTAACACCCTGAAGAAGACGACAAGAGGTTGTTGGGTTTTTTTGTTTTTTTGTTTTTTCACAGCTTGTGAAGCCTGTTCACCAAGTGCTGGAATCTGCTGTGCCCCCACCCCACCCCACCCAAAATAACATGTGAGCATCTTTGAAAATGGGAAAACAAAAAACTAAACAGGAAGAGAAAGAGAGAGAGAGAGATCTAACCGTAGAGGAGCAGCTCATTGTGTGTACCAAATTGGGGGAAGTTGCAGGTGGCTGCCTCCCTCCTTCCCTTGCCCCCCACCCTTTCTGCATCCCCTCCCTTCTTCAAGGTTTTTAAAAATGGAATTCCCCTATTGTCTCCCCTCCATCCCTCCTTTCTTCTTTGGCTTCCTTTCTTCGTAGCGGACGAGCAGTTTTTGTGTACATTGCTTTTTAACACCCCCTACCCCCTTATTTTTGCTCAGAATTGGGGAGGGTGTATGTGTGTGTGTAACGTTTTGCAGCTGTCCTTTCTGAATGCGTTATTTTAAAGGTGTAGGGACATCTTGAAGGCGTTGTGGTTCCCTGTCCACAGCTTAGGCAGGGAGGCAAGGAAGTGCAAAGGAGAACCTCTCGGAACATTGTAAGTTTGACATTCCTTTACACCGACGTAAGATCCATTACTCATGGGCTCACAGACCAGGGAGCTGGGGTGGTTCGGCCTTTAGATATAAGTATATCTATAAAAGTGTGTTCCAAAAAGCAGTCGTTCCTTACTTGAGACATTTCAGGCAAACATCAAAGGGTACATTATTTTATTTTTGTGTGTTTTAATTAAGAAAGTGCAGGGGTGTGTTTATACACACACATAGACACTCTGGTGTTTGGAACACATGCCCGCAATGGAGGGATCAGGGTTGTGCTATTTGCACCCACCTGAAGTTTGTGTGTTACGTTTTATATTTGCATAGGGACCTGCGCACACAGACACAGCCATGGTGTATCTGCAAGGAGTGGCTCTGGACTGCCCCAGTCCTGGTTCCACCAAGGCATGGACATTCCAAAACATCAGCACAGGACTAATTCAACTTTTGCTTTAGCTGTAGCTTGACAGTTTCTTTGAACCCATTGCTATAGTCTTAGAGCCCTAACTGCGCAACTGCTGCGAAGAAGGAAAGAAACGTGAGGGGAAACGGATCGTTCGGTTTGTGCTCAAATTCACCTGGGCAAGGTTTTTTTCCTGCTACAACATCCGGGCGACTCTTCGCCTGTTCCTTCTCAGATGTCTAGTGTCACCAAAGTCCAAATTAATTGAAAGTATTTTGAGTTTGGGGTGGGTGAGTAGTGCCCGACACAAGACACATACACACACTTTTTATTTTTAATTTTTTAAAAATTATTATTAAAAAAATACAGAAATCTATTTGCCAACTCATTGCTAATACTGGGACGAGGTAAGCAGTTTGCTCACTTATGGAAGCGTCCTACTGGAGATGGTTTTGTCCATCCAAAATGTGACGGAGAGCAGTTTTTACGCCTGTGCCGAACCAGCCTTGGCACTGGCAAAAGTTCAAAACAAATTGTGGCCCCTTTTAGATCTGAAAGGAAACCGGGGAGGTGGGGAGGAAGGGGCTGGAATCTGAGTATTGTTTCCTGATTTATTTCAAGATGAAGCAAATCGACTTCCATCAGAGGCATGGATCTCGCCCTGCTGCTCCCATTCCATAATTTCCATATGGGCTTGCGACATTCCCCCCCCCCAAAAAAAAAAAAAATCCAGTGCAAAAATACGACCAGTATCAATAGTGGTGTTTCTTATCTCAAGCGTTGCTTTTCCTCGCCTTGCAGCGAGAGGTGGCCGTGGCAGAACTGCTCTCCGCTCACGTATTTGAGTAAAGCAAAAACCCCAGTAGCATCAGCTTTGTGAAAAGAGTGAAAGCAGATTTTCCACCAGTACTGCTGATGCGCAGTGTTTTCATGCAATTCCCCACCCCTTTTCAAAGCGAATTTCCCCCTCCTCTCAACCGGCCCAATCTCTCTGCTGCTTGCCCCTCGATAACAAAGCCCTAGACAGTAACCTGCAGATCTGGACTACAGCTCCCATCATCCATAACCATTAGCCGTGCTTGCTGGGGGCTGATGGGAGTTGGAGTCCCAGCAGCATCCGGACAGGCACAGGTCCCCCCACTTTTGCTTTATATAACTCGTTGCAGATTGATCCTAATGCAGAGAAGGCAGCTTTTGGTCTCTTCTTTTTAGCCGATGACGTTTTGGGCTTTTTAGCATTGATTTCTGTGCGCACGAAACCATGTTTTGAGGCAGTTGGGAGTCCAGCTCAGCCTTACACGGCATGGCAACCATTTTAGCCTACTTTTAATACACACAAACACATCAGTTATTACTAATGGGGGAGTTGCTACCTTGACACAAAACAAGCAAAAGGAAGATTTATACCCACAAGGGCAGTCAGTCATCTGATACGGCTCTCTACCAGCTGTTTGTATGGTTTGGGAATAGGCTCGAGATGTTCAGAACAATTTCCCTGTGAATTTTGATATGTAAGAAACTCTTAACCTGTTGAATATCTGGCACTTGAAAGAATTTTTTTTTTGTGCTTTTTATTGCTGGAGGTCCAGGACTGTTGCTGACCTCTGTCATTATTAAAATAATTTTTAAAAAAAAGTTTTAAAAAATGTAAAATGAAATAAAATAAAAAATCTGTGCAATAATTTTAAACTGTGCTCCCAGAAATAGACACAAATGTGTTTGGGGATTTTTGTTTTGAATATATTTAAACGGCTCCCCCCCTTTCCCTCCCCCCTTTAGCAACGCAAATGTCAATTGCACTGAACTTAAATCTAAAAGAAAAAAAGTCAGAGGTGATTCTTGATAGTACTTTTGTATTTTGATATGGACAGTCTGTTCATTTTTCATACAAGCTGTTGAACGGATATTTCAGCGGACTTTACAAAACTGTATAAAAACATTGATGGTGTTGAAACTCTTTTGACACAGCTGCAAGATTCCTCAGCAACGTCCACATTTCTGGTTTTGCAACCGTTTAGCTGCTTTTCTTTCCGTTTTTCGGTTTTTTCCTGTTTGTTTTGTGATTTGATTCTAGCCACCACCTACGTACGAGATAGCATGCAGACATTACCGAGGCTTCATTATCACCAAATCCTGGGCTGATTCCCCCTTCTCCCACCCCACCCCCCGCTTTTGCTTCTAACACAATTCAAGGTCGTCGTTTAGTTGTGTGTGTGTGTGTATATACATGTGCGGGAGCCAGAAGATGCTCAGCCGCTTTCTCTCTCTCTTGAGATCACGTGGGCCGGATCCCAAACTCCAAAGCCAGGCACCACTCAAGAGGGGGGTGTTATTGTCGTGGGCCGAAACACCCAAGCTGCAAACTTTTGCCCCGAGTGCTATGCGCCTATTCCCACTGAAGTCGTGACGGTCGAGAGTACGCAGTAGGTTTCGCAAGACTGTAGCCCCTCCCCGGCTGCACTTCAGAGAATAAAATTTCAGATAGGTTTGCATCATGAGCCTTCCCCCAAAAAACTCTCCTCCCACTACCACCTTTCTTGAGACTGCAGCCTCTTCATCTCACTAAATCCCCCAGTGCAAGCTGCTTTTGAAAACCAGCTAACGGCACAGGTCCCCCCCCCCCCCGATAAGATCACAAGGGCAGGGAAAACAGCCCTCGTCACCTGGCTGCGGTCTCTCGCAGGTGTGGGCTGCTCGAACCTCAGCCCTGAAGCTGCCCGTGGTTTTGCTGCTGTCCTCTTTTATCGATTTGCCACAGTGCTGCTCCAGTTCTGAACCAGCTTCTCGTCTTCAGCATGAGACGAGCATGTAAAAGGCGGCATTTGACGGGGGACGACAGGTCGGCATGTTTAGAAGGAACTTCTCAAGTGCCAATTGTTCTATACAGGAATTCCAGGGAGGAAAATCTTCATCTGGAACTCTTGAGGTCAGCCCCCAGATATTGGGGCCTTCAACCCTGTCTTTCACTCGTAACGGTGACGTGCTTTTACAGGGGAGATGCATTTGCCATGACTATACTCTTTCCCTGAAATTGGCTTTTAGGGCATCTCTTGCAGGGACATCTATAGAGGGGCATCATGACCATCAGTGGTCATGGAAAGTCATTTTTAGAAAAAAAGCTTCCCAAGTTAATGCAATAATAATAATAATATTTTAAAAAAACAACTTTTATTTATATCCCGGCCGAAGTCAGGCTCAGGGCGGCTAACATCAGATATATAACATTGGTATAAAAATCAAACAATAATTAAATTACCTCCTAAAAGCAGGTCAAAATCAAATTAAAGTCTAATTAGGTGGCTTTCCGCAGGGTTAGGGTGGGGAACAGTAAGTGCTCTAGCTTTTGCATCTGACTGGCATTTCCTGCCACGTGTTAAGAGGGGAAAGTTGGAGCATGGTTTTGATAAGCATTGCGTGGATGACGGAATGCCTGTCAAGTTTCAGCCAAACCATCATAACAATGGTGAAAAATTGGATGGGGCTATGCTGCAGTCTCAGTCCCAACAGCAAGCCTTGGTGAAACTAAGATGTAGGTACACGTTAGTGAGGCTCCGGCTAAAAACATCCATCTTTGCTGGGTTGTATCATTAAAGTGTCCTGGCAGAGAATATGACGGGGGCTTAAATTGGTCTCAGCATATTCTAAGAGCAATGATAATTTTGTTGGCCAATGAGAAAAATAAACAATCACAAGTCCACACCAGGCCAGTACCACTATTTTGGTCGGCTTTTAACATATGCATTGCCCTAGTATTCTAAATTTGCCCACAAAGGTCTTCAGCCCTAGATGTGTTTCTGAAATTGGGCGGTATGGTTTTTTCCTCTCCTTTTTTCTGACTACTGCCACTGAGACGTGAACTCATCTAAAACCCTTTCTGCGAGGGAGGGGGGCAAGAAGCATTGCAAAATAGAGAGGATCCGCTCCGCAATCTCTCGTGATTAGAAATCCTGCTGATCTCCAAAGGGAAAACGACCCCCCCCCCAACTGTAGGTGAGAACAAACTTGCTGCAAAGGTTGACTCTCAGAAGCAGTGAGCTGAAAATCTCACAAGCTGAGCAAGGGGAATCTGGAAATGGCCGTCAGCCATAGTCATTTGGCTTAATTTAGCAATTACTTCCTGAATTGGTAGGAAGGGGGCAGCATTATGGCATATGGATACCAAGCCAGCGAGAGAGAATATCCATACTTCGGATCTAAAAGGAGGTGGATGTGCATTCAGTGCACAGACAGTCCCCACCTCCAATTCTTCAAATCCTGTGTGGCTCCTCCTTTCCATGCTGAGTTTTGTTTTTAAAAGAAATAAATAAAAACCCTTTAATAGGTACCTTCTTTGCTGGCTTCCTGCCTTTCGGGATTCATGCACATGAGCCAAACTGGAGTCATTTTTTGGATAAGCCTCTCGGTTTGGTGGACAGCAGCAAAGGTTTGATATCGGGAGCCTTCAGTCTTCTTGAGGAAGAAGACTCTTGAAGCTACGACAGGGTTATCCTGTAAGGTGAACTGGCGTCTCTTTAATTGCCAGCCCCATAACGACACAGGATCTTCAAAACAGCTGGGTTCGACAATGCAAGGTTGGTCAGTCCCAGAATTGTGGCCAAGCCTGAATGTGCTCCTCTAGTTTTAATTTGGGTTTGTTTCTTGCATTTGTGGATGAATTCAGGAAGTCAAACTCTTGTTTCGTGGTTGCTTCTCCTGTGTGCTTTGCGATATCGTTTCTCTCGACAGGCCGCGGGAAGTCAGTCAGTCACCTATAATACAAAAGTAAACTCTTCTTTTCCTTCTACTACTCTCTCTCCTGACTTTGACATTGTAGTTGTAAAAAAAAGACAAAACAAACAAAAAAAAGGTTCCGATTTGGAGTTGCTAATATTTTGGGTCTACTTCTGTGAGCCTACCTATAGCACTGGATAAAAAAAAATATGTCGTCATCACTTCAGTTATATATCCAGTTAAATTTACAAATGTTGTACAAGTGTAAAACCAGCCCATGTGACAGGTTTTTTCTTTTCTTTTTTTACTTGTTCAGAAAGACTTTTTATTGTTCAGTTTTCATGATTTATTGTCTAAAGAAGACTGATATAGATGTTCTATACTGTCCTGGACCCATGTTAATTACACCTTTTATGATGTATTTTGGTTCCACATCACAATGATTTTGTCTTCTCAAAAGCCCTTTTCTTAAACTGTTTCTAGGCACATTTTTTTTTTCTGTTGCAGTTCCCCCCTTTGCATTGTATTGCTCTGACAAGTGTAATTTGAATCAGATCTGAAAGAGGTCCAGAATAAAATATATTTTGATACGATGCTGGCTATATGGTCTCTTCACCTTCAGTTTCACTTTTAGTTTGTAAAAAATTATTCCAAACCGTCCAACACAAATGCCCTCTGGGCAGATCGACCAGCAAAGAAAGCAAAGCAGTAAATGGCAATTCCAGAATAGAATTGTAATAAATCAACACAAAAACAACCACTCAATAATTTTAAACAGGGATATGATAACCTTAAACCAAGCCTACACTGCAGATGAACTCATGGGTTCGTTAAGTGAAAGTTGGAACTTGCAATCAGTTTGAAAGCTGATTTAGTTTTCACCAAAAAGTTGGAACTTAACTTGGCTTATCCTTACACTTATCAGTAGCTTATGTGCTGTGTTGTATAACCTAAAACTGAATCCTACTCTGAGCTTGAGCCAATGCTATGACTTTGTGACCTGAAACTGACTTTACCACTGGTTATCCTTGTGGCATGTCTTCAGGAGAAGAGAAGACTAAGGAGTAAAACGAGTAAAAACGAGGAGTAAAAGCCTCATTTCTGGCAACTTGGTTGCAAAGCATATTGCTCTGCCTTCCTTTGAAATGCATCAGCAAGGCTGAGAGGGAGGGTCTTGTGGTCTGGGTGGGCCAGGACCTCCATACGCACTGCCCAGGCTTGTACTCCAGGGAGATCATTTCAATGCAGCTTTCTTGCTTCTTCTTTCGCAATCACTCGTAGCTGAGTAAGATTGTCTTCCATGAACAGTTTTAACAGTGAGTCCGTAAGTGACTGTGGAGGCCAATTCTGGATCCACACAGTGGGGACATAGGTTTGGGAGTTGATCACGGTGAGGGTTTGCCAAGCACGTTTCTCCCATGCGTCCTGAGTTTGAGTGTCTTCAAAGCCCATGACACCTTTGGTAAAGGCTGTTCTCCAGTTGGAGACTCGGCAGGCCAGTGTTTCCCAGTTGTCGGTGTTTATACTACATTTTTTAAGATTTCCCTTGAGAGTCTCTAAACCTCTTTTGTTGACCACCAGCATTACGCTTTCCATTTTTAAGTTTGGAGATGCTGTTAGTACAGCACTTTTGACTTCAACCCTGGAGACTCACCCCGTTTTCTCTAGAGACAGACAGAAGCCTACAACAACCACTGTAAACCTATATATTTGTAGACTATACATTACCCTGTCTCTAAAAAGGGAGGGGGGTTAATCTAGGTTTCTGGTTGCTGTTTACGGTGCCCCCTCCATGGCTACCCTATTAGGGTAGAACTGAAGCCTTTAGTTTCCATAGGAATTAAACCACTAGAATTGTGCTGCTGGAATATGGTGCTTTTGCTGTGCCTCTGTGGCAGTTTAGCTGGCGCTTTAGTAAATTAAGTCAATGGGTGGATTTTAACTCCAGTTACCTAACTCACTTGTTACCTTGATGTTTTTGGCTCAGGAGCAAAGATACTTCATCTGGTGGAGCTCCTCTTTTGCTCATGAAGATCAGACAGGAACTGAATCTAGCACAGGAGCATCTAATTTAACCCAGTTTAATAGCACCCAAGGATGCCCCCCCTCCAATTTTCCACTTTAAAAGCCCAAATCAAGTTTCTTGTAAGCCGCTTACAAGATCATCGCCATATGCGCACACATTCTTTGGCTTCTCTTAGTGAGAAGGTGGCAGAGGCCGTACCACCTTTCAAATTGTGCTTAAAACTTCATCTTGCCACAATTCATCTCAATCCAGGTCTCCAGAGATGATTAGTGGACTCTTCTTCTAAAGCTGCTGATGTGATTCTTCTGAAATGTTGCCTCCGCTCATCTTTTTAACGATCCGACGTTGGTATTTTGGCAAAGGTGGGTTTTTGGATCTCACTAGGCATGTAATAATCACTTGTGCTTCGTTACTTTGCAAGTTGATGCAGTTTTACTTCCAAAGCTTTTCAAAAGGCTAAGAGTGTGTGTGTGTGTGTGTGTGTGTGTGTGTGTGTGTGTGTGTGTGAAGGCCCGACTAAAGAGGTGTTAGGAGACTCCTGCTCCCGTCCCAGAACTACAGTTCCCAGAGTGGCGTGATAATGAAATCTGAATTCTAGTTCTTGTGAGGGGAAGAGGAACTCCTAGCAACTCTCGGTATCCTTACCAAACTACATTTCCCAGGAGTCTTTGTGGAAGCCATGGCTGTTTAAAGTGAAATCAAAATGCCTCAAATGCACAGTACAGACGTAGCAATGCAGGAAATCCATTGCACAGCAATCTCGATAAGCAGCCACCAAACGTCTGCTTGAAGACCTCTAATGGAGGAGAGTCCATCTTCTGAGTCAACCTGTCCCACTGTTGAACATATTATATCATCAGGAGGCTCTTCCTACTGTTTAGCTAAAGTCCCACTTTCTTTTAATTTGAACTGGATCCTCTGGAGTAACAAAACAAATGCCCCCCACTTCCATTATTCCAGTCCAGGGACAGTCCCAGATTTGCAGAAGCCATCCCGGTTTCTGATTTGATCCCGGAATGTCCCACTTTTCCTTAGGACATCCCTATTTTCATTGGAGAAATGTCAGAGGGTATGGGAGGAAGCCCCTATTTCCATCGCAGGGTAGGAAGTTATGTGACCTCCAAGCCAAGGAGATAAGTAAGTTAGAACCTTTAGAAGACATCTGAAGGCTGTCCTGTATAGGGAAGTTTTTAAAAACTGTTTTATATATTATTATGTTTTAATATATATTGGAAGCCACCTAGAGTGGCTGGGGCTACCCAGTCAGAAGGGTGGGGCATAAAAAATAAAATGGCTGCTATTGTTAAATGGGGCATCCCTATTTTCATTGAAGGAATGTTGGAGGTTATGTTATTCTGTCTTAATCAGGCATGCCCAAACTCTGCCCTCCAGCTGTTTTGGGACTACAATTCCCATCATCCCTGACCACTGGCCCTGTTAGCTAGGGATGATGGGAGTTGTAGTCCCAAAACAGCTGAAGGGCCGAGTTTGGGGATGCCTGGTCTTAACTGATTAAAAAGTGATGTTGAGAGACATGATTGTGAGGAAGCACAGCATGGAAAGAGCATGGTTATTCCATGTGTATCCCCTCCTTAAATCTCTCCCTGTTCCCCTCTCCTCACTTTGCATGTGACTGGCCTGCATTTAAAGAGAGTGGCCAGCTACTGTGACATATGTGAGAGAGACACATCTCCCACAAATGGGCAAGAATGTGTTTTAATGTAAATTAAGCACGTTTGCTGTTCTGGTTTTCAACACCAGCACTGCCAGCTTTCAAGTGAATCACGACTTGGATGAATACAATTGTGAGTCTCATACTAGTGGGGAAAAAAAAAACTGTTGTTGACAAACACGCTTCTTGTCATGGAAACAGAAGACAGTGACGTGGATCTAGATTGGACAGTGGTGTTCAGAGGCTTGTGGGGGAGAGAAATAAATTGTTGCTGAGGATAAATGAGGCAGCCAGGATCTGTATCTGATACAGCCATGGAGATAGAGAGAGAGAGAGAGAGACTGAACTTATGCTGAGTTCTTAATCACCATAACTGGGTATGCTTAGAGAAGGCTGTGAGGTGACCTGATAGCCATTTTCAAATATCTGCATGAAATATGGAGCAAGCTTGTCTTCTACTGCTCCAGAGGGTAGAACCTGAACCAATGATCGAAATTATGAGAGGGGAGATTCCGACTAAACCAGGGGTTAGCAAACTTAGTGTGCCTCAGGCCAGTGTCTCCAGCGCCAATTGCGCAGCGGGCCAGAGAGCGGGGGAGTGCGTGCCCATATGCGTGCGCACATGCTATTTCCGGCGCACTTCCGGGTTGGAGGAGCACCGGAAATAGCTTGTGCGCATGTGCACGGGCCTCCTCCGACCCAGATGTGCACCAGAAATAATGTGCATGTGCAAATAACGTGCATGCTCACAAGCTATTTCTGGTGCTCCTCCGACCCGGAAGTGGGCAATCGTGCAGCGCAGTGCTGGTAAGAGCGGGCGGGGGCAGGAGTTGCTGCAGACCGGATAAACGAGTCCCTTGGGCCTTATCCGACCCACAGACCTTAGTTTGGGGACCCCTGGACTAAACATTAGGAAGAATTTTCTGACAATAAGAGCTGTTCAACAATGGCACGGATTCCCTCAGAAGGTGGTGGGCTCTCCTCTATTGGACGTTTTTTAACACAAGTTAGATCACCATCCATCAGGGATTCTTTTACCTGTGATGAACATGCTACAGGAGTTTGGATTCGATGACCCTTGCGGACCCTTCCAACTCTACAATTTGTTGGATTCTAGGATATTGTAGAATTTGCAGGAAACTTCAAACAGGGGAGGCGTGGCTTATCCAAACGGCCAGGGCTTCCAGATTGCCCTTGGGATCCTCCTAGGTCACACCCCTTCTTCTCAGGACACACCGCTCACTGGTCCCACGATGTATCCTTGAGTGCTTTGGCCTGGAAGGGACATGTCCTTGAACTGTGATAATGCCTCTTGCATTCTGGGATGGAGGATAAAGAGGTGGTGTGGGGAGTGTCTGTGTGTAGAAACACCTGAAATATGCAAGACTGGAATGTACCCTACTGTACAACGGTAACAACAATTTGATGGCTCAGACCAACCAACCACCAAAATAATAATAATAATAATAATAATAATAATAATAATAATAATAATAATAATAATGAAGAAGAAGAAGAAGAAGAAGAAGAAGAAGAAGAAGAAGAAGAAGAAGAAGAAGAAGAATTTATTTGCACCCCTCCCATCTGGCTGGGTTTCCCCAGCCTCTCTGGGTAGCTTCCAACAATGATTAAAATGTCACACATTAAAAACTTCCCTGAACAGGGCTACCTTCAAATGTCTTCTAAATGTCAGGTAGTTGTTTATCTCTTTGAGATCTGAAGGGAGGGCATTCCGCAGGGTGGGCACCACTACCAAGAAGGCCCTCTGCCTGGTTCCCTGTAGCTTTGCTTCTCGCAATGAGGGAACCGCCAGAAGGCCCTCGGCGTGGACCTCAACATCCGGGCAGAACGATGGAGGTGGAGATGCTCCTTCAGGTATACTGGGCCGAGGCCGTTTAGGGCTTTAAAGGTCAGCACCAGCACAGAGTGCCTATGGGAAGTCTGCAAGCGGGGCATGAGTGCAATCACACTGAGATTCAAATCAGATGTTCTGTCACTGAGTGATGGCCCTCTCCAGTCTAAGGTAGCCCACCTCTTTGGGGACCCCGGACATCAGTGATGTAACTAGTTAGGGTGGGAAACACAAGGCAAACAAGTCGGGGGACAAAACAGGAGGTTTCCAATAGTCTCTCTTTGGAGGAGTTGCTGGGAGGATGGATCCAGTTACACTCAGGAGACCTCAGGTGAGTTTGTGTTCCAAGGTAAGGTGTAGCTCCGGAGGAGTGATTCATACCAGGGCAAAAGACGGAAAAAGTTTTTTCTCAAGAACTCGACCGTGGCCCAACAGCAGGAGGGAGAATAAATCTTTGCACCTTAAGACCCTGGGAGGTCAGTTTGCTGCCCTCTTTCCATTATGCACATAATTTAATTTCTTATGCTTACATGCCAACCAATATCGTATGGCAATAAAAAGGGCAAGACATATGCTAATCGACAGCTCTGATAATTACAGAATCTTCAAATTAATTAACAAGCCAATGGCAGCCAAACATTAGCATTTAGAAAGAGCTTTGCTGCATTAACCGCTAATGAGTTCGTTTTAAATCTATCGCGCAGCCCATTTTGGAAAGCGTGGGCCATATTTAATCATATTCAATCAGATTTAATAATGAAAATCCTTAACATCAGGCATTGTTGAGTGCGAAATTGCCATGGGATTTTTAATTGTTAAAATGTGAGGCTACATTTTTTTAACGGCTACTCTTTAATTGAATAGGAAGTTCCGGTGGAAATTGGGTCATACACGTATGTATGTGAATGGGCGCAGACCCTCCAAGTGTCCCTATTTTCCATGGACAGTCCCGGATTTACAGAAGCCATCCCACTTTCTGATCTGTCCTGCTTTCCTTAGGAGTCTCTATTTTCACTGGAGAAATGTTGGAGGGTGTGGAGTTATTCAACCCCCAAGCCATCTGAAGGCAATCCTGTATAGGGAAGTTGTTTTTTAAAAAAAATGTTTAATGTTTTATTATGTTTTTACATTTGTTGGAAGCTGACCTGAGTGACTGGGGCAACCCAGTGAGATGGGCAGAGTATAAATAATAAAACTGTTATTCTATTATTATTATTATTATTATTATGGAATAGGATCTCCCTATCTTTATCAAAGAAATAATGGAGGGGTGGATCTACACACAGGGGAAAAAATGCTAGAAATAAGTCTGAAATGAAATCATTGTAACCAAAGAAAAAAACACTATGGAAAACTGCAAAAAATTATCCGCCAGCTGGCGTTGCATGTTTATAACGCATAACTAATGTAGCTGAGTCCAGGATCACGGGTGGCGCTGCAGTCTAAACCACTGAGCCTCTTGGGCTTGCCGATCGGAAGGTCAGCGTTTTGAATGCCCACGACAGAGTGAGCTCCCGTTGCTCTGTCCCAGCTCCTGCCAACCTAGCAGTTTGAAAGCATGCCAGTGCAAATAGATAAATAGGTACTGCTGTGGCGGGAAGGTAAACTGCATTTCCGTGTGCTCTGGTTTCCATCACGGTGTCCTGCTGCACCATAAGCGGTTTAGTCATGCCAGCCACAGGACCCGAAAAGCTGTCTGTGGACAAACGCCGGCTCCCTTGGCATGAAGCGAGACGAGCGCTGCCTCCCATGGTTGCCTTTGACACGACTTAACCCTCCAGGGGTCTTTTACCTTTACCTAGGTGGGCATTGACATGCAATGGCATAGGTCTGGTACTGCTCTTCCCCTTTCCCTTTGTGGAAGGGATTCTGAACCAGCAGAGGCTCCCAATGGCATATGGGATGGGGGACTAATTTTAGCAGCGGCAACAACATCAACAACAAAACCTTCCTCCTTGCAGCCCCCTGTTTCACCTTCCCACTCTGTTTAGAGGGCCCCCTAACCTTCCGCAACAGGTGGTCTTGAAGGGGTAAGGAAGCCCATGGGCAGGGGAGGTAAGGCAATATGTGCTGGTGGCTTGGTATACCACCTCTAAACCTAAACATACAGTCATACTGACTTATAGCTATTGGTTGATCTTCTAAAGCATGGGTAGGCAAACTTAAGGCCCAGGGGGCCGGATTTGGCCCAATCACCTTCTAAATCCAGCCTGTGCACAGTCCAGGAATCAGTGTTTTTACATGAGCAGAATGTGTCCTTTTATTTAAAATGCATCTCTGGGTTATTTCTGGGGCATAGGAATTCGTTCTTTTTTTCTTTTCTTTCCAAAATATAGTCTGCCCCTCCACAAGGTGTGAGAGACTGTGGACCGGTTCCCTGCTGGAAAAGTTTGCTGACCCCTGCCCTATGATCCTGCCCTAAAGCACTAGTGGATCATGGGATTATTGCCACCCGGCGTGACACCTCTCACCTACCATTCTACCTAACTGTTATGGCTCCCCTGAGACTGTGCACCCAGTGTGACCAAACGGGTTGCGCTCCTCTAAATCTGCCTCTGTCTAAAGCAACAGCCTGCAGATGTGGTTGGCCAAACACAGTCTAAAGAGCCCAGTAGAGCAGGGATGGGCCTCCCTGATTGGCTTGTGAGGCTGCTTTGGCAATGCCCACCTGCCCTTCCTCAGCTGATTGGCAGCACTTACGAAGCACTGCACAGACGTCTTTTCCCACAGGCAAAAAATTGGGTTGCCTGACATCCTTGAGATGCCAGCTGACTGCAATAGAGTGTGGAGCAAGAGGCATGCCTCCCCAGATTGGTGAGGATTTAATTCAAGCCCCATAATCTAAAGCTGTATCATACCACTTTAAACAGTCATAGTCCCCCCCCCCCACCGAAGAATCATTGGATTTGAAGTTTGCTAAGGGTGCTGAGAATTGGTAGGAGAGTCCACTGGAGCTATAATTTTCAGAGTGGTTTTAACAGTCGATCCCTCTTCCCAGGGAAATCTGGGAATCGCAGCATTAGCATCAATGAATGGATGCTTGTTGTTGTTGTTTAGTCGTTTAGTCGTGTCTGACTCTTCGTGACCCCATGGACCAGAGCACGCCAGGCACTCCTGTCTTCCACTGCCTCCCACAGTTTGGTCAGACTCATGCTGGTAGCTTCGAGAACACTATCCAACTATCTTGCCTTCTGTCGTCCCCCTCTCCTTGGAGAGCCAGTGTGGTGTAGTGCTTAAGAGCGGTAGATTCGTAATCTGGGGAACTGGGTTTGCATCTCTGCTCCTCCACATGCAGCTGCTGGGTGACCTTGGGCCAGTCACACTTCTCTGAAGTCTCTCAGCCTCACTCACCTCACAGAGTGTTTGTTTTGGGGGAGGAAGGGAAAGGAGATTGTTATCCGCTTTGAGACTCCTTCAGGTAGTGATAAAGCGGGCTATCAAATCCAAACTCTTCTTCTCCTTGTGCCCTCCATCTTTCCCAACATCAGGGTTTTTTCCAGGGAGTCTTCTCTTCTCATGAGGTGGCCAAAGTATTGGAGCCTCAGCTTCACGATCTGTCCTTCCAGTGAGCACTCAGGGCTGATTTCCTTAAGAATGGATAGGTAAAGAATGGATGCTAATCGTGAGTGAAAATCAGTCAAGTGTGGCCATTTCCAAGTCTTTAGCTTTGCTGGCTAAACACAAGCGAAATGAACATGTCGGATCTGATAAATTTGAGAGCCTTAAAAAAAAAAAAAACATTCTTGAAACAGGCTAAAAATATCTGATGCAAATTACCCTAAGCAAGCCACATGGATCTCTACATAGGAAACATTTCCAATTAAAAAACTTCCGGAAAATGCACAGCAATGGCAGGCGGAAATAATTTGGGGTTTCCTGCTGGCTGCCATTGTTGGGATTCTGGCCAGAAGGGGGCACTGTGAGGCAGCAGAGCAACACTGATGTCACTCTGCAGGTGATGGCCGAGGTGAGACCAGTAGTGGTAGAGTACAGACAACTTGATGATAAAATGGGCACAAGATATAGGCCATAATATACAATTTGAAGACTGGACAAAACTGTGGAAAGTAAATTTGAAATTTACGGACTGTATATTGCTGAGAGCGAATTAAATGAAGATGATGTATAGATGGTATATATCACCGGTCAAATTAGAAAAGATGTATAAAAATGAAAAGAATGAGTGTTGAAGGTGTGAGGCTGAAGGTACTTTTTCTCATATGTGGTGGGATTGTAAAAATGTAAAAATATACTGGGAAATGATATACAATGAATTGAAGAAAATTTTAGGTATTTTAGGTCAAGACCTGCCAAAAGAGAAGAGGACATTATTTATGTATGCTACTACGGCGGCGAGAATTCTGATAGCACAAAACTGGAAGACTGGAGAAATTCCAACAAAAGAACAATGGCAAGAGAAATGGATGAATTACGCAGAACTGGCAAAACTAACGGATAGACTACGAGAAAAGGACAACAGTGACTTTGAAAAAGAGTGGGAACCTTTTAGAATATATTTGCAGAAACAAAGAAAGAACATCGACTTGATGGCAGGATTTAAATAAACACTCGCATCTTTATTAACAGAGAACATTCAAAACAATGAAGAAATGATATACTGTAGTGGATTTTAATAAACAGCAGTATATAATAAGTGGGTAACAAACCAGAAATGGAAGCTGAGGGAAGCCCGGGAGGGAAGGGGTGAAGCGGTGTAATATGTATGTTATTGATATGAGATGTATGCAATGACAGAAAAGAAAGTGAATAAAAAATTATTTTTTAAAAAAAGAGTACGGACATCTCTGTCCAATACAAGTACAAAGGGAGGGAGGCCCACCTCCTCCTGCCCTGCATTGCTCCCCCCCCCCAATAACTAGAAATTCAAAACCCAGATCTGGAGTTTTGCCGCTCCGGCGCTCTGGTGTAAATTAAGTGAGAGCTCCTATATCGTTTGTGAGGATCTGTGTCATAAATATCTCCATTAAGTAGCAATTAAGATGCTGGGATTTAGGCTCTGTGCTGTTCTAGGAGGTAATTATAAAAGAATTGGATTAATTAGCCACTGAATTATTTATGTAGACATAAATATTGCACACGCGATTAGTGCTAAATAGGATACTGCTGCCCCAAAAAGGCGAGGTAAAGATAAATTGATTTTCATGTTGCTGCTTCAGTTCCCTACCCACCAAATCTACAGCCGGACATATTGAGATTCCTCTTCCAAAGCAAGCTATTTATTCTGGTAGAGTTTGCGTCTCAAATGGCTACCATTCTCTGTGTGCGGGTGATTCTTTCTCACTCGCTTTTTGATATAACCTTTTCCTTTTCTTTTTAAGTGGTATCTTGCCCTTCCTCACAAGGAGCCAAGGTACACCACCTTTTCAGGCCAAACCTTATGTTAGGCCCTGTCTGCACTATATGTTTAATAATAATAATAATAATAATTTATTATAGCCCGCCCATCTGGCTAGGCTTCTCCAGCCACTCTGGGCGGCTTCCAACAAAACATTAAAATACAGTAATCCACCAAACATTAAAAGCTTCCCTAAACAGGGCTGCCTTCAGATGTCTTCTAAAAGTCTGGTAGTTGTTGTTCACTTTGACATCTGATAGGAGGGCGTTCCACAGGGCGGGGGCCACCACCAAGAAGGCCCTTTTGCCTGGTTCCCTGTAACTTGGCTTCTCGCAGTGAGGGAACTGCCAGAAGGTCCACGGCGCTGGACCTCAGTGTCCAGGCAGAATGATGGGGGTGGAGACGCTCCTTCAGGTATACTGGACCGAGGCCAGTTTAAAGCAGCACCATACCACTTTAAACAGTTGTGGCTCCCCTGGGAGGTGTAGTTTGTTAAGGGTGAGGAGAGTTGTCCGGCAGCCTCACCCTATCTCCCTCATGGAGCTGCAGTTCTCAGAGTGGTCTCTTCCCTTGGAATTCTGGGAATTGTAGTTCTGTGTGAAGGGAAATGGGGGGGGGGGTCTCTTAACGACTCTCAGTGCCTTTCCAATTACACTTCCTATGATTTTTTTTTTTTGGGGGGGGGGAAGACTAGGGTTTTACTGACACCTGCAAAATTGTTGAGCTTTTTTTTAAGGAAGATCCTCCCCCCCAATTTTTTTTTGAGTTTTTTTGGGTTTCCCCTGACATTTATTTTGCCAATTCCCCCCTGACACCATTTTGACACCCCCAAAACAGGACATAGCGTAGATGGGGCCTTGGAGGGAAGCAGTGGATGGGCCTATATGCAAAATTGGGTGAAGAAACAGGTGTGTAACCCCTACCTTTGAAGAATAAGTTACACCCCAGCCATGCAAAAGTCAGAGGTTTCTATGTACAGGTGTGTAACCGACTGGTAGGGTTCCCACACATCTGGGAATTCCTGGACATGCCCTCTTTTGGGGGGTCCGGCATGCCCAGCTGGGGGGAATTTTACATTTTAAAGCAAATGTCCTGGATTTGGGGGCTTTGCTTGTTTTTATATGTGTTTGTGTGTGGGCGGGGGGGGGGTGTTCAGGCTTGGGCTCAGCAGCAGAGGAGGTGATTGCCCTAAAAAAGCTGAATAACTTTTTGTGTCTGGATTTTTACCTCTTGAAATACAGCAACCCTATGCACTGGTGTATATTTCTTTAATGCAGGCGTTGCTAACCTCTGATTAATTGGCACATTTCAATTTTGAGAGAGTGCTGGGGGGGGCACCAGTCATAAAATGGCTGCCCTGGAAGGGGCAGGGCATAGCACAGAATAAGAGGGACAGCCACCTCTGTAATAATAATAATAATAATAATAATAATAATAATAATAATAATAATTACTATTATTATTATTATTATTATTATTATTATTATTATTATTATTTATTATTTCTACCCTGCCCACCTGGCTGGGTTTGCCCAGCCACTCTGGACAGCTTCCAACAAAAGATTAAAAATACATTAAAACACACTGATGCTGTTGCCGTCTAATAACCCCTCCTCAAAAAAAAAAAAAAAAACCCTTGCACCACTCTCATCTCGCAAAAATCACTTAGAAGGTACCTGCACATCTTGCCCCATAACAACTCTTTTAGCTGTTGACTAGTTCAATGAAGTTTCCTGACCTCCCCAAGGATAATAACAGAACCATAACAAATGAAGGAGAAAAATGTATCCACCAATTCGTAGTTGAAAAGGAAATTGTGCCTAAGCCACTAAAACAGCCAATTATATTCTTGTGTGCCGAAGCCCACAGAGCATTCGGTGAGGTCCACTTGCAGTATCTTTGCTTCTGAAGAAATCGGAATATAGATATTTTTCGCTCCCCTTCGGCTGTGTGAATGGGTAATTAAAAAGAGGTGGCTTATTACGCAGCAAGGACCTTATAAATCGGGCAGCAAATAGGAGGATGAGGGGACCATTAGCGCCTGTGTGCTAATAGTTATCCTTCTGTACTTGCTATTATGGAAAGAAATTTCAGACCACATTTATTATCCCATCGACTGGCTGCCACTGACATGTCACGTTCCTGATCGTGCGAGGGGCAAATTTATTCCTTAACGGCAGCCGTGGGTTTGATAGTGAAGACGGATACTGTATTAGGCTGTTCTCCTGTACCTGCTTACTTGGGAGTAAATGACGTTGCACTCGATGGGAGAAACTTTTACCTCTGTGTTGGCATGTACAGGATTACACTGTGTCACAATCAGCCTTCCCACGAAGCATTATGAAGCACTTGCTTCAGGCAGGCAAATTCCAGAAGGGGCAGACATTTATGCCTGTGCATCGCACTACAAGAATGGTGCTGTGGAGAAGGTGCTAGACTACAGAGGCTTGAGTAGTAGTAGTAATAATAATAATAATAATAATAATAATAATAATAATAATTTGCCCCAGTCCATCTGACTTGGTCACCTCAGCCACTCTGGGTTGTTTCCAGCAAAATAAGAAACCACAATAAAGCATCAAACATAGCTATGGTTTTCCCAGTAGTGATGTATGGAAATGAGAGCTGGACTATAAAGAAGGCTGATTGCCGAAGAATTTATACTTTTGAATTATGGTGCTGGAGGAGACTCTTGAGAGTCCCGTGGACTGCAAGAAGATCAACCCTATCAATTCAGAAGGAAATCAGCCCTGAGTGCTCACTGGAAGGACAGATCCTGAAGCTCCAATACTTTGGCCACCTCATGGGTAGAGAAGACTCCCTGGAGAAGACCCTGATGTTGGGAAGGAGAAGGGAGACGACAAGGAGAAGGGGACGACAGAGGATGAGATGGTTGGATAGTGTTCTCGAAGCTACCAGCATGAGTTTGACCAAACTGCGGGAGGCAGTGGAAGACAGAAGTGCCTGGCTTGCTCTGGTCCATGGGGTCACAAAGAGTCAGACACGACTAAATGACTAAACAACAACAACAACATGCAGGGCTGCCTTCAGATGTCTTCTAAAAGTTTGTTTCCTTGACTTCTGCTGGAGGGCGTTCCGCATGGCAGGCACCACTACCAAGAAGGCCCTCTGCCTGGTCCTCTGTTAACTTTACTTCTTGCATTGAGGGAATCACCCCAGAAGGCCCTGCGATCCAGCAGGCTGTCTTGATCTTATTGCAATAATCTGAGCAATATCGCCAGCCACTCCTTCTCGAGTTCTTGCAAGCAGGATTAAGACAGTACAGGCAGTGGCCATTCATATAGTCTTTCTGCAATGCTGAGGCTTCTCTGCAATGCTTTCCCAAGTGCTTCTTAAGCATCTTTGAGCGTGAAATTTGGAAAACTTGCAAAAAACACCTTAACGCTTTGTGCAGTGAATTGGAAGGGCGCTTTTCTAGACCCAAGCAATTTTTCACTTGAAAAGGAATTAGAACATGAGATTATTCACCTGAATGCAAAACTGTGTATCATTTCGTTTCACCAACAGCTCTTCATGGTTAGGTTGTGTTTTAGTCTGAAACGCTGGCAAACTAGACCTGTTCCTTCTATGAAGCTTTCCTCACTGCCAGGCTGTACTTCTTTCTTTCAACCACTAGGTGGCACTCATGCTCTATAAACCTCCCCCAAAATCGAACGCCACTCGGGGAGCCCTTCTGACTGCGGCTTTATTCTATTTTTGAATTCCGTATTTATTTTATAATATCAGGGCTTTTTATAATATACCTAATTATCTCTGCTAAATGGGCAGGGTCTCCAAAAGACTTAATCAGTGCAATTTTGAAGCAAAGATATAATATGGCTGTATAATTTTCCCGCCACAATCGGCACAATTTCATTTTATTTTAGTGCGAGGCCTCTGGGCACACTATTTTGAGAAGAGGGTTCTGGGTTTTATTTATACGCATGGTGAGCAATCAAGGGACGAGTAAAAAGGCTTTATGGAAGCGCAGGGTGCCGCTAAATCACACACTGAGTGCAAATTTTCCATTGTTTTTTCCTCTGGGGGTTGGTGGTACGGTGGGAACATGGGCTGGGTGTGTAGCTTATCCCCTCTTCAAGAAACAGTTGAAAAAGAACATGCAGATTTCTGTCTTCAGAGTTTTACCCCTGATACTTGAAGTGGGTGGATCTTAGCTCAGGTTTGAAGGGATTGGGTCAGGCATCGGCAACTTGCAGCCCATGGGCTGGAAGCGGGCTGCAGAGGCTGTTATGTTGGAACCTGCGATTGGCCAAACTGATAAAGCTCATCCTCCTCCGGCTGAGTCCTTCAGAATCGCCTCCAACGTGATTAACAACCTGAGCCTTTGATGAGGCCTCAGGCACATCCCATTCAGCAGAGAATCAAAGCAGCACGTGGAAGTGATGTGATTTATGGCTACATCGCAAAGAGTTTTATTTTCCTAACTACGCAGACAGAAAACACATCTTCTCTCTGTGAAAGCAGAGAGCAACTGAACAACAAAGGAACAAAGGAACAGGAAACCAGTAACGTCACATCGGTCTCCCGTCTCCCGTGAGACTTCCAACAGCCTGGACTGTCTCTGGAATGTAAACAGAGTCTTGTGACTCTAAGCAGCTGCACAGTGGCACAAACAGAAACATGTTTAACTGCCCCAGATCTGAGCCGCCCGTTCAGCGAGTCCCCAAGCTATGCTGCTAACTGGCGCAGCCCGGGGACTCTTTTCTGTGGGTTGGAACTTGTGTCTACGCATGCACAGACGCCGGAAATTACACCTGCAAGCTAATGCAGATGATGGAAATCACAGGTGTGCAAGCTCACACGTGCTCGCTATCCAGCCCACAGAGGGGTCTCTGCAGGACTGATCCGGCCCAGGCAAGGTAAACCTTGCCGACCTCTGGGTTAGGTCTTGGAAAGGGGTTGAGCTGGAGCAGAATAGCTGAAACTTAGCAATGGAGAATCTTTGCTGAAATCCCTGTCTCCTGCATTAAAGGCTCTCAGGCAGAATGGCTGGGTGATATTACTCGCACAGAGCATAGTCAAACTATTGAACTTGTTTTCCTAGGAGGCCAACCGCTTGGATGGCTTTAAAAGAGGATTAGGAAATAGCTACCAACCACAGAGCCTAGGACTTGCCGATCAGAAGGTCGGTGGTTTGAATCCCCGCGACGGGTTGAGCTCCCATTGCTCAGTCCCTGCTCCTGCCAACCTAGCAGTTCGAAAGCACGTCAAAGTGCAAGTAGATAAATAGGTACCTCGGATTAAGTACTTAAATTGTTCCGGAGGTCCGTTCTTAACCAGAAACTGTTCTTAACCTGAAGCACCACTTTAGCTAATGGGGCCTCCCGCTTCTGCTGTGCGGTTTCTGTTCTCACCCTGAAGCAAAGTTCTTAAGCTGAGGTACTATTTCTGGGTTAGCAGAGTCTGTAACCTGAAGTGTCTGTAACCTGAAGCGTATGTAACCCGAAGTACCACTGTAAATAGGTACTGCTCCGGTGGGAAGGTAAACAGCATTTCCGTGTGCTGCTCTGGTTCGCCAGAAGCAGCTTAGTCATGCTGACCACATGACCTGGAAGCTGTACACCAGCTTCCTCAGCCAATAAAGCGAGATGACCTGGATGCTGAAGGGTTGTGTGTGTGTCTGTGTGTTGAGCTGAGCTTGGCGTCACACATCCATTGTTGAGTTTCCCTTCACCACCAGGGGAGCTGCCAACTTACGAATGTAGGAGGGTTGGGAGTCTTCTCATTACTGATTTCTCCCTGAGTGTATCATGCAGATTTCCTTTTTCCTTTCTCCATCAACGCCTTTCCGGCTTGCTACTGGGCTATTTCAACCCTGAGCCAATGCTTTGTTTTGCAAGTGTCCTTTCCTTTTAAGTATAAACTGCTGCTGAGGCGGCTCACCTGTCCCTGGTTTCTTGCTCATTCACTCGCATCTTCCGTTGTGCCATTGTGCCATTTCTAGTCCGCCTGTGTTCACATTTGATTGGTCCACAGCTGGCTGGGTGGGCAGGACTGTCAGTTTCGGTTTCTCTCATTCCCCCAGTGTTAAATTCAACTCCCCATGTTTCTGCAGCACTTTGGGATTTTTTTTTTTTAAAAAAACAACAAATCCTCTTGAAGATTCGTGAGCATTTTGGTGTGAATTTCTCCTAATAAAGACATTTTTTTAAAAAATGCAGTTTTGACTAGTTGCACATTTCTGCAAGTATGTTCTCTTCTGCATTCTATCTTTACCAATACATGCATTTTAAGCACCACTTTCCCCCCAATATATGCATTAGTGCAGCCATAGTTGCAGAACTGTGTTGCAAAGTTCGCAAGAAGTGGGAATTTCAAAGGATGACTGTATTTCAATTCGTACATCGGTTCAAGAAGTGCAAATCAGGTAGCTTCCCATTAAAAAAAGCATGCAAAACAGAACATCTCCTTTATCCCTAACTGGCTTTGAGGCTCCGCAGAGACAAAACCTAGCTGTGTTGTGGCAAGCCTTTGGCAAACCATGGTCATAGCCAGCCTCTGACTGTCTGCAATGACTGGGCCAAGTTACTTGAGGGCAGCTCTGAGCATTTCTCATGGACTTTCTTGGAAAAGCAGCCAGGGGTAGGGCTTGTTACACAGTCAGGCAGTTAGGCAGAAGGACTGTTTCTGGACTATGGTGATGAGCTCTATGTGGGGCTACATTTGAAGGTGACTCGGAAACCACAATTAATCCAGAATGTGGCTGCCAGACTGGTGACTGGGAGTGGCCGCTGGGAACATATAACACTGGTCCTAAAGGTTCTACACCAGCTCCCAGTACATTTGTTGTTTAGTCATTTAGTCATGTCCGACTCTTCGTGACCCCATGGACTAGAGCATGCCAGGCACTCTTGTCTTCCACTGCCTCCCGCAGTTTGGTCAAACTCATGCTGGTAGCTTCAAGAACGCTGTCCAACCATCTCGTCCTCTGTCGCCCCCTTCTCCTTGTGCCCTCCATCTTTCCCAACATCAGGGTCTTTTCCAGGGAGTCTTCTCTTCTCATGAGGTGGTCAAAGTATTGGAGCCTCAGCTTCAGGATCTGTCCTTCCAGTGAGCACTCAGGGCTGATTTCTTTCAGAATGGATAGGTTTGATCTTCTTGCAGTCCATGGGACTCTCAAGAGTCTCCTCCAGCACCATAATTCAAAAGCATCAATTCTTTGGCGATCAGCCTTCTTTATGGTCCAGCTCTCACTTCCATACATCACTACAGGGAAAACCATAGCTTTAACTATACGAACCTTTGTTGGGCACAATTCAAAGATTAACAACTACTCAAAGACATTTGAAAGCTGCCCTGTATGGGGAAACGTTTAATGTTTGATGTTCTGTTGGAAGCCACCCAGAGTAGCTGGAGCAGCCCAGTCAGATAGGCGGGGTATAATAATAATAACAACAACAATAACAATAACAATAATAATAATTTATTATTTATACCCCGCCCAGTGTTTTCCCAGCCACTCTGGGCGGCTCCCAATCGAGTGTTAAAAACAATACAGCATTAAGTATTAAAAACTTCCCTAAACAAGGCTGCTTTCAGATGTCTTTTAAAGATAGGATAGCTGCTTATTTCCTTCACATCTGGTGGGAGGGCGTTCCACAGGGCGGGCGCCACTACCGAGAAGGCCCTCTGTCTGGTTCCCTGTAACCTCACTTCTTGCAATGAGGGAACTGCCAGAAGGCCCTTGGAGCTGGACCTCAGTGTCTGGGCTGAACGATGGGGGTGGAGACGCTCCTTCAGGTATACAGAAGTATTAATAATTATATTATTGTGTTGTTGTTGTTGTTGTTGTTGTTGTTGTAGCAGCAGGGCAATTGTACCAAGTGGGCCTTTCCCCACCCAACCGCCTTAACTTTTTGCAATTAATCACTGCCTTTACATTCATTCAGAAGGCTGCTCTGAAGGTGTCAACTTCTCCAAATGTATTCTCAGGCCTACCTCCTCACCTTGCCCCTAGGCTGTTTCTCTTTCTCTCTCTCTCTCTCTCTCTCTCTCAAAAAAAAAAAAAAAAAAAAGGACCTCTCCTCTGGGAGCGATCACGTTTGAAAGGTGAAATCAAACACGTAAATATTTACCGGAGGAAACCAATTTCATGTCATTCCAAACTAAATTGCTTTTTAGAGGTGGGATGGATGGGAGGCAGAGAAGGAGGGAGGAGAGAGTGTTTTGTGGAGGGGGTGGGAAGCAATGCTTCAACAGGAGCTGTTAAGTCCACCAGAGCTGCTAGGTGGGTGGATTTTTTTTTTAAGCCTGATAGATTCCTGCAGACAATGCTAAGGTTGTCTGAAGGTGCAGCCATTACTAGCCATGCAAAGAGCCAACACTTTCCCTCCACTTGTTAATATACTGCCCAACTACGTTGGCGTTGGAATGGCATTTGTGTCCCTGCCAGGATAGCTGTCAGCATGGCATTTGGCTAGGAGCTGTTAAAATCCACCGCCCCGTTTTTTTATTCTTGACTTTTAAGAAGAGATAAAGATTGTTTTGATGCAGACCAAAGAATGCTGGCAGACTAACTGGCAATCTGACCGATGTACCAGTAGGCATCCGGGAAACTGTTGGAAAATTGGTATGCATGGGAGGGGGAGAGAGAAAGACTCATCTTATGCAGTTTTACAGGGAAGTAAACTCCAACGGATTTTTTAAAAAAATGCTTTTTAAAAATACAGTGGTACCTCGGGTTACAGATGCTTCAGGTTACAGATGCTTCAGGTTACAGACTCCGCTAACCCAGAAATAGTACCTTGGGTTAAGAACTTTTCTTTAGGATGAGAACAGAAATCATGCTCTGGCGGTGTGGTGGCAGAAGGATGCCCCATTAGCTAAAGTGGTGCTTCAGGTTAAGAACAGTTTCAGGTTAAGAACGGACCTCTGGAATGAATTAAGTTCTTAACCCGAGGTACTACTGTAAAGTTTTTCTATTAAATAAAACATTTATTCAAATAAAACACTTTACTAGGGTTGCCATATCCTGAAGAGCAAAAGAGAGAACAGCAACCTCCCTAGCATGCATGTGCCCCCAACCCTCCCAACCCCCCCCCACCATGAAAACAAAGAACCTGGACATTTCCTTTAAAATGATTCGCCCAGATGGGCATGTTGTCCCCACAAAAGAGGACATGTCTGGATTTTCCCAGACGTATGACAACCCTAACCTTAATGGGTGCTTTTTTTAAGGAAGAGAGGCAAACTCTTTAAAATAAAGAGGAAATGAACAAGATGGAAGGCACACTGATAGGATGAGTGAATGGGTCAGCTTCAGGAGCTCTTGGGGGCCACATGAAGTGAGCCCGGGGGCCGCCTGCCATTGCTGCCCTGTGCTATAAAGCCTCCTGGCTTGCCCCCATCCATATGTTTATATTGCACTGAGTTGAAGGACACTTTTTATCACGTTAAAGAGAAATCTTTTACAGTATCGTATATAAAAAAGGGAGGAACCTAGCTCTGTTTTTCCAAAGCCACCAAGAATAAGTGCCATGCCTCACTGCCTCTAAATTAGATCACAAATATTCTGGCTGATGGCAGCATCCTTGCATTCTCCCTGAAGGCAAAGATCTGAGCAAATCATGTTTTAATATCGCAGGTTCATTTGTCCAGGCTGAAATTAAATGGAAGCAAGGGTTTTTTTTGGGGGGGGGGCAGGCAGGCAGGTGCGAATTAAGACATACATTCAGTGGGCTCAGAAAGAAGAAAGCGGTACCTATTTATCTACTTGCACCCGGGGGTGCTTTCGAACTGCTAGGTTGGCAGGCGCTGGGACCGAGCAATGGGAGCGCACCCCGCCGCGGGGATTCGAACCGCTGACCATGCGATTGGCAAGTCCTAGGCGCTGAGGTTTAACCCACAGCGCCACCCGCGTCCTGCCATGACTACTAGTGGCTCACAATTAACTTTAATGGATTCAAACAAGAAGGCTGGCTTGCCACACAGCAGGGACTTTTAAAATGGGGAAATATTCCAGAACATGACCACCCTCCTGCTGAAGTGGTATGGTCCAGAATTCTACTGTTGTTTTTTTTTGTGTGTGTGCCACTTAGAGATTTGTGAAATATTCAGTGACATATTCAGATGTTTCCAGCTTAGAGTGAGATATCTCATTATTCGCCATTCAATGGAAAACGGAAAACCAGAAAGAAAAATAAACAAATAAATGCTTTTAAATAAATAAAGAAAATGAAAACAATTGTAGATCCAACACCGTTGCAGACAAAGATAAAGATCTCCATTTAAAAGGCTTGTTGAAAATGGGAGGCCTTCAACAAGTGCTGAAAAGACCATAGAGACAGCATCTGTCTGGCATGGAACAGAAGGGACTTTCAAAGAGTGGGTGCCACCACACAAAAGGCCCAATACCTATGCTGTACACCAAGCCAAGATTCACTCCCAGTTTTTTAGAATTAGTTTTTGTTTAAAAAAATGTGTTACAAAACTAACTAACTAACTAACTAACTAACTAACTAACTAACTGGGAAATGTACATCTATCGTCTCCATTTTCAGTTCATAGAGTCTTTTTCACAGTTGGTTTACATTTAGCAAGAGATACTTTTGTCATAGACATATTGCAACCTGGGGGGAAAGAGATTGGGGACAGAGATGGTGGGTATTGTTCTTTCATTCTGTTGCCCTATTAAATATCTTCCAGGACAAAAACAACACACATGCACATGAGTAAGGAACTCATATGTCACTTACCCTCAGCAGCTAGAACTATCGTAACTAGACACAGGAAGGACCTATCAGGAGTGAACATGGACCACTTATCAGAGATCGTGCTGAGGAGGGCTGCACTGAGGAGAAATGGTGAGAGCCACTCCCTCCCCCTGATCCTGAATCTTCCCAGGAGCAGGAAGACAGTATAGATTTGGGACAGTGGTTGGTAGAGGGGCATAGTTCAGAAGGCAAAAGCTGGGAAATGCTGGATGAGGAACAGCTACAGAAGAAACAGTGGAAGAGATTCACAGTCTCTGGACAGCATTCACCCCCCCCCCTTCTCCAAAGACACAGAGAGCTCAGAAAGTGTTAGAATAGAAAGTGCTGAGGTTACAAACTCAGATTACAAAACATAGGAGTGACGTAGATTAATAGGGATGGAAGGGGGGGCAACCTTCAATTGGGAGCACCGCCATTTTTAGGAGATGTGTTCTTTGTTCTCTCACTGTGATTATTAAAGATTCTAACTGGTAATGCATTCCTTTTATAATAATAATAATAATAATAATAATAATAATAATAATAATATAATAGTAATAATAATAATAACAACAAAATTTTATTTATATCCCGCCCTCCCCAGCCGAAGCTGGGCTCAGAGCAGCTAACAACAATGAAAGTAACACAGCCTTCTAAAATCAATTCATTCTAAAATCAATTCAAAATCAAATTAATGGCAACCATTGAGCTAGAGTTTTGTGAGGATTACCAAAGGAGGGGGTCAGACTGTGCCTTGGCCAAAGGCCTGGTGGAACAACTCTGTCTTGCAGGCCCTGCGGAAAGATGTCAAATCCCGCAGGGCCCTAGTCTCTTGTGACAGAGCATTCCACCAGATTGGGGCCACAGCCAAAAAAGCCCTGGCTCTAGTCAAGGCCAGCCTAACCTCCCTGTGGCCTGGGACCTCCAAGATGTTTTTGTTTGAAGACCGTAAGGACATACCAGGAGAGGCGGTCCCGTAGGTACGAGGGTCCTAAGTCGTATAGGGCTTTAAAGGGCTTTTGTTGGTTCTTCTTATCTACTGCCACATTGGGAAGAAGTCAATTCGCTGAAACCTGATACCACAGGTACCATAATGCATGGGGAAACCCCCTACTAGAGAAGTTAGCCAACAAACTTAAACTAGCACGGCAACAAAAAAGGATGCCTTCGCCCTGATGGGGTTCCCCTTTATCACATACGCAGCACAACAGGACGATGACCTATCTCCTGCAACAGCATATAAACGAGTCCCAGTTTGTTGACCCTCACCCAGCCCACCTCCGAGTCGCTGCCGTTCAGATCTTCTTTCTCCAGGCTACAGGCTTTAATTGATACATTTCTCAAAGATGACAGGGAAAGTTCAGCAAGTGGCTACTGCCGATTTTTAAAATGAAAAGTGCTTGGTCTCTTGAGGCATGTCAAACTGGGATGCTCCTTCCTTAGGAGATATTAATGTCAAAAAGCTGCAATGATAGCAGAAGGAGAGATGCTGGCAAACGTCTGCAAAGCATGGGCTTTGAAAAGCCAAAAGTTTATTTGCCTGGAAGGCATTCATTTATCAGTGTGTGTCTGGAGTGGAAGCGACAACGGCCCTCCTTTTTAAGGATCCCTTGACTTCGATGGGATTATATTCACGCAAGATGCATCATCACTAGGATGCTGATACAGTGGACGCTCAGGTTGCGAACATGATCCATGTGGGATGCAAGTCCGTAACCTGAAAAAACGCAACTGGTGCATCAGATAAGTCAACACAAAATGGGTTTTTTTTAAAAAAAATTACAATGGCATTCCTCTACTTCATCCTATGAAAAAAAGCCTTGTTGATTCTATTCCCATGTTTATAAACACCAAAAATAAAACACATGCACAATGGAAATAATATGCAGCCTACAGCCCACAGACTGACCGGCTGGTTCAAATCCATATATGGAATTTAGTACATGCTGCTTCCTGGGGAAATGTCACAGCATTTAGGATTTAGAGAAAAGGCAGGTAAGAAGTATATGAAATTCTGGATATCATGGGGAAAGTGGTTAGAGAAAGGTTTCTTCTTCTCATGGGCATTCAATGAAGCAGCAAGTTGGAAATTCCAGGACAGATTTAAAAAGAACTTCTTGCAGAGCATCGTTTAACTATGGAACTCACTCTACAGAAGGCAGAAATGGCAACCAATTGCTTGGCTTTAAAACAGGATTAGACAAGTTCAAGGCTAAGAGCAGACACAAGGCATGATGGCTATGTTCTACTTCCAGAGGCAGCATGACTCTGAATAGCAGTTTCAGGAATCGCAGGAGAAGAGACTACTGCTGTGCTCATGACTCTCTTGCAAGCTTCCCACAGGCAGTGCCTTCCCCTGGGGGTACTCAAGGGGTACCCAGTACCGACACCTCTTTCTTCTAGAAGAAAAGCACTGGTTAAAACTGTGGCACTTACTGTACCAACTTCATGGTGAGTACTGGCCCCTTCTTTTCCAGAAGAAAAGCACTGACCACAGGCATGTGGTTGGCCAATGTGAGAATGAGATCCTGGACTAGTTGGGCCCTTGGCCTGATCCAGTCTTATGTTCTTAGGATCCCACCCACCCACTGGCGATACATTCAATTGTGCATGCCCTCCAACATGTTGAGACCTGAAACCGGGACATGCGTCTTCCCGCCCATGCTCTCGCATGAGTCACATGGCCGGCGCGAGATTGTGGAGCCCAAAATATGCACTTTTGGGGAACCGTGCTTTCACAGAGTCCCAAAACATGCGATTGTGAGCCTGGAAAAAAGCTTTTTTGAGGTCAAGATCGCTCAAAATGGCCGTGAGAAAACCCCCAGGATTTTCTGTTTTTTTCCAGGACACTTGCAGGGTATGAATCATCATAATCATCATCAATTATATTTGTATCTCACCCTCCCCTGCCGGAACTGGGCTCAGAGCAGCTAACATCATATAAAAAAATATATACATAAAAACAAACAAACAATTGATTAAAATGCACCCCAAAATTAATTCAAATAAATTAAAATTAAAATTAGACTGGACAAATGGCCATCTTCAAGTTAAAATTGAAAGTGGTTAATACTTGCCAGGACCATCTATTTCCACTGATATTATAAGGTCCTGTGAGCAGGCTGGGAAACCTCCTTCGTACTGGTTCATACAAAGAGAAAATGAGTCAGACTGAACCCTGCCAAAGGCCTGGCGGAACAGTTCTGTCTTGCAGGCCCTGCAAAAAGATGTCAAATCTCGCAGGGCCCTGGCCTCTTGTGAGAGAGCGTTTCACCAGGCCGGGGCCGTGACCAAAAAGGCCCTGGCTCTGGTCGAGGCCAGTCTAATCTCCCTGGGGCTCGGGACCTTCAGGGTGTTGTTATTTGCAGACTGTAAGGTCCTCCGTGGGGCATACTAGGAGAGGCGGTCCTGTAGGTACAAGGGTCCTAGGCCGTATAGGGCTTTAAAGGTTAAAACCAACACCTTAAACCTGATCCTGTACTCCACCAGGAGCCAGTGCAGCTGGTATAGCACTGGGTGAATGTGATCCCACGGCGAAGACCCCGTAAGGAGTCTCGCTGCAGCATTCTGCACCCGCTGGAATTTCTGGGTCAATTTCAAGGGCATGTGAGCTTTCCATTTGCAATTAGTAATGGTATGGCCCAGGATCAGGATTTACCAACTCTGTTGAACTTACCCCGTAAGTGTTACGATATAGAAGCAATGCAGCTGCAAACTGCTAGCTTGAAAGCAAAACATAATGGGAATGTTGGGACTGTCTGTGGGAAACAGAGGGACAGTCAATTCACAGTGCGAAGCACTGGAATTAGCTCAGAGTGTAATATGAGCTCTTCCGTTTGTTCCTGTCCAGGAAGTGCAGGAAGTGTTTGCCACTAGACTGCTGGAGTTTGAAGAGAGCAGTCATGTTTTTTGTAATGGTGCAAAGACAGAAATAAAGGCATGTAAATACGTTTCTGTCTATCTCTTTCCCCTGCCAGGGGGCAGGAAAGAGGGGGGGGGGTGTTCTCACGTTTGAGAAGAATTGCCTATCAAGACCTATCCTGGATCTTGCTGGGGAATGCAGCCAGGGAGGTCAACAGGGAATCATGCCGGGTGCCTGGGAGAGTTGCCAGTTTCTCCTGATAAAGGCTTGATTTCCAAGCACACTCTGAAAGCACTTATATAGCTGTGGAAACCACTCCTTCCAAACATCCTGGCTTGGCCCCTAAAATCCTCAAGGGAGGCTGGTGCTTTGCCGCAATAAGGCCACCCAGGATGTGCATCAGGGTGGTCTTTTAACAGCAGTGCCCACACAAATCCTCTTGCCTTTTTGCCATCACCTGAAAACATGTTTGTGGTTTTTGTTTGTGTTTTCAAAAGCATTCTCTGGTGCTCGACTTGCAGCTTGAGCTGGAGGCAGTTTTAATATCAAATCTGGCAGCTCATGACTCTGACGACTTCCCCACTCCAATGTTTTATATGAGGGCTGCTTTGTTTGTTTACCTTGAGTGTTTGGCTTCCAGGAGTTTCGCTGTGATTTTAAATTGTTTTTTTGTACGTGAGGTGGTGAGATGCAGAGATTTCAGCTAAGGCGTTTGAGAAGTCTAAACAAACAGACGAACCGCACGTTCGGTGTACTGCATGCAAACAATTGCAAGAGTCTGATTCTTGCAGTCCTTCAACTTCCATGAATTTAAACAAAAAAATAAAGGAAGGAAGGAGAAAAGATGTGATTGTGTAAAAATTCTGGGAGTCAGTTGTCTGCATGGACATGTTCAGTTGTACACAGATATATGTACCTGTGACCATTTGTATAGGCCCTTAGTTGTAGCTAGTCAGTAATAAAATAATATTTTTTAGTAATGCCATGTATAAAGGGTAAGGACCATGCCATAGAGGACCATGTTGCACAGACAATGGCGCTAGTTCAATCTATGAGATCTCCAGGCAGGACTGAGGGAAACCTGCCTCAAATCCAAGGCACTGACCTGGATGCAGCAGGGATCTCACTCAGAAAAAGACAGCCTCTTGAATTCCTTGATGTCACGCTATTGGAACATCACAAAGATTGGTAATTTGATATGAATGAGCAGAGTAGTGTTCTTCTGAGAGAAATATTTTGAGAATGCTCACATTTGGTTTGCCCCATTCAGTGCCTTCAATGCAGAATCTGGGCTCAGCCACTGTGGGGGCACCCTGTCACACACCTCATATCAAGATTTCTACCTGCGAGACCATGCGATCTGTCTCTGCATCTATGATACGATAATCTGTCCCATACAGAACAACGAAGTTGAAAAAAATCTACATCAGACATTCAAAAACCAACAAGCCTGCCATCCCAGCTATCCCAGCCTGGTTGACCCCCTAAAAACTCTGATACTCCATAATTAAATACAATATACTCCCGCAGAGACTATCTAACACTGTGTTTAAAACCAAAATCGCATTTGGATAGAAACTGTTTCTCAGGCGGCTAGTCCTAGTCTTTATAACCCTGTACCTTCTTCCAGAAGGCAGAAGCTGAAAGAGATAATTTCCGGGGTGAGCACTATCCTGCAGCTTTCTTATGATACCTGGAAGCATAGATTTGATCCAAGGTGGGTCTGGCGGCACCCTTCCAATAAAAACCTACCCTTAAGCTCACCTGAGATATGGCAGGTGGACTCACAGTGTAAGGCCTTCTTGGTGGTGGCACCCAGAGTTCAGAAATCTTTGGCACAGGACCCTTGGATGCTTCTTTCCCTCCTTGCCTTTCAGTACCAGGTCAAGATATGATTGTTTAGACCAGAGGTTACTAAACTTCTTTTCCCTTTTCAGAAAAATATTACTCAGTGCCCCCTGGCCTCACCCCAATCCCACCCCCCTGCCATTGGCCAAATAGGCAGGCAAGCTGCAACCCACTTTCTGGGACTGGATGAAGCCAAAAAGGGTTCACCTCCAGCACAACCCCTGGGTCCAGTGGAGGCATTGTCACCATCCCACAACGGTGCCCGACCTGGTGGTAAGCGTCATTACACAACAGATGAAACATGTACGGATGGTTTTCCAAACGTCTCTTCTTTCTTTATGTTCCCCCAATCTCCTTGTTTTTATTCAAAGCCCACCAATTGCATCCAAGGCTAGTAATCCCTCCCCCCGGATTATTCCAGAGCCCCCCTGGGGTCACTATCCCCCCAGTTTGGGAAACACTGGTTTAGACTACTGGTGAGGAACCTCAGGCCTGAGGGCCAAATGCACCCTTTATCTCACTCTCCCAAGATGTGCCCCAGCTGTTTTTGCTTGGCTGGAATGGGCCCTTGAATTCCTGCTTCCCAAGATGGAAGCTAGAGAGTGGGGTGCTTTGTTGTTTAGTCCTGTCTGACTCTTTGTGACCCCATGGACCAAAGCATGCCAGGCAGTCCTGTCTTCCACTGCCTCCTACAGTTTCGTTAAACTCATGCTGGTAGCTTCGAGAACACTATCCAACCACCTCGTCCTCTGTCGTCCCCTTCTCCTTGTGCCCTCCATCTTTCCCAACATCAGGGTCTTTTCCAGGGAGTCTTCTCTTCTCATGAGGTGGCCAAAGTATTGGAGCCTCAGCTTCAGGATCTGTCCTTCCAGTGAGCACTCAAGGCTGATTTCCTTAAGAATGGATACGTTTGATCTTCTTGCAGTCCATGGGGCTCTCAAGAGTCTCCTCCAGCGCCATAATTCAAAAGCATCCATTCTTCGGCGATCAGCCTTTTTTAAGGTCCAGCTCTCACTTCCATATATCACTACTGGGAAAACCATAGCTTTTACTATACGGACCTTTGTTGACAAGGTGATGTCTCTGCTTTTTAAGGTGCTGTCTAGGTTTGTCATTGCTTTTCTCCCAAGAAGCAGGTGTCTTTTAATTTCGTGGCTGCTGTCACCATCTGCAGTGATCATGGAGCTCAAGAAAGTAAAATCTCTCACTGCCTCCATTTCTTCCCCTTCTATTTGCCAGATACAGTGCTTGTAATAACCAGTCTACTGTTTCCCCAAACCTGGTTCAGATTGTGCTCAATCCAGTCAGCCCAACCTCAGCTCTTTTATTTACCTTCACTGATTCATTTTGCTGATGCTTTTCTTCTTCCTGCTTTCATCCAGTTTGGTGGCTGTTTAGTCATAATATGTTTTTATGCTCTGTGGCGCTCGCTGCTTTGAGGATGAAAAGGTGGGACGCAAAAAGGCCTTTCTCCCTCAGTACAGAACTGAGTAAGATTACATTGCCTGTAATCTGCCCACCCATCCACCCATCCATCCATCTGCACTGCGCTGACAAGTGGTTTTCAGAGCCAAAGCCACTTGTTCCCGAGTCGCGGCTTTCGAGCATGAAAGTAGCACTTAATTAATTCCTCTGTGGTTCGGCCTCTCTTGTGCTGTGCAGCGAGTTGTCATAACTACGCA
The DNA here is from genome assembly GCF_964106915.1 of Podarcis gaigeae. NCBI lineage: Eukaryota > Metazoa > Chordata > Lepidosauria > Squamata > Lacertidae > Podarcis > Podarcis gaigeae. Next base: position 89,323,171 of record NC_139681.1, on the reverse strand, counting down.
CCTGCTTTATATAGCTTCGCCTTTATTAAGAGATTTAGTCAGCAGAGAGGACCATATTGGCTTGCTGTATGTTCGGCATTTTCATTACTTCTTCATTACTTTGGGCACTATTGTCAAAGTCCTGCGGGAGTCTGGAAATAATGATATGGAAACACTGGGCTTATCCACCTTTCCTCCATTCTTTCTTTCGCTTCGTGTCCAAGCACCCTTTCTTTTTTTTTTTCTTTCTCTTGCTCTGAGCTTTTCCTCATGGAAACCTGCTCCTTAAAATGCATTTGGAGCAGAGACGTTAATCCACAGAAAACCTGAATTTATGTTCTGATTCTGCTATGAAGAGTTGGTTTTTGTGAAGAAAGCTTGGGGCAAAACGACAGCAACAACAGCAGCAGCAGCAACAACAACAACACTCAGACACAGAGTGTTAAAGCGCCACCTTCTGCCTGGAAAGAGCAATGTAAGTGTGGATAAATGAAGTGTAGGTGTGTTCCCACAGGGCAAGACACAGTGATAACAGCAAGAACCTTTACTGAACAAACAGAACTGGACAACAGGGGCAAAGCAACTGCTTATATACATTTCTGGAGGCCTGGGCCACTCCCACTCCCAATGTGATTGGCTGTCTAAAGTTCCAAGCTGCAAATCATAAGTCAGAGTTTAAGGGCCGATGACAGAGGCCCAAATCCTGAAATGTTCTGTGATTGGATATAATGTATCGAATCAGAATGCAGGGGCTCAGTTTCTGAAATACACTAGGAGCCGAGAGTGGATTTCATGCTCCTTATTCAGCTCATAGTGGTGAGGAGAAATGGAAGTTCCCCCACAATATCTGCTTTATATACATTATTTACACAATGGGCTGCATGTGATTGGCTAATTCTGGGATTCTCCTGTAGGCCAATCAGGTTGTGGATTCACTTCCACCTGGATCTGGATTGGGTGGCTCCTGCGGACCAATCATACTGCTGCAC